>NC_133453.1:94178707-94488707 GCF_048565385.1 Saimiri boliviensis
GTATTCCATCATATATATATATATATATATATATATATATATATATATATATATATATATAAAAGTGTGTGTATATATATATGTACATACATATGTATGTACATATATATATACACACAATATATATATACACACACACACATACACACACATCACCATTTCTTTATCCACTCATTGACTGATGGGCATTTGTGGTGGTTCCATGATTTTCCAATTGTGAATTTTGCTCCTATAGCCATGTGTGTGTAACTATCATTTTTGAATAATGACTTCTTTTCCTTTGGATAGATAGCCAGTAATGGTATTTCTGGATCAAATGTTAAGTCGAGTCACAAGGAAAAATGGATTCACTCTTGGTACACAATTGAAATCAAACTTCTGAGAGTGGGAAGCTGAGGAACTAGCTAGACCATGTCCAGTTCACCAAGGAATTACTTATTGTTGAGTAAACTTGGGGAAAAGACATTATTAATCATAACCATTATTTTTCTCATTTTGAAACTTGTACTGATAGGTTTGTTTTGGTTTTTACTTTTTTTATTGTACTTTAAGTTCTGGTGTACATGTGCAGATCTTACAGGATAGTTGCATAGGTACACACATGCCATGGCGGTTTGCTGTCTCCATCCCCCCGTCACCTACATCAGGCATTTCTCCCAGCATTATCCCTCCCAACTTCCTCGCCCTCCCTGCTGTCCCTCCCTTAGCCCCCCACCCCACAATAGACCCCGGTACATGACATACCCCTCCCTATGTCCATGTGTCCTCATTGCTCAACATCCACCTATGAGTGAGAACATGCAGTGTTTGGTTTTCTGTTCTTGTGTCAGTTTGCTGAGAGTGATGGTTTCCAGATTCATCCATGTCTTCCAGGTTTTGGCTGTGCATTTGTCATAAATAGCTTTTATTATTTTGAGGTATGTTCCGTCTATACCTAGTTTGCTGAGGGTTTTTTTAAGCAAAAAGGGCTGTTGCATTTTGTTGAAGACATTCTCTGGATCTACTGAGATAATCAGGCGGTTTTTGTCTTTGGTTTTGTTTACATGATGGATTAAGTTTATAGATTTGTGTATGTTGAACCAGCCTTGCATCTCTGGGATGAAGTCTACTTGATCATGATGGATAAGCTTTTTGGTGTGTTGCTGCATTCGTTTTGCCAGTATTTTATGGAAGGTTTTTGCATCGATGTTCATCATGGATATTGGCCTATAGTTTTCTTTTTTAGTTGTGTCTCTGCCAGGTTTTGGTATCAGAATGATGCTGGTCTCACAAAATGAGTTAAGGAGGATTCCCTCTTTTTGTATTGTTTTTAATAGTTTCAGAAGGAATGGTACCAGCTCATCTTTGTACGTCTGGTAGCATTTGGCTGTGAACCCATCTGGACCAGGACTTTTTTTGGTTGGTAGGCTATTAATAGATGCCTCAACTTCAGCCCTTGTTATTGGTCTATTCAGGGTTGCAACTTCTTTCTGGTTTAGTCTTGGGAGGGTGCAAGTGTCCAGGAATTCATCAATTTCTTCTAGATTTACTGGTTTATGGGCATAGAGTTGTTTATGGTAGTTTTTCTCATGGTAGTTTTTATTTCTGTGGAATCAGTGGTGATATCCCTTTATCATTTTTTATTACATCTATTTGATTGTTTTCTATTTTCTTTTTTATTATTCTGGCTAGCAGTCTGTCTATTTTGTTGATCTTTTCAAAAAACCAGCTCCTGGATTTATTGATTTTTTTTGCAGGGTTTTTTTGCTTTGTTTTGTTTTGTTTTTTGTATCTCTATCTCTTTCTGTTCTGTTCTGATCTTAGTTATTTCTTGTCTTCTGCTAGCTTTTGAGTTTTTTTTTTTTTATCTTGCTCCTCTAGCTCTTTCAATTTTGATGATAGGGTGTCAATTTTAGATCTTTACTTGCTTCTCCTAAGGGGATTTACTGCTATAAATTTTCTTCTAGACACTGCTTTAAATGTGTCCCAGAGATTCTGGCACATTGTGTCTTCATTCTCATTGGTTTCAAAGAACATCTTTATTTCTGCCTTCATTTCATTGTTTATCCAGTCATCATTCAGGAGCCAGTTGTTCAGATTCTATGTAGTTGTATGGTTTTGAGTGAGTTTAATTCTGAGATCTAATTTGATTGCACTGTGGTCTAAAAGACTATTTGTTGTAAGTGCCATTCTTTTGTATTTGTTGAGGAGTGATTTACTTCCAATTATGTGGTCAATTTTAAAGGAAGAGTGATGTGGTGCTCAGAAGAACATATATTTTGTGGATTTAGGGTGGAGAGTTCTGTAGAGGTCTATTAGGTTTGCTTGGTCCAGGTCTGCATTCAAGTCCTGGATATCCTTGTTTATTTTCTGCTTCATTGATCTGTCTAATATTGACAATAGAGTGTTAAAGTCTTCCACTATTATTGTGCAGGAGTCTAGGTCTCTTTGTAGGTCATTAAGGACTTACTTTATGTATCTGCGTGCTCTTGTATTGGGTGTATATATATTTAGGATTGTTAGCTCTTCTTGTTGCATTGATCCTTTTACCATTTTGTAATGACCTTCTTTGTCTCTTTTGATCTTTGTTGGTTTAAAGTCCATTTTATCAGAGACTAGGATTGTAACTCCTGCTTTTTTCTCTCTCTCTCCATTTGCTTGGTCAACGTTGACTTCTTCCATCTCTTTATTTAAGTCTATGTGTGTCTTTGCATATGAGATGGGTCTCCTGAATACAGCAGACTGATGGGTCTTGACTTTTTATCCAGTTTGCCAGTCTGTGTCTTTTAATTGGGGCCCTTAGGTCATTTACATTTAACATTAATATTGTTATGTGTGAATTTGATCCTGCCATTTTGTTACTGGCTGGTTGTTTTGCCTGTTAGTTGACACAGTTTCTTCACTGCATCGTTGGTCTTTACCATTTAGTAGGTTTTTGCAGTGGCTGGTACTAGTTGTTCCTTTCTATGTTTAGTGCTTACTCCAGGGGCTCTTGTAAGGCAGATCTGGTGGCAACAAAATTTCTCAGCACTTGACTATCTGTAAAGGATTTTATTTCTCCTTCACTTATGAAGCTTAGTTTGGCTGGATGTGAAATTCTGGGTTGAAAGTTCTTTTCTTTAAGGATGTTGAATATTGGCCGCCACTCTCTTCTGGTTTGTAGGGTTTCTGCCAGGAGATCCACTGTGAGTCTCATGGGCTTCCCTTTGTGGGTGACCCATCCTTTCTCTCTGACTGTCCTTAGCATTCTTTCCTTCATTTCAACTATGGTGATTCTCATGATTATGTGCCTTGGGGTTGCTCTTTTTGAGGAATATCTTTGTGGTATTCTCTGTATTTCCTGGACTTGAATGTTGGTCTGCCTTGCTAGATTAGGGAAGTTCTGGATAATATCCTGAATAGTGCTTTCCAGCTTGGATTCATTCTCCCCAGCACATTCAGGTATACTGATCAAGCATAGATTAGGTCTTTTCACATAATCCCATATTTCTTGGAGGCTTTGTTCATTTCTTTTCACTTTTTCTCTAATCTTGCCTTCTCATTTTATTTCAATCAGATGATCTTCAGTCTCTGATATCCTTTCTTCTGCTTGATTGTTTTGGCTATTGAAACTTGTGTATGCTTCACGAAGTTCTCATGCTGTGTTTCTCAGCTCCATCAAGTGACTTATGTTCTTCTCTAAGCTGGTTATTCTAGTTAGCATTTTGTCTAACCTTTTTTCAAGGTTTTTAGTTTCTTTGCCTTAGGTTAGAACACATTACTTTAGCTCTGAGAAGTTTTTTATTACCCACCTTCTGAAGCCTGCTTCTGTCAATTCATTAAACTCATTCTCCATCCTGTTTTGTTCCCTTGCTGGTAAGGAGTTGTGATCCCTTGGAGGAGAAGAGGCATTCTGGACTTTGATGATTTAATCCTTTTTGCGCTGGTTTCTTCCTATCTTTGTGGATTTATCTACCTTTGATCTTTTAAGTTGGTGATTTCAGATGGGGTCTCTGAGTGGACATCCTTTTTGTTAATGTTGAAACTATCTCTTCTTGTTTTTTTAGTTTTCCTTCTAACAGTCAGGTCCCTCTGCTGTAGGACTGATGGAGGTCCACTCCAGACCTTGCTTGCTTGGGAATCACCTGCAGCGGGTACAAAGCAGTGAGGATTGCTGCCTTATCTTTCCTCTGGAAGCTTCATCCCAGAAGTGTACCCCGCAGGTGTCAGCCATAGCTCTCCTGTATGAGGTGTGTTTTTTTGTTTTTTTTTTTTTGGTTATTCAGGTGTCAGGGAGCCACTTGAGGAGTCTGTCCCTTGTCTGCATGCCAAAGTGCTGCTGGGCTGCCTCAGACTCAGCCCTGCTGCTGTGTGGGCTTCCTCTGGCTTTTGTTTACACAGGTGAGATTAGACTCACCTTTGCAATGGTGGATGCCTTTCCCCCCACTGAGCTCCATCTTCCCAGGTCAAGCTCAGATTGATGTGCTGGCAGTAGAACTCTCAAGCAAGAGGGCTTCAGTTTGCTGATCTTTGTGGAGGTGGGACCTGACAAGCCATTATTACCTGTCTCCCTGCTTTTAGCTCTCCCTCTTTCTGGGGGATGCATAGATCCATCCCACCGGTGCTCTCAGCACTAGTCAATACTTCCATGCAGATCTGTGCTGACAACTGGCAGTGCCAGGCCAGCTGGAGCTGTTGCTCAGATCTCTGTCGTTAACTTGCAGTGTTTTTCTGCCCGGCAGCATTCTCCTGGACTGTGGGTTGCAATGGCCATGGGAGAAACACAGTACCTGAATCAGAGTGCCAAGGGGGTAAAGTCCCTGATCCTTCAGCCAGTTGGACTTCCCGGGTGGGGCAGCACTCTGCCCTGGTTTGGTTTGTCCTCCTTGGGCTACACCGACTGTCTACCCAGTCCCATTGAAACGAACCTGGTACCTCGGTTGGAAATGCAGAGACTACCTGCCTTCTGTATCTCTCTCACCATGAACTGTGCTCTGGAGCTGTTCCTATTCAGCCACCTTGGCGGAAGTACCCGATATAAGGTTTTAATATAACTTTACAAAAATAGAAAAATTTACTATAAAGTAAAGCTGAACTCTCTCCTGCCAAGGCACTTGGAAAGACAGGTTTGATTTTGTTTTGTTTTTCTTGGATCAGAATTCTATTTTAATACATATAGCATGGTTCCTAGAACAGAGTTGGTCTTTAATAAAGCTCAGAGGAAGAACAGGAGAAAAAAAAAATCTAGACAAGAGAGATGCAAGAAGGTTCTAATGCAGGCAAAAACTCAGCCCAGTCAAGTAACTTAGTATAGGCCATGAGGGAATTTAAAGACAAGCAGGGGGATGAGGTGCAGTCATTCATGAGAGTGGTCAAGATAATAGTGGGAGAATCTGGTTAGGTATCACAGCATAAAAGGCCATATAGGTTATGACAAGGGCCTTAGATTTTACTGTCTGTGTGACAGGAAACCACTGGAAGAATTTAAGCAGGAGATGAACATGATTTAATCACTGTGGCTGCTATGTAAGGAATGGATTTGTGAACAGACAAGAAACAGGAAAACCAATAGGAATTTATCCCAGTGGAGATAAACTCCACAGGAGAAAAAAGAAAGATGATAACTGATTAGCATAGAGTAATAGTGATGATGATGGAGAGATATGGATGGGTTCCAAAGCTCTTCTGAAGATGGAATTAACAGGAATTGGTTCTTCAATTAGGTCTAAGGATGAGGAAGTCAGCAATGGCAGGAATGACCCCCCACCCAGTTATCAGACTTGAACCATTCAAGGGTTGAGGGGACATACTATAGGTCTTCACTTAGACCCTACCTCGTACCTTGCTTGCCTCCCCCATTCTAGCCTTAACAAAGTCCAGTGGAGGAAAAGCACAGGTTTTAAAATGAGACCAGTCTATCCAGGATTCTTGCAGTAGTCCAACGGGTACAAGGAAGCAGGCAGGGAAAATCCTCGCTGCTTATCATCTTATAATTTTGTTCCATTCAGTTGGGAAAAAAGTACCAATGGAGGCCAGATCCTCATGACATCACAGAAGGGAACGTGCTCCTGCTCCAGGGAGGACTGTGAATATGCTCTACTCTGCTTGCTGGTAGCAGCACTGAATGAGAACCAAGATTCAAAATAACTTTAACCCTAACCCTAACTCAAGATGGCTTAAAGACTTAAAAGTAAAACCTAAAACAACCAAAACCCTGGAAGATAACTTATGAACTATTATCTGGACATAGGGCCTGGCAAAGATTTCGTGATGAAGATCCCAAAAGCAATTGCAATAGAAATAAAACTTGACAAATGGGACCTAATTGAAGTACAGAACTTCTGCACAGCAAAAGAAACTATCAACAAAGTAAACAGACAACCTACAGAACAGGGAAAATATTGCCAAACTATGCATTTGACAAAAGTCTAATATCCAGAGTCTATAAGGAACTTAAACAAATACACAAGCAAAAAAGAAACAGTCCCATTAAAAAGTGGGCAAAGGACATGTACAGACACTTTTAAAAAGCATACATACATGTGGACAACAAGCATATGGAAAAATGCTCAACATCACTAATCATTAGAGAAATGCGAATCAAAACCACAATGAGATACCATCTCACACCAGTCAAAATGGCTATTACTAAAAAGTCAAAAAATACCAGATGCTGTTGAGGTTGTGGCAGAAAGAGAATGCTTATATACTGCTGGTGGGGATGAACATTGGTTCAACCATTGTGGAAAGCAGTCTGGCAATTTCTCAAAGAACTCAAAGCAAAATTACTATTCAACCCAGCAATCCCATTACCAGATATATACCCAAAAGAATACAAATAATTCCATCATAAAGACACGGGCACATATAGCTTCATCACAGCACTATTCACAACAGAAAAGAATGGAATCAACTTAAATGCCCATCAACAGTAGACTGGATAAAGAAAACATGATACATGTATACCATGGAATACTATGCAGCCATAAAAGAAATGAAAGCTGTCCTTTGCAGCAACGTGGTTGGAGCTGAAGGCCATTACCCTAAGTGAACTAACAAGGGATTAGAAAACCAAATACTGCATGTTCTCACTTATAAGTGGGAGTAAACATTGAGTACATATGGACACAATGAAGAAAAAAACAGACACCAGAGCCTGCTTGAGGGTGTAGGGTGGGAGGAGGGTAAAGATCAAAAAACGGCCTATCAGGTACTATGTTTATTACCTGGATGCTAAAACAATCTGCACATAAAACCACCATGACAGGTAATTTACTTATGTAACAAACCTGCACCTGCACATATACCCCTGAACCAAAAAATAAAAGTTAAAAATTAAATTAAATTTTTAAATGACCAGAAATCTCTTCTGATCCCACGATTCATGTGCTGTGTGATTCTGGGGAGTGACTGAATCCCTGCTAGGGATCATGAGTGATCATTAAAAGGAAATGTGATGGAAACTATAAAAGGTGTGAGTTGTATTCTTCCTAAAGAGTTTACCAGTGCCACTTCCCATTTTGCGTACCTTGGGAAGTCGGAGGCGCTTGAGCATCCTGTTGTCCTTCCCTAAGTCATTCAAAACTTCCACATACTATTTCTTCACTTAGACATCTTCAGTCTTTTTATCAGAAGTAAAATCATTTCTCCAGATGCTGAGTTGGAAGGTTGGTATGTAAAACCCACTCACACTGAGTTACCTATCGAGAAGCCTAGAGTTCCAAGGATCCTCAGAGAATATCTTAGGACTCTAAGCAACACAGTCTCTTCCTTTCCAATACTGCTAGACGCTGCAGCTGCTACACAATCACTTCTCGGGAACAAAGTGACTGTGTATCCAAACACCTAGACTATGGTTCTTCCCTTTCATAAGGTATTAGAAGGAACACACCCATTGTTCATCCATGTCAGGTGGAAAAAAAGTCAAAACACAAACAGATGGGGGAAGAGGAACCCCCAAAAAGGCAAAAAGATGAGAACTACCAAGGATATATTTGATTGATAATAAAATCTCTAACAGCTAAATTTCCTTCATTTCATTCCTTAGCTATATGGATAATTTCTGTACAACTTTGTGCTATTTTTTGTATTTACTTGCTTTTTTGACTTCTATGATTAGTGAAATCCATTTTAATCTAAAGTCGTTTGTTATTCCATAGGAATAGTGAGGGGAAAATTTCACATATTTTTGAAGAGACATGTAAACAGCATGCAGAATACTGAGCTTTCTGAGGACTGAGGCTTCTGGCTTCCAGAGTTCTCATTTTCTTCAAATATTGGTTTAGTTTTGTATTGAATTAGGCTGTAATATTCCCTTATATGATAAAGCATCATTTAACAGGAAGTTATACTCTTTTATGTTATATTTGCATTTCATTCATTTCATTTCCATGCTACTTTTTAGAAAATAAATGATAAGTAGAAGCAGAACAGGTATTTGTAATTACTCATGAGTCATTTGCTCTCACGTAATTTAATAGCCATAGATCTTTAATATTTATAGCACATGTTGAAAGGATTTAACATATGTAGTGATCTTCACCAAGTAACTCTATACTCTTCTTGAATACAAAGATGTAAATTTTGTCACCATTTATGCAACCTGCTAAAAATGTTACTATTCATTCATGTGAATGAGTTTTTCCTCCAAGATTTTAATTAAAACACAAACGCTCTGCACACTTCAATCTGCAATATCCTACACACACATTTTTTTTAAATATTGACTGATCAGCTGGATAACGGGATTTCTTTGTAAGATGCTTTCTCATACCTGAAAATTTCCACAAAGCATTAATTTTTGTGTGAAAGCCAATTCAAAAGCTAAATAAGCATCACACTACAAAGTTCGCGGTGGCAACTGTGTTCTCTTTGCATTCCTATGTATAACCAAATGTGCTCTAATAAGAAACGAATAGAACCGGCAAAGCTGGGAGGAAAGAAGAAAGGGAAGAGAAGGAAAAATTGAGGACAACTGGCTCGGACAGTTCGATATTGCAATTGCTCTGGTCATGGGAGCTTGGAGACCCCTGTGCTTAGATAGGACAAGTTCAGGGGACACACAGGATGAGCCCGTGATGGTTGGCACATTCTTGATGACAGTATTCATTATTTTCTCCAAGGTGCACTCTGATCAGAATGCATACCCATCTGCAAGTGTTCTTTTGGATTATGCTTTGGAAAGAGTATTTAAAGGGGAGATTTCCACCTCACCAAAACCAGGTGAGATTAGTGAAGATCCCAAAGCATTTGAAACAAATTGAAAGGTTATTCAGAAAAACCTGGATGGCTTCTATACATCCAAAGAACACCATATAGTGAGATTCCTTATGGCTCTCCAACAACTGAAAATGTGGAGAAACCAACTACCACTGATATAATTGCCTGCAATAGGTGCCCCTTTGAGATTGCAAGGCATAATTGGATAATTAATATAACATCAACAGAAGACTTCCTGTTACCATATCAAGTAGAAATTTTCATTAAAAATATAAACGTGTAAGAAATATTGGCCAGTGAGTTTCTTAGAAACTTTGTCTAAGGAGAAAAATGTGCTGTGGCCAGAGGGACTGAATGCCATAAACATCATGCTAGTCCTAGATAGGAGCAGCAGGTTTCTGCTTCCCATTAATGGCCTAAAGGAGGGTGTTTTCATCAGGACTGGTGCTGATGTTCCATTTTCTTCTTGATTACAAGATGTTGAAAATCCACAGAATTAATTGAGATGCAGTCAAGAAATGGAGCCTGTAATAACATGTGCTAAAAAATGTTACATTCCATTTTATATTGACTGGTGCAAAATTCCATTTGGTTGATAAAACAAAGCAAGTGGCCACCTATCCAGAAGTGATTAGTGGAGGGGAATTTTAGCTAATGATGGAGAGTACAAGCCCTTTTCAAAACGACTGAAAAGCAAAGTAGTACTTGGATTTCACAATTATACTAGCTGTGTCCTCAGCAGTAAGCCTGTTCTTTTTTCCAGTACTTCTTTACATCATGCACTGTCAACAGGAAGGAGTAGAAAAGAGAAACATGAAAACACCAGACATCCAACTGGACCATCATAGCGTGATTCAGAAATCTGCCAAGGAGCTTCAAGACACACACAAGAGCAGAGAGATAGCATGGCCCCCATCAACACTTCCTGTGTTTCACTTGTAACTGGCAAAATCACACCTCCCTTACACACAGACAACCATCATAGTACTAACATGCCATTGGTGCAAATGCAGAATTTGCCACATCTGATTTAGATTCCTCAACAACAGACTACAAGTAAATATCATCCCTGAAGAAAGAAAACTGACCAAAACATGAATTTACACTCAGACAATATAGCAGTTATATCTTATTTCTTTTCACTTCCAATAATGCATGAGCTTTTCTGGTATATGGTGTGTATGTTCACTGTATTAACTATGTAGCAGATATCATAATACAATATAACTTTTATTTTACTAATGTATTTTTTCTTAAAGCATTATTGACAATTTAGAAAACACTGATGACTTTATATTTGTTACAATTAAAAGTGATCTTTCAAATAAATATTAATGAAAAACAGGGTGTAGAAATCAATTGAACTAAACAGGTATTCTAGCCTAGACAACTAGAATTTGAGAGAAAACCATGTCACAAGTAGGAAAGTTAACATTAATTAAAAAAATCAAAAATCAGAAAATGTATTATCACAATCAAAACCATGTATAACTTTTGATTTCTAAAAGAGTTGTTATTCAACACAAAATACTTTGCCCATCAATTATAATGATAAAAAGCAACTCTTGTTCAACCTTTAAATCTAAATTATGCCAGAGCTTTCTAAAATAATACAATTACTTCAGAATGTTGTGTATTTTAAAATTCGATGTTCTAATGTAATTTTTAAAAATCTATTAAAGGTACTTCTTTAAGTGGCTAAACTTTCTTTCTAGAACAATAGCACAAATAGAGTAATACATTATAATAATGTCACTATATTCTTTAGAATTGTAAAAACAGCAATGACAAACCACATCCTTTGTTCTTTTGAAACATTCTTCATAGGCAACTTTTTAGCTGTGTCATTTTTGCTATTTTAAGTTATTATTATGCTATATATTCTTTCACCAATCAGTTTTCTTAATAACAGTAAGAATTTGTCAATAATTGTCGGCCATTACAAAGCAAAAGTAAAGATTTTTCTAGGTGCATTTTTCAAAACAGAAGTGTGCATTTTCCTAAAGGGATGAAAGAGAAATGTTTGATTAACTGACACTCTGAAATCATTCCTGAGCAATCTGTTAGAATTTCTTTCTCTTTACAATGTTTTCTGTTCTATGCTATCAAGAACTACGAATCGTAATTTCTGGCACCTAAAATCAAAGATGGTGAGAGGCTCTATTAGCATCCTAAAAATATGCATGTCCTAATGCTCTCTTAAAATATGTCTGCTCAGAGATGTTTCAGATTTTCTCAGCCAAGCAAAATGACATTAACTAAGACCCTGGCATGAAGATTTGCTTATTTTAGTTTGCTTAACATTGTAACCACAGCACAAAAATATTGCTACTCAATGGCAGATAAGTTATTCTCTCACATTTTCACTTATTGTTTATTAACATCACATGATAAACTATCAAATCACTTATGATCACTAATTACTTTGATAATTCAGTTATAAAGACAATAAACTAAAATGACATTAGAATTAGTTCTTCTCAAAATAAGAGAGCATTCTTTCTGTTTTAAAGGAGTCTGGTTAAAATTATTCAGCTCAAACTAGGAATAATTAAAGACAATTGATGATTTAAATCAAGACAGCATAATCTGTCTACATCAGTTGCAGATAAAGTTTTGGAAAAAAAAGCAAAAGTCATACTTTTTTTAATATGTATTCAGTATTCCTCAATGAAATTTAACTTTATTCACCTTTTGCCTCTGAAAGTTTACTAAAGGATTCTAGGAGGAATTTCCTAAAAGAGAACAATATCCGGCAGCGTGTTTAGCTGACTTACCATAAAGGATGAATAGGATGCAGAGAAGGTCGGAGCTAAGTCAACAGAGGACATCTTGTTATTCTCACATTACACCTTTGAGCCAAAGGCCTAACAAATACCTTTACAGAGAATAAAATGCAACAATATGAATACTTTTCTCTGCTAGAGATAGTAAGAAGACAAGGGTCATGTAATTGCATATCTTGTTGCATTGTTTCACTCCTTTTCTCTTTTTTAATAGAAAACAACAAATTAGTCAAGGAAACACTGCCAGTTGCTTTATTTCATATGTTAACTAGTATATTTATATGCTTCCAAAAATATAGTAGACTTGAAGCAAGATAAAATGGAAATGTTTCATGAATTCACTGGGAAAACCTCAAGAAATGTTTTAGTAGCAAAAGTACACAAAAAAGTAGCAAAGAATGCAAAGAATTCTGGAAACAACTCTAACAGTGATATGAGAGAAGATGGAGAATTCAAAAAGAGACGTTGAACAAGTTCTAGAGAATAGACCCTGTATTAGTCCATTAGTTCTATGTGGCTGGGGAAGCCACACAATCATGGCGGAAGGCAAGGAAGAGCACATCTTACATGGATGGCAGCAAGCAGAGAGCTTGTGCAGGGAGACTCCCATTTTTAAAACCAGCAGGTCTCATGAGACTTAGTCACTACACTGAGAACAACATGGCAAAGACCCCCCCCACCACCGCCACCCACCACCATGATTCAGTTATCTCTCACTGGGTTTTGTCCACAACGTGGGAATTGTGGGAGCTACAAGATGAGATTTGGGTGGGGATAGGGAACCAAACCATATCAGACTCCAACTAATGGATAAGGAAACAAGAACAAACAAATGAGTGATGACAAAAGACTTATTATTATTTTATCCTGAGATCATAACTAGAAATCAAAGTTTTATTTATTCTATTAGCCTAGCATTACCTAAGGATGTTTCTTGAAACATAAATTCAATTGTGTTATTATAATGTATTCCAAAATGTATACTGCGTAATTAGTTATTATATATTGCCCAGAACAAATAATTTTATTAACAAAAAGTTAGGGTACACTGTGTTAAACAATCTCTAATACATTTCTTTTTTGCAAGACCTATCAAGAATCTTTAACATGCTAATGAATTTTATTACTCTCCACAAAGAGCATATGCTATGTTTCTTAAATGCTTTGACAAAGGAAATTTTATACACAGAGACATAATTAGAGATAGGGAGTAATTCTAGAAATTGGTAGCCTATTGAACCCAGACTGACACTTAACAATAATTTTCCTTTTCCTTCATATAAAATTCAGACATAATACTGCAGAGAAAAAAAAAATTGTTTTCCTTTCAATTCATGCATTTAATTTTTTTCATTTTCTATTTGAATACTTTCTCTATATTATACTCTATTACAGTATCTTTTATTTAACTTCAAAAATAAAAACATTAAAAGTACTAAACATACTTAGTTACATTAGATCTTAGTTACAGAAGTAGCTCCAAGCAGAGTGACTCTGATCCCTGTTAATCATACACCTGGTCACCCTTTTGGCTAGGAACTTCGAAACTTGGAACCAAAGGAACTTGACTCAAGAAGGTAGACAAAGAAGGTGAGTTAGTTATCTGTTCACTTGAGACCCTGTTTTTAAAAAAATAAATATTTAATTTATTCTAAAACATCATCAATTGTAAAGCATGTTCTGGTTTAAGAGATGTAAAAAAAAGTCAGGGGAATGTCCATCTAAATATTGATAAAATGCAGTATATACACCTGTAATTACAAAGAGAATGAGACAAGTCATACAGTTTTGTTCATAAACTTAGGAGTATAAATTGTATTTCTTTGTATATGTTTATTAAAATAAATATCAATATATGCATATATATACATATGTAGCTATAGGGAGATTAGATAGGTAGGTAGATAAATTGATAGATTTATTGGTTATGATCTGAGTGGACACAGAAAAAATGACACATGGAGGGAGGGAGAGAGAGAGAGAGAGAGAGAGAGAGATTTATTGGTTATGATCTCTGAAACGACATAGAAAAAAATGACACATGGTAAAATTGAGCAGTCTTAGACCTTAAACTTGATTTCCAAATATCATTATTTAGGATACAAGATTAATTCAATGTTGCATCAGGATAGTATAAGATGAGCCTAAAATATTTTGCTGTGGTAGAAAATAGGAAGCCCTCAAAGGACGATGAGAAGGTATTGAAAGATACAACTCAAAGGGCTCCCATGTCCAAATGTGAGCATCAAATTAGTGATCATAGTGGCTTATAGTTCATGAAACAAAATAAGAATTCATGAATCCACATTAATACAAATAAATATTTGTTCAAATGAGGATTTAGCTGACATCGAATAGGAGAAAGGAGATACTATCTATGAATGAGACAACAAGAATCAAGCTTTAATCTGCCATTTGAAAGTACAGAAATGAGCAGAGGCAGAATTGCAAATGTATTAGGAGGGTGCAGAAAAGAACAAGAAATAAACAGTCTAAATCCTCGTGTATTCCATCAGAAAATTAATAGAGAAAACATAGCAAGATAACTATATTATTTAGAAATATATAAGTAACTTCCTTAAGATTCAAAAACTAAAATAATGAAAAGGTAGTGTCTCTAAAAAAATGTTTGAGAGTGAGGAGTGATAGGTTTGGGGACTGCTGCATTTTATTATAAGCCTGACTACACAATTCAATTTTTAAGCTTATACATTGATTTCACTGAAAAAAGCTTTAAGAATTGTGTACTCAAACTGCTGCTTCTTTTATAGAGTCACCATTTTTTAGCATGTCTAAAAAGATCTTAGCCTTTTTGTGGTTGTTTTCAGCCTCACTAATGGTTGAGATGTGATTGTCATAAATTCACTATGTTCTTTACAAATCTGTACTGCTTTACACTGCCTTAATTTGCTTCAACTAAGCTTCAAATACTGCTCCCAGGTCTCAAGTACTGGGATTTGATAAATTATTTTTTTCAATTTGATCAAATCCCTTTTTGATTTTGTGTCACTGAAAATTGTGTACAATTTTCCTTTCATTTGAATAGTTGCCTACCAACTGTATGATTTCAGCAACTTGATGAAAAAAAAAAATCAATCATTTGATTTGTAAGACCATTACTTTGTGTGCTTATTTTTTTCTCTATTTCATTTTTTAAATTAATATTAAAATTGACTTTTTGGAGATGTATATTACTGTATTAAGACATGAACACATTAGTGTAAACAACATCACAATCAGGATACAGAATACTTTCACCTTTTAAAAAAATCTCCCACCCGGGCATGGTGGCTCACGCCTGTAATTCCAACACTTTGGGAGGCCAAGGCAGGTGAATAATGAGATCAAGAGATTGAGACTATCCTGGACAACATGGCAAAACCCTGTCTCTACTAAAAAAAAAAAAAAAAAGAAAAGAAAAGAAAAAAAAAGTACAAAATTAGGTGGGCGTTGTGGTGCACACCTGTAATCCCAGTTACTCAGGAGGCTGAGGCAGGAGAATCACTTGAATCCAGGAGGCAAAGGGTGCAGTGAGCTGAGATCATGCCACTGCACTCCAGTCTAGTGACAGAGTGAGACTCCATCTCAAACAAACAAACAAACAAACAATTCCCATGTTACCCCTTTGTAGTCCCCTCCCTTGGCTCCTAATCCCTGACAACTGCAGTTCTGTTCTTCATTACTATTCTTTTGCTTTTTGAGAATGTCATGCAAAGGGAATCAAAAAATATATAAACTTTTAAGACTGAATTTTTTAACATGGCATAATACTTCTGAGAATTATCCAAATTGTTCTGTTATCAATAATTCATTTCTTTGTGTTACTGAATAATATTTCATTGTATAGTTATACCATGGTTTGTTTTTTCATTCACTCACTGAAAAACATTGGGTTATTACCAGTTTTGGGGCTAATGTGATTAGAGTTTCTATAAACATTCATGTACAGGTTTTGTGAAAACACAGGTTTTCACTTTATCAAAAAAAAAAAAAAAAAAAAAAAAAAAAAAAAAAAAAACACTTCATGAGAAGAATTGCTGGGCCATGCAATAAGGATATGTTTAGATTTACAACAAACTGCCAAAACAGTTTCAAAATGGTTGTAATATTTGGCACTGCCATCAGTGATGTATGAGTGTTCCAGTTGATCCACTTTGCTGTCAGCTCTTGATACTGTCGATATAGCAATTTTAATAAACGTATATTAGAATCTTTCACTATTAAGTATTCTATTAGCTTGCAGATGCCCTTTATCAGTCTGAATAACTTTTCTTCAATTCCTAATTTGCTGAGAGTTTTTATTATGCATGCATATTATATATTTTAAATACTGTTTTTGTGTTAATAGATATGATTACATAAATTTTCTTTAGACTACCAGATATATTTTATTGATTGATTGTCAAATACTAAGCCAACCTTTTACTCATAAGATAAATGCTATTTGGTCATGTTACACTATTTTTTTATACATTGCTAGATTTGATTTGCTAATGTTTTGATGATTTTGCATTTAATGTTCATGAGTGATACTGATCTGAAGTATTTGAGTATTTTTGTACTGGTTTTCTTGTCACAGTAATGCTCATCTCATAAAATGATGTAGGAAATGTTTCCTCCTTTTCAAGAGATAATGTAGACTTGAGTTTATTTCTTCTTTATGTGTGTGGTAAAATTTAGCAGTAAAGTAATCTAGTTCTGGAAATTTCTTTTCCACAAGATTTCAATAATGTGTTAGGAAGTTTAATAATTATCAAACTATTAATGTTACCTATTTCACTCTAAGAGAGGTTTTAGAAGTTTTTGGTTTTAGAATAATTGTTCATTTCACCTAACCTACGGAATTATGTATTATACATAGATTTATTCCTAATGTCCATTTTATCCTTTTTATATCTACAGAGAATGGGGTGATACCCATTTTTTGATCCTTGATATTGATCATTTGTATCTACCCTCTTTTTCCTTTGTTTATTCTGCCATAGGCATATCAATTTTCTTTTTGATGATTTTGCCTTTTGGTTTTATTGATTTTTCTCTGTGCTTTCTGTTTTCAGTGTCATTGATTTGTACTCTTATATTTATTACTTTTTATTTCTATTTGGTTCAGTCTACTTTGTACTTGTTCTATTTTCTTAAGATGGAAGCTCACTTTGTTGATTTGAAACCTTTCCTGTTTTCCAATAAGCACATTTAATGGTATAAATCTTCCTCTGAGCATTGCATTAAGTGCATCCCACACATTTCAACATGTCATATATTAATTTTCCTTGAGATCAAAATATTCACAAATTTCTCTTGATACTTTCTCTTCAACATATAGATTGGGCATATATTGCTTAATTTCTAAGTTTGAGATTTTCTCATTATTTTTATGTCATTAATTTCTAATTTAATTCCATTAGGTTCAGAGAATATACTTTGTGTGATTTCAATTATTTCAAACTTTTTAAAGTTTTATGACTCTGGATATGCCTATATGTGTGAATTTTGTATGTACACTTGAAGAGAAAGCTTCTTCTGTTGTTTGTGGGAGTGCTCTGTTTATGTCAATTAGATCCGATTAATTCATGAGAAAAATCCTTGTTGATTCTATTGGTTTTGCTAGTTCTATTACTACTTCTGATTCTAAGAAAAGAGTGCTGAAGTCTCTACTGTAAGTATGGTTCTATCTCTCCTTTCAATTCTGTCAATTTAATCTTTCGAAGTGCTGTTGTTTGCCAATGCAATTTTAAGATGGCTGTGTCTTCTAAGTTGATTTACCCCTCTATGATCACGTACTGTGCCTTTTTATTATAGGTAATTTTCTTTGCTCTGAAATCTGCTTTTGTGTGACATTAACATGGTAACTCCTGATTTATTTTAATTAGTGTTTGCATAGTATATCTTTTTAATCTCATTATTTTTTCTTGTATCAATATTATGTTTGACATGAGTTTTTCATATGCAACATATATTTGTGTCAGTTTTTAATTCTGAAAATCTAGTTTTAATTGAGATAATGAGAGCTTTTGCCTTTGTTATAATTATTGATATATTTAGGTTTAGGTTCTACCATTATATTATTTGCTTTCTGTTTTCTTCCCTCTATTTTTAATTCTCAATTGTCCTTTTTCTGTTTTCTTATTATTTTTTAGCATCTCACTGCAATCGATTTTTTGAACTATTTCTCCTTGCATATTTGTTTGGTTTTGAGTGGTTGCTCTAGGCATTACAATACATATTTAACTGCTTCCTTGGACTCAATATTTTCCCACTTGAAGTAGAGTGTAGATACAAAATCTGTCCACTTATTTCTGCCCTCCATGATTTAGGGTGAGAAAAGTGCAGTGATTTGAATATCCTATCAAAAATTTTTTTTGTTTCTGGTTGCTTTTAATATTTTTCTTTGTTGTTAGTGTTTGCAATTTGATTATGACATTTCTGAATTTAGATTTATTTGAGTTTATCCTTTTAAAGGCCTACTGAGCTTGTTATTTGTAAGTGCACATCTTTCATCATATTGGAGACATTTTCAGCTATTATTTCTTCAAATATGTTTTTCTGTACTACACTCTTGTCTTGATCTTCTGGGACTCCCATGGCATGAAAATTAGACCTGTCGATATAACCCAAGAAGTTCCTAAAGTTCTGTTTATTTTTTCTTTTTTCTGCATTCTTTAGATAAACTTCTATTGATTTATCCTCAGATTCATTGACACTTTTGTCTTTCATCTCCAGTATACTATTGAGTCCATCCAGTGAAGGTTGTCTTTGTTTGCTTAGAGTTTTTCTTTGTGTTTGCTTATTTTTGGAGAGTGTAGAAGTTATGTTTTTAGTTATACAATTTCTACTTAATACTTCTTTATATCTTCTAGTTACTGGCTTAGATTTTCTTTACATTTGTTTCAAAACTGTGCATACTTTTGAACATTTTTACAATAACTGCTTTGTCAGGTAATTCCAACATTTCAACATCAGAGTTTATTTTTTGTCTTTACTCATGTGAGTTGAGGTTTTCCTGGGTTCTTGTTTGTCAATTAATTACATATTGTCTTCTGAATGCTTTGAATAGTTTCTCAGAGACAATGAGTCCTGTTTAAGCCCCACAGAAAATGTTGATATTTTGCTTTGGCAGACAATCAGCCCAATTGGGTTCAGGCCCCGCATCCTGACCAGCCTTCTGTGGTTGTGGTTCCAAAGTACATTTCAGTTTTCAATGCCTTTGCAATGCTATTTACATCTGTCTTGTGTGTTTGTCACCTAATGGCTAGTCCAGGAAGAGGGCAGAAGCCCATCTCAAAGTTTCATTCTCAAAACACATGGTATACTCTTCAGAATTAGACCCATGCATTTGCAGCTCAAGGGTGAATCCAGGAGTTTATAAGTGATTTTATGGAATTGCTTTCTCAAGTTCCTATGTCTCCATTATGTC
This sequence comes from Saimiri boliviensis, assembly GCF_048565385.1. Classification (NCBI taxonomy): domain Eukaryota; kingdom Metazoa; phylum Chordata; class Mammalia; order Primates; family Cebidae; genus Saimiri; species Saimiri boliviensis. Next base: position 94,198,085 of record NC_133453.1, read on the forward strand.
CCTTTCTGGTTCCTGGGGACTCCCTTTACAGTTCCCCAGAAAGCAAGGTCTTCAGCTATGCTATCCTGACACATACTTCCCATGAATGTGTATACATCCAGGGCCAAGAGAAGGAGGGCATAGAAAGAAGAAAAAGCATTAGATGTTTTTATTTCTCAAAGCTTAAAGCACGTTGCAGGTTCCCGCTGCCACAACTGCTGCTACCAGAAATTCTGTATACTGGTCACGGAACAAGAACTGAAAGGCTTTTCTCTAACTTCTCTCTCTCACTGCTGATGTTAACTTCCATATTTTGAATTACTTGAATCCAGGCTTGGGTAGACACCAGCAAATGGTAGATGCACTGTCAATTCAATGATACTTCAGACACTAGTCAGAGTCCTCAAATAACTCTTCCATCATTCTGATTAGGTTTTATAGCTGCATTTAGTGAGAGTGACCGACTGGAGAGTGCTTACCCCATTTTACCCAGAACTGGAATCTTTGAGTGGGTTTTTTTTAAATTAAGCTTATAAATACCACTATTACTTTATAATTAGTCTATATAAAAGCTTATCTGGATAAGCGTTAAAAACAGATGAATAAAGAAGAAAAGAGGAAAAAAGGGATGGAGTAAGGGAGAGATAGGAGAAAGGAAGAAGAAAAAGGAAAGGAAGGAAAGGGGAGAGGGAAAGAGGTGAGAGAGAAAGAAAGAGTAATAAACAATAAGAAGGGGTGGGTGCTTTGTCTCAGGCCTGTAGTCACAGCACTTTAGGAAGCTGAAGCAGATGGATCATTTGAACTCAAGAGTTTGAGACCAGCACGGGCAACATGGCAAAACCCTATCTCTACAAAAAAATACAAAAATGAGCTTGTCATGGTGGCTTGTGCCTATAGTCCCAGCCACTCAGGAGGCTGAGGCGGGAGGATCGCTTGAGCCCAGGAGGTGGAGGCTGCAGTGAGCTGTGTTCACACCACTGCACTCCACATGAGTGACAAAGTGAAACCCTGTCTCTAAAAACAAAAACAAAAGAAGGAAGACAGAAAAGGAAGAAATCAAAAAAACAGAAGAAAGAAAGAGAAGAAGGAGAGAGAAGGCCAAAGGTGAAAAAGAAAAATGAGAGAGTGAAAAAAAAAAAAAAAAAGAAAGAAGAAACTAAAAAAGAAGGGAGGGAGGAAAGAAAGAAGGAATGAAGGATCCAAAGAGGGAGAGAAGAAGAGAGGAGTAATAGAAAGACAAATTTTAATATCAAACACATTACTGAAAGGAGATAAACTTGAAATGGGAAAGATTCCTTGGTGTACGGGAAGAATCGGATCACACATCGGCTTTGAGAATGAATGCAAAGTTTCACTGAGTGTTAGTAGCTCTATGCTGATGGGGGAGTCAGAAGGGAGATGGTTTTCCCCTGGAGCATCTGTCAGTGACTGCTGGCATGTTCTCCTCCTGTGAGCTCCCAATGACCAGCTGCTTGTGTCTTCTTCCACTGATGTGTTCCTAATGATGTCCAGGCGCTTGTATGTGAGTGTTCCTGATAGGGGCTCAGGTTTTTAGAGGCACAGGATGGGGGTGTGGTGAGCCAGGGTGGTCTCAGAAAATGCAACATTTGGGAGCAAAGGCAGAAGTGCCTGTCCTCAAGTAGGTCCGTGGGGATGGAGCCCTGGCCAGGGACTACACCCTCCTCTACTCAACACTTCCCTCTCCTCCTTCTGAATCATTTAAAGGGATCATGGTCTTCCCTTTCTAGCACTCTTGTATCAAACTCACCTTTTCTTATCTGACAAATTGTTTCCTTTGTCTGGGAAAAAGACCACTGTTAGCAAGCCAAAATGTAGAAGTATTTCCTCTTCATATAACTTTTGACAACAATTGGACAAGAAATGTTACTCCTAAGTTCACATGTAGAAGTCACAATTCTCATCACAGTTTTTACCACCAGATAGGGCAGAAATACAACTTTGGTTTTTAAAAACTAAAAAGGCTAAAATTTAATGAAATGTTTATGCTGAAAACCCTCAGGTCTGGGGTGGGAAAATCCTTCCTAGAAAAAGCTTTCAAGACATACATTGCAAATGCAAATCAAAACTACAGTGAGAGATCATCTCACCCCAGTCAAAATGGCTTTTATCCAAAAGATAGGCAGTAACAAATGCTGGTGAGGATGTGAAGAAAAGGGAACACTCATCCGCCTGTTGGTGGAAATGTAAATTAGTACAACAACTATAAAGGATAGATTGGGGTCCCTTTAAAAACTAACAATAGGACCACTATACAATCCAGTAATCCCAGTGCTAGGTATATACCCCAAGAAAGCAGTATATCAAAGACACATCCGAACTCCCATGTCTACTGCAGTGCTATTCACAATAGCCAAAATGAGTGTCCAAGAACAGACAAATAGATAAAGAAAATGTGGTACATATACACAATGGAGTACTGTTTCACCATTTAAAAAAAAAATGATATCCTGTAATTTGCAACAACATGAATGGAACTAGAGACCATTATGGTAAGTGAAATAAGCCAGGGACAGAAATACAAGCTTCACATGTTCTGACTTATTTCTGGGAGCTAGAAATGAAAACAATTGAACTCACAGAGAGAGAGAGAGAAGGATAGTTACCATATAATGTGCATGCCTGTATCAAAATATCTCAATCCCATAAACATATAGGCCTACTATGTGCCCACAAAAATTTCTGAAAATTCTCAGGGTTTATTAAATTGAAAAACAAAGCATAACATAACCTTGAGGCAAGGGTGCACTTGCATTAAATGTCTCCCTAGATTTTCGAGATCACTTCCAATAGGCTGGCAGCAAAAGAGTTTTAACTTTAAGAAAAGTTTTGACCTGAATATGAATAAGAAGCTATCAAATATTTCTAGATATTTATACTTTTATATCTCAACCTACAATTTTATATAAAGGAAATAATGTTTAGAAATGCCTATTATGAATTAGTTTAATTCTAAAAGCATATTTAAGTGGTAAACCAACTAAAGCCACATTCATGTCTATGAGACTATTTTGAATAAATGACTCAATTTGTAAATTTGAAATTTATCCCACATTTGTCCACATGGCTTCTCCTCCATTGTCTCTTTCTTAAAATGGACAAGCTAGAATCAAGTTCATAGTACTCCAGAGTTAGATATTGAGTAATGATAATGTAAAATTTGTATTTTGTATACCCTCTCTAGATGTTGTGGAGAGGAAGGCTTTTAAGAGACAGTATTAACACAGAAACATAGAAACATGTAAATCTTCTCTTGGCCAAGCCATCTCTCATTTCCGCAAAATCCCCATGGAAATATAAGTATAAATAAAAGTGTCAGAGTGAGGCAAATAACTATCGTTTCCAATCGCAAAAACAGCTGCAAAATAGGAGAAGTAAAATAAGAGAGCTATGCCCAGGGATAGCCTTAGGGCTCTGTCTTAGAATCAGTTTTGACTTCTTGAAACTGACTAATCCTTGGTGGCTCACGCCTGTAATCTCAGCACTTTGGGAGGCTGACGCAGGTGGATCACCTGAGGTCAGGAGTTCAAAACCAGCCTGGCCAACATGGTGAAACCCTGTCTTAAAAAAAAGAAAAAAGAAAAAAAAAAAAAGAGAAACTGACTAATCTTTAGGGAGAAGTAAGAATGGGAGGGGAGGGGAGGAAGAAAGGAAGGGAAGAAAGAAAAGAAGGAAGGAAGGAAAGAAGGAGAAAGAAAAGGAAAGAAAGAAAAAGAAAAGAAAAGCAAAAAAAAAAAAAAAAAAAAGCAAAAAAGAGGATTCTCTTACTCTTCCTCTGGTGGACCACACTATTTTCTATGAATCAGAACAGCCTTTTTAAAATATTTTTTTAAATTATTATTATACTTTAAGTTCTGGGGTACATGTGCAGAATGCACAGGTTTATTACATAAGTATACACGTGCCATGGTGCTTTGCTGCATCCATCCCCCCATCATCTACATTAAGTATTTCTCCTAATGTTAGCCCTCCCCAAAACCCTCACCCTCTGCTATCTCTCCCCTAGTCCCCCACCCCCTGACAGGCCCCAGTGTGTGATGTTCCCCTCCCTGTGTCCATGTGTTCTCATTGTTCAGCACCCATTTATGAGTAAGAACATGTGGTGTCTGATTTTCTGTTCTTGTGTCAGTTTGCTGAGAATGATGGTTTCCAGCTTCATCCATGTCCCTTCAATGAACTCATCCTTTTTCATGGCTGCATAGTATTCCATGGTGTATACGTGCCATATTTTCTTTATTCAGTCTACCTTTGATGGGCATCTGGGTTGGTTCCAAGTCTTTGCTATTGTGAACAGTGCCACAATAAACATACATGTGCTTGAGTCTTTATAGCTGAATGTTTATAACCCTTTGGGTATATACCCAGTAAGGGGATTGCTGGGTCCACAGACAGCTTACACTCATCTTTCAGAGAAGTGGCAATACAGCAATTCTCAACTCCTATCCTTAAAATTGAATGCTCAAATTTCACCTTTTAAGGTACAGATTTCGTAGTTTTAAATGACATGTATACCCTTGTATTGGTTGGCAGTATAATAAATCAGTTGCATTTCTGCCACTTAAACAGTCAAGCAAGGCCTCTCAACTAATTTTTTTATAGCTTTGCATTTTGCCACTGTGTGGTCCTACTGCTGCTATAACAAATTGTCACACCCTTAATGGCTTCATATAATGCCGATTTGTTATCTTAAAGTTCTGAAGATCAGAAGTCCAAAATCAGTCTCACTGGGCCAAAATCAAAATGTCATCAGAGCTGATTGGTTCCTTCTGGAAGCTATAGCTACCTTTTTCTCACTTCTAAAGACTGCCTGCATTCCTTGACTCATGGGCTGTACCTCCATCTTCAAAGCATATCACTCTAATTTCTGTTTCCACGGACTCATCTTTTCTGCCCTCCTGCCTCCCTCATGATTACATTGGGTCCACCAGAAATTCCAAGATAATCTCCCTATCTCAAGATTTTTTAACTCAATCATCCTTCCTTTGCATGTAATGTAACATATTCACAGGTTCCAATAAGTAGAATGTGAACATCTTTGCGGGGCAGCGGCAGGGGTGGGGGTGGGGGGCATTAGTCAGCCTGCTACAGTTTAAAAGGTTCCTATCATTGGCATATTTGGAGAACTTTACTATATGTAACTTTTACCAGAAAATTTCTCAAAAGTTTAATTAAGATTGATTCTAGTTATATGGGTCACTTACATCACAGAGAGTAACTTAAAAGAGTTTGACAGGGATTATTTACAAATATATGAGCAAGTTTCCCACAAAGGACAGAGAAACACTTGTAGAGTCATAATAGTCCAAAGCCCTGAGACTAAATTGTTAAGAAGCAGCAGCAGCTACTAGAATTCCCAAAGAACCATTGCTTTAAGAGAAGTTCTCCCTCTATATGACAATGTAGAGAGGAATATATCCATTGCTCACCATCAGCAAACAACGAAGGAACATGGGAAGTGAATATTTCCCTAGCCCTTCTCCAGCTGGCCATACTTTGGCTGAACTGAAACAGAAGTCACATAGCAAGAACATGAGCCTTACTCATACAACCCATTGAGTTTGACCTTCTGGACCACAAAGGAGGGTGAAGAAGGGGGAAGAGTGAATACATAGGGACAAACAAATAATATCCTATGGGATAGGTCTTCTTGTTTGCCTTTCATGATCTACTACTGTCCTTTGTGCAAATGAAAAACACATGTCATTAACATAGGGGACCCACATACAAAGTCCCATCTATTGTCATACTATTAGAGAATTATGTCAGTTCAACCACATGCCCAACAGAAACCTAAAACTTAAAACACATAACATATCAGAAGAGAAAACGTTGGGGACAGACAAATAATTAATATAAAATATAGCTGTTGGCTGCTATTCACAATAGCAAAGATAGGGAATCAACCCACAGGCCAATCAGTGGTACACTGAATAAAGAAAATGTGGTACATATACACATGGAATACTATGCAGCCATACAAAGGAATGAGATCATGCCCTTCGTAGGGACATGGATAGAGCTGGAAGCCATTGTCCTTAGCAAACTAACGTAGGAACGGAAAACTAAACACTCCATGTTCTCATAAGTGGGATCTGAACAATGAGAAGACGTGGACACGGAAAGGGGAACAATATACACTGGGGCTTGTCTGGATGGGAGGGTGGCAGGGGGAGGGAGAGCATCGGATAAATAGATAATGCCTGACTTAATACCTAGGTGATCGGTTGATAGGTGCAGCCACCACCATGGCACACATTCACCTATGTAACAAACCTGCACATCCTGCAAGTGTATCCCACAACTTAAATTTTAAAACCAAAAAATAAATAAATAAAATTAGCTGCTGCCAGCACCTTGTGACAAAGTTCATAATCACAGCTTCCTTCATTTGTCACCATTGTTTCTTTTACCTTCTGCCAGCAACTGGGCTACTCCAGAATTTTCCTGATGTAGGACCCAATACTTAATTCCCATGGAATCTGTGTTGTTAGTAGTCTTTTCTTTACTGAATTGCCACAATGTCCCATTGAACACTATTATTGGACATAAAAGGATCATGAGGTATCCCAGTGAATCATCTAAGCTGCAGACAAGATGCTCTTTTCCCTCCCTTGTGTAGCAGCCACCCAATTTTCTCTGGGTAACTAGGACCAATCTTCTCGACAGTACAGTGAATACATTCTTTGCCAAAATGCCAGTGAGAAATCTTTTTCTAACTTAATAGAATCATGACTGTGGTACCCATAGGAAGAGAGAGAGAGAGAGAGAGAGAGAGAGAGAGAGACAGACAGACAGACAGACAGACAGACACAGAGAGAGAGAAACAGACAGACCACTACCACTTCTACTCTTTGTTCCTGGAGACACACATTTTGGCTATAAGACAGACAGCACCATATATTCATTGCAACATTTAAGCATATGCCACGTGTTGTAATACAGCACTCCTACTTTCCAGAGTAAAGAAAATACAGAGGCAGATTCACCATATAACCTTATATCACCATTGCAGGTTACTTCATCAAGGGATCTGCTGCCCCACTCTGAATAAAGGACTCTGGATCTCTGAGTTGGATTAGGTCTAGGAATTGAATATGAGGCCATTAATGCTCACTTTGGCAACTCAAGTCAAATTTCTGCCCACTAAACATAGCCTTTTTCCACATATGAGAAGCAACACCTCACTAAACTACACATTCGTTTTCATCTGTAGGGATTCCATGATCAATGAGTCATTGCCACAAGTCCCTGTGGGTCAAACACTCTGATTACCACTCCATCACTGCAGCTTATTAAGATAATTGCACTCATCTTGTTTCTGCTGGTTAAGCAGTGACATGTGGCCTCTACCACTCTGTGATCCCATTATTCCATTGAAATCTAGGACTCCAGTGCAGATGGATTATTTCCTACTATCATCTCCAGCTTGCAGAGAACGGCCATTGCAGATGCTGCTGTTTTTCCCAACGGATACATTTCTGAATGCTCAGGTAAAGGGAGTGTCTTCCCAGGGACATGTTTAATGGGTGGCTGAATGAACTGTATATAATACATTCATCCCAACATTTATACTTCCCTGATCTTAGGACTTCTTTCACTAAAATATTCCAGGAGGCTTCAGCATTTATTCATCATTGACCCTAGATGACCATGGTGTCTAATCTTCCATTCACTATTTTTACATTATTCCCAGACGGTTGACCCAACATGTTAATTCCAAAACTAAAGTAAACGCAACATTTAAATAAATCTGTCCCAATATAATCTTATATTTTTCCTCCTTGGCTCAATACTTTTTGAAGCTACTTATATGTGCTACATAAATTCCTACTGGTAAAACATGGCAAGGTACTGAATTTCCCTGAGTACAATCTATTTTCTTCCTAACCAGGTATTTTACAGTCCCTGTCTGTGCTCTGCTATATACTCCATTCCATTATTGAATGACTGTGTGGCTTTGGACAAGTCACTACATGATTTTGAGATTCTTCTTTAAAATGAAGATAATAATATCTACTCATAGTGCTGATGAGGAGAATAAATAAATAGGCAATGTAGGTAGATAGTTAACAGCACATAGCCAAGGACAAAAGCAGCACACAAAACACTAGCTTTTTCCCCCACGTTGAGGGAAACTTTGAACCATATCCTCAGATACAGCAAACAAATCAACAAAAATTCAACCAGTACAAATTGCAAAGGTTCCCGTTTACTTAGGACTAAGAAAATCTAAAATACTGCAAAATAATTTGAGTTTAATTTAGACTACCGCACACATGGTAGGCACTCCGAAGTACTGTTTCTGGAATTGGACTCTGATTCAAAGTTTGAAGCTGTATTAACTGTCCTTGGAATTTATTCTCCTTCAAGCATCTATGTCTGAAGACAAAAAAAAAATCCATAGGATTTCCAGATTTACCAATAAAAGACAAATGCATCATAAATTGATATTTTAATTACTCATGAGTGAGACTGATGCTGAGCCTTGAGTATACTTAGCAGGTTTTGTTTTTCATGAAAGCCTTCATTTCCGTTGACACTGGCAATCAGATTATGAATCTTAGCTCCAGTGCAGTAATTATGTCAAACTCAGCTTGGGAGAGTAAAATGTTCAGTGGAGAGCAGTTGCCCTTGTTCAGAAGGAAAAGCACAAAAGGATAAATGATTACTTACCAAATGTAATTTGGAAAATGACAAAGTTCTTATAGAGGCATAGAAATAAAACTGCTCTTGGAAACTTGATTTCCACCTGGTATGACAAAAGTATATAGAGGGATAATAAAATCCCATAGTAGATTCACTTACTCACTATCAATTTTACTCTCTATTGCCTTGAAAAAAAAAGTGTAAATATATTGCCTCTAATAATTTATACTAATATTTTCCAATTAAGTTGCTAGGGAATGCCCTTTTAAAAGCTGATGAAATCAGGTCTTGCTTGCCATCTACTTGTAATGTCAATGTTAATTGCTTTAAGAACCTAAAGTTTGGAGAGATGACCATACTTCTGCATTGCAAGGGCCATATCCATTCTTCTGGGCAGCAACTTTTGTAATAGCAAAAAGGTGTAATGTATAAGCACATAATCCAGAGTCATCTATTAGAAATTCATTTGTTCCAAATACTTCTCCCAATGTGTAACACTGAGATACAAAATAACCATTCCATGATGTGCTTCAGAAACGTACCAGATGTATTTCTCCATTCTTGTGGGAACCTGTGGATTAGCCTTCCCACATGAGCTATCTCTGTGCAAGAAAATACTTTCCTCCTACTTTTCCCATGACTCTATTGCAATTTGCAGGACATTATGGGAAATTTGCCACAATATGTGGGACATTTTGGTCTCCTGCTGGAATTTTGCAAGCATGCATTGCCACGGTTTGAAGCACAGATCAAGATATTTGTCTCGTATGCTGAAAACTAACATAACACTTCATGAGAGGAATAAAAGCTTGCCTGTCTTTTCTAAAGTCATTAGAACTGACAGCCTAGACTTTTCTAAAGTCATTAGAACTGATGGCTGATCACTAACAGCTCGGGATTGTAGCTCCCACTGAAAGCGCAAAGAATGAGAGGACGCCACACCTTCACATGAATTCTTGTTGCTCACGCACCAGGAGATTCCCAGCGGAGGAGCCCCACGGGTCGCCAGCGCGACTCTTGTGACCGGCGAGGCGGTTTTGCCGGCGCCTTGGAGCGACGGTTCTTGGTGCAGAGTCAGAAAAGCACCATCAATCTTAACGCCGCTGATTTGGTCAGTGCAGTGGGTTGCTCAGATTTCGGCGCTGAGAATCAGTAAGTTGGACGTCCACTCAGAAACCTAATTGCAAAGACGGTGAATTCAAAGACCACAGATGGATAAATTTATAACGAAGGGAGGAAAGCGGCCAAAAAAGGCTGAGAATGCCCAAGATCAGAACGCCTCTCCCTCAGTGGGGGATCCCAGTTCCTCATCAGCAACAGAACAAGGCTTGATGGAGAACGAGTGTGTTCCAATTACAGAAGCACGCTTCAAAATGTGGATAATGAGAAACTTCTGTGAATTAAAAGAACTTGTTTTAACCCAATCTAAAGCAACTAAGAACTTTGAAAAAAGATTTGACGAAATGTTAACAAGAAAACACAATTTAGAGAGGAATATAAGTGAATTGATGGAGCTGAAAAACACAATAGGAGAACTTCGTGAAGTATGCACAAGTTTTAACAGCCGAATTGATCAAGTAGAAGAAAGGATATCAGAGGTCCAAGACCAACTCAATGAAATAAAACAAGACAAGATTAGAGAAAAAAGGATAAAAAGGAACGAGCAAAGTCTCCAAGAAATATGGGACTATGTGAAAAGACCTAATCTACACTTCATAGGTGTACCTGAATGTGATGAAGAGAATGAATCCAAGCTGGAAAATACGCTTCAGGACATTATTCAGGAAAATTTTCCCAGCCTAGTAAGGCAGGATAATATTCAACTCCAGGTAATACAGAGAACACCACAGAGATATTCCTCAAGAAGAGCAACTCCAAGGCACATAATCGTCAGATTCACCAGGGTTGAAATGAAGGAGAAAATACTAAGGGCAGCCAGAGAGAAAGGTCAGGTTACCCACAAAGGGAAGCCTATCAGACTTACAGCAGATCTCTCAGCAGAAACCCTAGAAGCCAGAAGAGAGTGGGGGCCAATATTCAACATCCTTAAAGAAAAGAACTTTCAACCCAGAATTTCACATCCAGCCAAACTAAGCTTCATAAATGAAGGAAAAATAAAGTTTTTTGTGAATAAGCAAGCACTCAGAGATTTCATCACCACCAGGCCTGCTTTACAAGAGCTTCTGAAAGAACCACTACACATATGAAAGGAACAAACAGTATCAGCCTTTCTAAAAAAATTATCAAAAAGAGCATCAATATAATGAAGAATTTACATCAACTAATGGACAAAATAGCCAGCTAATGGCAGTATTAAACTCACATATATTATTATTAATTCTAAATTTAAATTGACTAAATCCCCCTTCCAAAGACAGGCAATTTGACTAAAAAACTAAAACCCATCAGTATGCTGCATCCAGATCCATCTCACATTCAAGGATACACAAAGACTCCAAACAAGGGATGGAGAAAGATTTACCAACCAAACAGAGAGCTAAAATAAATAAATAAAAAGCAGAAGTTACAATTAAGCAACAAAGATCAAAAGAAGCAAAGAAGGACATTATATAATGATAAAAGGATCAATGCAACAACAAGAAGAGCTAAAGATCCTAAATATATACGCACCCAATACAGGAATACGCAGATATACAAGACTTATAAAGAGACTTAGACTCCCACATAATAATAGTGGGAGACTTCAACATTAATATTAGACAGATCAATGAGACAGAAAATTAACAAGGATATTCAGGACTTGAACTCAGATCTGGAACAAGTAAATGTAATTAACATTTATAGAACTCTCCACTTTAAATATACAAAATATACACTCTTATCAGTACCACATCATATCAACTTAGAAGTTTAAAAGAAATCTTGGTTGGCTCCTTGTTTGCTATTCTCTTCCCTCATTTTCTTTCATGTCTCCATTATTAAGGACAATTATAGGCATACCCATATTTAGACTGCATTCTAGCCCAGACAATAAAGCAATACCCCCATCCTCTCTCCCTCTTCCTCTTTCTCTTTCTTCCTTTTCTTTAAAAAAAAAAAAAAAAAAAAAAAAAAAAAACAGGCAATAAGATAAATGTTAAATTTTGAATAGAGAGAAGAAAGAATTTGGCTAATTCCTTGGAATTCATTTTCATGGTCAAAGGGTTGAAAGCCTCAGATTAAACTATATACTCATTAAGCGCCTATGCCTTGACAAAGACCCAACTTAGCAAGTATGGTTGCTTGAAGTTAAAAAGTATTTTATGTTTATATTAAATATTTGATGGGATAAAATAATACTTTGGTTAAACTATATAATATTTTGATGTACAGATATATTTCTTCATTACATTTCTGAGTATTAAGAAAAACTTGCTTTATTTCTTGGGATTTGGCTTTAAATATACAAATGGAAAATTAGGTAGTGAAAGAAAGTTGTAATTACTTTCATAGGAGGATAGCTAATTAAAAAAAAGTGATAAAAAAAAAGAAAGACTTTTGGAAAACAATATAAAAAAAAAAAAAAAGAACTGACAGCCTAACCCATTCATTTAGAGGAAGGCTCAACCATTAGCTACAGATTATCCCTGCTGATTTTTAACAGTATTAGAGATGGCAACATCATATTTTAGCACTGCTAGGGAAGAAAAGGAGCTAGAGAGAACCCGTTTGAAAATGAGTCCTCTTAAGAGAAGTTTAAACTCTGCCATTCGGTTTGCTCTGAGCACCACAGAAATTTGAACAGCAAGTCATTGTTCTTGTATTTTATTCCTCTTGTAGGCCTGGTAGACCAGAAGCAGAAAATCATTTACTTTTAAACATGAACCTGAATTGTTTATATAACCTAGGTTTCTATTTAGTCAAGGGAGAAACCTATTTTTAAATCAAATTTGTCTTGAAAAACAATGATTCAGTTTAAGAGAAGAAATGTGTTAGGAACTTGAAAATATAGAAATCTCAATTTCATAAAGCCCAAAATTTGAAAAAAAAATAGGTTATATAAGTTTTAAGGAACATTCATCATTCACTTCAAGTGTTTCTATAATTTTTGTTTGTTGTTTGGTTTTTGCAAAATATAAAAACTACATCAACGTGTAAGAAAGTCTCTTGTGTGTTTCTAAAAGAAAGTACCCAGTAAAGGTACTATAGTTGATTTGACCAATTACAACTCATTACCCTGGATCACTCTTTACATTGCCAGTACAGTGGCAACGTTAGGGACATCTATCATTAGAGATAATCACAATTTTATAAAATGAAAAGCCTGCCAAATTATTACAGTCGGTTTCACAATGGGAATGTCTTTGAAAAGAGAGGGAAAAACTAATCAAATTCCAACTCATATTTTTTAAAATCTCAACAGTAAAGAAACAAAACCTCATACAGTTGAAAGCAGCTCCAAATTTCTCTAAACCATTGTATAAAATAGTTATCCTTTTGCTCACCTCACTCTCTGCAGCCATCAACCCAGCCCAGTCTGTCTTTTGCAGCCCCTCCTCCCCCTCCCACACACACATACAAACACACATAGTATGTGGAAGCAGCTTCCACTGAGGTTACCAATGATAAAAATGACACTAAATATAATTGGCACAATTTCAGTCCTCATCTTACTTGACCTCTAAAAAACCACAGGCAACTTGTTGCTACTCTCTTCCTGAAACACTCACTTCCCTTGGATTCTCTAACATGTCACATTCTTGGTTTCCCTTCTACTCTGGCCACTCTTTGCAGGCTGATTCTCTTCTCCCTGGGCATTAGCATCAAAGCTATGTCACCTTCTATTTTTACTATATATTTTCTTCCTAGACAATCTCTTCAAAGCTCTTGCAGTTTTTAAGGAGATAAATCACAAACTTAACTCTTCAGTCCATACTTCCCATTTCAGGTCACCAAATGCATTGAAATTTTCATTTGGCTGTCTCACAGAATTATATGTTTAAGATATGCAGAACTGATCTCATATTCTCAATCCTGAATTTGGTTTTCTCCCAATGCTTGCTTATGGCACCACATTGTTCCAGTTGTGCAAGCTAGAAATATAGGAGCCATCTTTAACAGTTCTCTTCACTAGTTCTTCCCTCCTTAATCAATCCCTCTCCTACTCTCTGCTTCTGCCATGCCTACCTTTTTCTTAGTTCCTCTAACATGCCGTATTCCCTCTTGCTTTACATGATGCTCCCTCTGCTGAACAGTTTTTCCCTCCTGCCTCTTGTCAGTTCTTCCTGATCTCACCTCCAATGTCATCTCCTTGGAGAAGCCTTCTGTGAATTTTCTGACTAGGCCAACTTCCCTGTAACATGATCTCATAACTCCCTGTACCTCTAATTTGTGGTACTTATTAGAGTTATAATATGAAAGTTATCCGTGTAGTCATCAGATTTGTTCATAAAAGCAGTAAGTTCCTCTGAAGGGTCTATTTTACTCACTATGGTATTCCACCCACAGCATATTATAGGGTTAAATCAACAGTAGTAGAATGAATGAATGAATGACATATTTTGGGAACTCTTACTAAATATAGATACTCACTGAAAATATTGATCAGCCAAAGAACTACTACTTAGATGACCACAGACCCGACATTGATAAACAATGAGGCTAATTATGTTGATAACAATTAAAGTGAAGATAGGGACAATGATAATGCTTATGATAATGGTGATATTAGCTAATACTCAATGAGCTTTGCTTGACACATGGACTAGGTGTCACTGTAATTCTCCTAATAACCTAAAAAGTAAGTATTTCTGCCCCCTTTTCATGAGGACACTAAAATTCAGAGATGAAGGTGATGTGTGCAATTGCTATCATTAAAATGTGATGACCCTCTCAAGTATGTTTTTATTATTTTTATATGTGAGGTGGAAGTGTATTTCTACCCTTTTTTCAATGCAATAATGCCAAACATTATATATTTAGTACCCTTGAGGAAAACTCCCAGCCTTTAACAAGCTTATTAACAAACATTTCCATAATTTAAGTTCATTGTTGCTCATAATTAGTAAGTGGAACTTTGTTTTCTGGAATTAAAAACATATTAATTTAGAATGTAATGTGTCCAAAAAACTAGTCAGTTGACTTACATTTTTGCTTTCTTACTACAGTGTTTTATCTAAAAACATTACTAACTTCTTGCTCAAGTTAAACCAAAAAAAAAGCAAAAAAGATGGTTTAATTCTTTTAACAACATTAAAATGAAAATTTTACTCCTGGTGTAGAAAACAGGATTGCACTTGCTTGAACCTGGGAGGCGGAGGTTGCAGTGAGCCGAAATCCCGCCACTGCACTCCAGCCTGGTACCTGGCGACAGAACAAGACTCTGTCTCAAAAAAAAAAGAAAAGAAAAAAGAAAATAGGATTGCACAACCTTTAATAATAGATCTTCTGCAAAGGAAAGGTGAATTTATCATCACTATTTTACATATCTCTAATAAATGTTTTTATATTTATTCCAAAATAAACTAAAAATGGAAATGCAAAACATCCTGCAATAATATAGAAAGTATCAATAAAATAAACCACCACAAATAATAATTATTATTTTCGTATACATTCACCTTCATAGACCTCTTATACTTTCTATGGCAGAGCTCCCATACAGTAAAGCTGTATAAGTACTAATAAACTGAAGCCATGATTTCTTGATGTAAAATAAACTCTAGTGGTTACTAAGCTTTTTCCATGTCAAAAAAGATTTCTCCAACTCTGATCAATAATCCATGATAATATTCATTTCTCTGAGATACTAGGCTCAAAATTGGGCTCAGGTATATAAATTATCTTACCTTCTGTCACCTACATTTTTAGAATATATAATTTACCACATAAATTATTTGAATAAACCTGTGAAAATGACAGCTGATCCTGTTTTAAGAAACATGTCACTCTGTCTCACAAGAAGTCATGCAATACTGTGACCTAATGATTGTTTTACAACTGTTTTCCAGCATATTTTTACATTGCATGCATTTTCACTTCCAGCCATGAATCCAGTACTTAACAAGACATAAAATTAATAATTCAGCTGAACATGTTTAACCAGGTAATACAGTCACATGCTAACTCCTCAGATGAATGAGCTGTATTTTATTCTGTAGGCAGAGATTTTTAAGTCATCTGATACTATGACCAAGGCAACTGGGATTGCAATGCACCAGAAAATACAATAGATATACACTTCAGAAGTGCTTTTTCTTCTGTGTTTGCACTAAACAGAGGAAAGGGAGGAATCTAGGGAGGGGGGATGGCAAGCTGACACTCCATACACAACTTGCTCCATTGTATCTCGTTATTACAGCACATATGGCTTGTACCATACTGATCTGAGATCCCTCCAACACATAGGAATAAGCAGAAAAAGTGAGGAATTAAGTGTTAGCCTTCACTTTTAGTTTCCCAGCTTTGGAGGTTCCTCTAAGAGAATTATTTAAAAGTTGTTAATTTCCTTTTATAACAGTTTTTTTCTTCATGGAAGAAATTCCTCATAGAAGTGTAAAGAAGATAGCATGATAGACTGTAAAGGTTCTAAAGATGTGTAAATACTTGTGCACTTTTTGAAATGCAGATTATACAAATACTCATCAAGCACTTTGAAATATATTATTGATCAAATTGTTTACACTTAAAATATACTCATGTATTTTATTTTGGACTATTAGAATCTGCCTTTAAAATACAAATTGGATATTTTAAGTAATGCTATTTACTAAGTAGGTTATAATAATTTCACCAATCAAAATATATATGTAAGTTGTGTACAGATATTTAGAATGTATTTTGAAATCTTGGCATAACAAAAATCTTTATGCAAAGCCCTTCCTTAGTGCAAGGAGAAATCAAACAGCAATTTCAAAATCAGATATACCTTTAGTGACCCACCATTATATTTAGCACCTTTAGATATTCTCTAATTTCCTATAATATCAGGTCACTAGTCATTCACGGCAAAAAGGTTTGGAACTCTCTCTTCCTTGGAAAAGTTCTAAAGAGCAAGTTTCCCTATAGACCACTATTCAGCTATCAGTTGTCTTCTGAGATAGTTTTGAGCTTAAAGAACAACTTTTGACCAAGTTTAACAAGTTTCACAATCCTGAAATGCAAAAACCACTACACATGTAACTTCAGGTCTTTTATTATATTAGTATGAATGCCAAAAGAAAAATGCATTTTCAATATTTAGAAGATGAAAAAGATAAAAATGATTTCATTCACCTAGAATAATTTAAGTGGATAACTAAGCTGTAACTATTGTGAACATGAGCCACTTAACTTTTTCTTCTTTGACATAAAGTAAATTTATAATTTTAAAACAGACATATTTCATAGTAAAAAACCTCCTTTTATGTTTCACACAGTAACTATTTAATAGATACAGTTTAACAGTTCAAATACAAGAATATTTTAGAGTTCTAAGTCTAGAGTAACAACTTTAAATAATTTACCAACATTCACTTATGTGTTTCTTATGCATTCTATATAATATATTGGCCTAACTGTTCATAGGAATTTTCAGGGAACTTAAATACACAGGAATAAGGCCAATGTAAGAAGTACATTAGAACAATGTTTACTCCAGTCATAACTGACCTTGTAACTGGTCTGTGAGAGAGTGAAATAGGAGTGGGTTACTTAAGGCCATTCCTAATCTGAATACATTTCTAGTTTTTTACTTCCTATATCTCCAGATGGAAGTGACACAGAGAAACATAGAGGAATAAAGAAGAAACTCAAAGCTAATTCAAAAGTGCTAGTTTTGACTATAACCCAAGCTTTGGTTACAAGGGAGAATACCCTGAATAGAAATTAACTTCCCATTTAACAGGGGAAAATACATTTTAAAAGCATATCTAGGGCCCTGCTTTTGAAAAGGGACAATATTATATGAATCTCACAAATAATAATTGACCCAATAAATATATTGGAAGCAAGTACATACGGATAAAATTTACTTGACATCATTTAAAAATAATTAAGGGAGGAGAAATACTTGAGATAGAAAGCATTTGGGATTTTATTGAAAACAAGCCGTTTGTAAAATAACTGGAGATACTTAATGAGCTTAAAATGTGGACGTGTTGGCACATCTTCCTTTTGGATTAATAAACTGTTCATTACTAGAGCCTGGTGGGTATACATTCCTCAGCTCTAGTATCACTATTATTCAAGAAAGAACCCTGGGACCAACTATGGACTGCATCCACAATGTCCTTAAGTATTGGGAAACCCTGGAAATAATACAGGAGTTGCAGGAATAAAGGATCATAGCAAAAGCATCTTAATATAAAGACATGGTTTCTCTCATGAGTTGACTTGCTCTTAGATATAGTCAGTATGAGAGAAATGACTTTGAACTTTGGACTTACAATCAAAGCTAAATTTTCTCTAGTGTTACAAATTATTTTAAATGCACCTGTCCTGCTAGAATAATCTATAATGATTAGAAAATAGTTTAAGGAGTATAAAAACAGTGATACAGAAACAAAAGGCCATGGACTCTTGCCTACTTCTGTGCCAATCATTCTACAAAATGCTTGTGACTGCAGAAATTCTTTTCATGAACATGGGGACCAAAGAGTTTACCCAGCAAAAACTTATTTAAAAAAAGAAAGAAAGAAAAAGAAAATACAATAACTTCCTAGCACCAAGGACTAGTAACACAAATTTTCATTTAGAACACATTTGGATATCAAATTTTCCATGCACAAAAAGCATTTCATAGGACAGAAAATACATCTGCAATGATAATTGTTTGGGGCAACCCTTAAAAATAAATTTGGCATTTTGCCTAATCTGACACCATTAAAATCTTTTAAAATAACTAACTGTCCAATCCTAAAACAAATGCTAAATGCATTTGGAGTTGATAAAGAAAAGTGGGAGAAGGCAAATGTACAGCAAGAGGAGATATTTTAAGTAGGCCTTGAGAGATGGATAGGATTTGGAGAGGCAAAAAGATGAAAAAGAAAGTAAGACACAGGACAAAGTATGAAGAACAAGAATCAAAGCACAAGACTGAGCTTGCTGGGGGGAGAGAGATTAACCTGACCAGGGTGAAGGGTGCTTTTGGGGAATCTGTGAGATACAAGGATGAATAAATTGTAAGCAGACTATATGAGGTCTTTGAAGCTGAGTGGATTACTCACTGTTGGTGGGAATGTAAATTAGTTCTGCCACTGAGGAAAGTAGTTGCCAGATTTCTCAAGGAACTTAAAACAGAACTATCATTTGACCCAGCAATCCCATTACTGGATATATAACCAAAGGAAAATAAGTTGTTCTATAAAAAGGTGCATGCACCCATATGTTCATCACAGCACTAATCACAACAGCAAAGACATAAAGTCAACCTAGGTGCACGTTAACAGTAGACTGGACAGAGAAAATGCAATAGCAGTGCATACATACCATGGAATACTATGTAGCCATAAAAAAAAAAAATGAAATCATGTCCCTTGCAGCAACATGGATGCAGTTGGAGGCCATTATCCTAAGCATATTCATGCAGAAACAGAAAACCAAATACCATGTGTTCTCACTTGTAAGTGGGAGCTAAACACTGGGTACACAAAGACGTAAATATGGGCACAATAGATACTGAGACAACTAGAGGGAGAAGAGCAGGAGGAGGCTAAAGGCTGAAAAATGACCTATTGGGTGTTATACTCACCACCTGGGTGATGGAATCAGTTATACCTTTAATCTCAACATCATGCAATATACTCATGTAGCAAAGTTGCACATGTACCCCCTAAATCTAAAATAAAAGGTGAAATTACAAAAAAAAAAAAAAAAAAGAAAGAAAGAAAGAAAGAAAGCTGAGTGGAAAGGTAAGAAATGAGGTAACAGAAGATAACAGGTTTTTACTTCAGAAATGCTACGATGGAAGGGATGTCTTAGAATTATTAGTGTAGAGGTACAAGTATGTGGAACAGATTACAGTAAAGAGACACTTGAAGAAGGAAAATGAACTAGGCTGTTACTGCAGAATTACAAGCATAAGGTGATTAGGAACTGTGATGGTGTGCTTGGCAGTCACCAAAGCGAAAGAAGCAGGACACGTCACCAGAGTGTCAAAGGTCAACACAGTCAACTACTAGGAAGTGATCAAAGCATTATGTAATGGAAAAATACATAAACTCTGGATTCAGTTAAATCTCACTATTTATTAACTCTGTGAGTAGATTCGAGTCACATAATCCCTTTGAAATCTTTATTTCCTAATCTGTAAAACAGGCATAAACATACCTACCATGTAGAGTACTTGTGAGAAATAAAGATAATATGTATGGAGACCTGACAGGAAATAGTCTTCATTTTTATTATTAATAAAAATGTAATTTATAATTAACAAAATGTGGGTTTTTTGTAATTTCCTATCTTGACCAGAAGTTATTGTAATGATCCTCTTTTGCCGACCCTAACAGGTATATACCAATAGAAAGAACTGAATTATGGGGTCCCATTTGATGAATATTTTTAATTGTTACTTGCAAAAATCCACATTATTTTCTGTTCTCGTTACCCCTTTCAAATCAATGGCTGAAAAGAAAGCGAGAAGTTGGCAGAATGAACCAAACAGATGCAATTTCAAAGACATCTGGACACTGACAACTGAAAAAAACTAAATTTTTAATATTGTTTAATTTTTGCTTCAAGAACTCCAGGTATTCTTGCTGACTGCTTTACTTATTTCTTATAAAGATAATAGATGCTGCTGCTTTTCTGCTGTCACTAAATTCTTTATCATCATGTAAGTATCCCACCAAGGTGGGAGGAGTTCAAGACCAGCCTGGGCAACATAGTGAGACCCCATCTATAAATACAAAATACACATATATATTATACATATATGTGTACAAAAGAAGCATTTGCTTTGCACAGCATCACAAAGATTTTTTTTCCTATGTTTTCTTCTAGAAATATTATAGTTTTGGATTGTACTCTTATGACAAGAATTGTATCTATTTTATTTCTATAAGTAAAATTATGGAACCACATACAGAAACCAGCCTACTAAAAAATGAAGTTCAAGCTAATCTTTGTTGTTGGAGAGGTCTGATCTCCCATTTCGTAGGTGGACCAATCCTTCAACAGTTCATATACAGATGTTTACTTTTACCTGAAATGCAGAGAGCTGTATCCTAGGTCTGTCAGTGTTTCAGAAACTAATGCAACTGTCCTCCAAAAAAAATTTAAATGGAAAATATGTCAACATCTCTATCAGAAAGGCATACTAAAGTTGTCTCTTATAAAACTGGCAGTGCATTACCATCTGAATTTCAAGAGAGGAGAGAAAATAGATGATATTATAGATACCACAGTGCCTTAAAAGTTGCTTAGTTTCATGTGGTTTTTAAATTTGTAACTATTTTTCAACAAGGTTTTTAAGTATAATTTTTATGAGTTACCATATGTTAACTACAACAAAATTGAATATATAAAATATTTCCACTACCCCGTAAGTTTCCTTGAGGCTCCTTCATAATCAACCTCTTCCTCTGTTCCCAACCCCAAGCACACCCCTCAGTGATACTTGTCTCAACAGATTTTTCTTTCCTGAATACTGTGTTAGTGTAATAACACAGTATGTTTGCTATTGGATCTGCCTTTTTTCACTGAACATAATGCTTTTGAGATTCATCCGTGTTGTTGTATGAATCAGCAATTTGTTCTGTTTTTCACTGTGCAATATTTCATTGTATGGTTGTACCACAGTTTCACTACCACAGTTTCAGCAGCTGATAGACATTTAGGTAGTTTACAGTTTGGGAGAGTTATGAATGAAGCTACTCTAAATATTCAGAGTCTTTTGTAAACATATGCTTCTGTTTCTTTGGGGTAAACACCTTGGAGTGGGATTGCTAAGTCAGGTTAACAGGCAGAGGTTACAAAAATGCAAAAATTTTATAAGAAACTCCAAAGGGGGTGTAATATGTTGCGTTCCTGCAAGCAATGTATTAGAGTTCCAATTGCTCGACATCCTTGTAAGCATCAGTATAATTTTCTTAAACTTTTATCCTTCTTTAACAGGCATATAGTGGTATCTCATTCAGGTCTTATTTTGCATTTGCCTACTGACTAATGATGCTGAATATTCATTCATACGTGTATTTGCCATCTATATTGTGTCTTTGGTGAATTGTTCAAGTCATTGGTCTGTTTTCTTATTTGGCTGATTTTTAAATTACTATTATCGAGTTGTGAGAGTTCTTGTACATGAGAATTCTGGATACAAGCCCATTATTAAATAAGTGATTTACAAGCACCTTTTTTCTCAATGTGTGATTTGTCTTTTCATTTTCTTAACATCATTTTTTGAACAGCAGAAGTTTTTAGTTTTGATGAAATCTAAATTGTCAATTTTTTTCTTTTATGATTTCTACTTTTGGGGTATTTTCTAAGAAATATTTGGTTAGCTGCAGTGATTCATGTATGCAATCCCAAGCACATTGGAAGACCAAGGTGAGAGGAGTTCAAGACCAGCCTGAGCAACATAGTGAGACCCCATCTACAAATACAAAATATATGAATATATAATTTATACATATAATATATATGTACAGAAGAAACATTTGCTTTGCCTAGCATCACAGGGATTTTTTTTTTTTGTTATCTTCTAGAAATTTCGTAGTTTTGGATTGTGCTCTTAGGTCTAGAATCATGTCTAATTTCTATAAATGAGGTAAGGAATGGGTTAACCTGATTTCCAGCATTTTATGGGGTATTCTAGTGCCATATATTAAAAAGACTATCTTTTTCTCCATTGCATTATCTTGGTACCTATGTCTACAAACAATTGACAATATGTATACATATGAGCCTATTTCTGGAGTTTCCATATTATTCCATTGATCTATATGTCTGACTTTCCAACAAAACCATACTTGCTAATCTCTATAGCATCATAGTTAGATTTTAAGTAAGAAAGGAAGAATTATTCAGCTTTTAGGTTTATTGGCTTTCTTTACTGTTTCTGTTTGCATCTTTACTATTATATTTCTTCTGTTAACTCAGGTTTAATTTGCGCTTCTTTTCCTAGTTCCCTTAGGTTAAGCTTACATTTTTATTTTGAAACTTCTCTTGATTTCTCATCTAAGCATTTAAGGCTACACATTTCCCTCTTATCAGTGCTTTGGTTCTGTCCCATAAATTATGATATGTTCCATTTTCATTTTCATTCATTTCATAACTTAGGGTCAAAACTGCTTTGATTATTCTAGGTCCTTTACTTTTTCGTATGCATTTTAGAATCAACCTGTTATCTTGATACAAATTCCTATTAAGGTTTTAGTTAGGATTGCATTGAGCCATTAGAGCAAGTTGGGGGAATGACATGACAACAGTATGAAGTCTTCCATCTATGAGCATGCTACAACTCCCCATTTATTTCTATTTTGTTCAATTTTTCTCAACTGTGTTGTAATTTTCAGCATGCACATAATGTAAATGTTTTCATCTTATCCATAAATTTTCACGGTTGTCAATATTACTGTAAATGGTACTTTTTAAAAAATACTGAATTTTTGACTTTTCCTTAAAAGTATAAAGAAATACAATAAATTTTCGTATTCAAACACCTTGTTAAACTCACAGATTAGTTTTTATGGTTGGGAGTGTTTTTGGTAGACTGAGCTTTTTTATTTGAACAACACTTTCAAGTAGAAATAATTTTATTTCTTGTTTAATCTATATGTTATTTCTTTTACTTGCTTTATTGCACTGGCCAGAAATTCTAGTGTCATGTTGAATAGGAGTGATAAAAATGGGCATTCTAACTTATCTTGAACTTAAGGGAAAAGAATTCAGTCTTTCACTATTAGGTATTATATTAACTGTAGTTTTTCACTGATGTCCATTAAGAGATTGAGGACATTTTCTTCTATCCCAGTTTCCTGAGGGTTTTATAACATATGAATGTTGAATTTAGTCAAAAACTTTTTCTATGTCTATTGAGATAGACTGTTTCTATTCATCAGGCTGTTGATATGGTAAACTGATTGATGTTTGAAATGTGAAATAAACTTCCTTCCTGCTGGATCACAATATATTATCATTTTTTATATGTGGCTAGATTTAATTTCTGTTAAGGAATTCTGTGCTTACGTTGTTATAGAATAGATTCTGTAGTTGTGTTTTTTCTTGTTTGTCCTTTTCAAATATTACTGTTAAAGATAATGCTAGCCCCACAAAATGAGTTGGGAAGTCTTCCCATTCTTAAATTTTCTCAAAAATTTTAAGTAAACATTGTATTGTGCCTTTCTAAAATGTTTAGTAAATGACAGTTTGGCTGTGTCCTCTCCCAAATCTCATCTTGAACTGTAGATCCCATAACTCCCTCGCCATGGGAGAAACACGGTGGGAAGTATTTGAATCATGGGGGCAGGTTTTTCCCTTGCTCTTCTCATGGCAGTAAATAAGACTCACAACATCTGATGCTTTACAAAGGGAAGTTCCCCTGTACCTGAGACCTTGCCTCACACCATGTAAGAAATGTCTTTGCTCCTCCTTTGTCTTCTGCCATGATTATGAGACCCCCTCAGCCATGTGGAGCTGTGAGTCCAGTAAACCTCTTTTTCTTTATAAATTACCCAGTCTTGGGTATTTCTTCATAGCAGTATAAAAATGGACTAATACAGTAGACTTAACCAATAAAACTATCAGAAGATGACATTTTCTTTTGGGGGCAGTTTTAGCAATACATTTAATTTCTTTAATACTTATAGACACTTCAAAATTATCTCTTTCTTCCCAAGTAAACTTTGGCAGCTAATGTCCTTGAAAAATTTGTACATTTTATTAATGTATTTAAATTAACAAACTTACTGACATAAAATTGTTCATAATATCCATTTCTGTCTTCTTAAAGTCTAAATTATCTATAGTGATGTTCTCTCATTCCTATTAGTGGTAATTTGTGTCTTGTTACTATATTTCTTGGTATGTCTACCTACGGGTTTATAATATTTGTTCATCTTTTCAGAAAACCAGCTCTTAGGTTTACTGGCATTCTTTATTGTTTTTCTGTTCTTATCTTTATTATTTTCTTTCTTCTGCTAAGTTTAGGTTTAATTTGCACTTCATTTTCTTTCTAGTTTCTTTAGGTCAAGCTTACATTTTTGTTTTGAAACTTCTTTTAGTTTCTAATCCAAGCCTTTAAAAACTATGTTTCCTAATTACTGCTTTGGTCCTGTTCAACAAATTTTGACATGTTCCATTTTATTTCTCATTCAATTTGTAATATTTTCTAACTTCCCTTGTGACTTCCTCTTTAAAACATTTATTTGGACACGTGGTGTTTAATTTTCAAATACTCAGGGGCAGGGGGTGTTCTATCTATCCTTCTGTTGCTGACTTCTAGTTTAATTCCACTGTAGTCAGAGAATCTACTCTGTGTAATTTCAGGTCCTTTAAATTAATGGCTGAAAAATTTTTTATGGCCCACAATATCATCTAGACATCCAGTTGTAAAGAATGCATATTCTGCTGTTATTAGGTACAATGTTCAAAAATGACTATTAAGCCAAATTGGTTGACAGTGTTCCTAATGTCTTCTATCTCTTTATTGATACCTTATTTGTTTTTTCTATCAAATATCAAGGAAAGAGTATTGACATCTCCAAACGAATTGAGGATTTGTTTATTTCTCCTTTCAAGTCTATCAATTTTTCCTTCATATGTTTAGAAGCTCTCCTATTAGCTAAATGTATATATAGAATGGAGATGTCTTCCTAATGAATTGACCCCTTTACCATTATGCAATGTTCCTTTTAATCCCCAATAATATTCCCTGCCTTGAAAAATATTTTATCTGCTATTATTACAGCAACTGCAGCTTTCTTTTGATTGGGATTTTCATAGTATTTTTCAATTCTTTAACTTTTAAATTGTTTGTATATTTATATTTAAAGTGAGTCTCTCATAGATCGCATATATATCTGAGTCCTGCTGTTTTAACAATGTCTTTTAATGGAGTGCTTAGATGATTTACTTTTGATGTAATTATGGACATGGTTAGTTAGAAAACTGTCATTTTGTTAGCTGCATTGTTTGTCCAATTGTTCTTAATTTTCCTTTTCTCTTTCTGCTTTTTTGTATTAGTGAATTATTTTTCATAATTTTACTTAATCTCTATTATTTGTTGTGCCATTTTTAGGAGTTGCCATAAAATATCAATATAAATTTCTCACTCATCATCATCTGCCTTTAAATAATATTGTACCATTTTATTTTTGGTGTAAGAAACTTATAGCAATATACTTTCAAATCTTCCTTTCTATTCTCTGTGTTGTATTTGTCAAATATTTGATTTTTACATAATTTATATATCCACAATACATTTTTCAATCATTACTACAGGCAGTCAATTATCTTCTAAAGTGAATAGATATTTTTAAAGTCTTTTAAATTTACCTTAGTTTCTATCATTGCATCTGCACTTTATTTTTTTGTGTAGACCCAAGTTTCCATTTGGTATCACATGCTTAGAGAACTTCTGTATATTTCTGGTAGTACTGGCATACTGGCAATAAATTCCTGAACTTGATCTGATCTGAAAATGTTTTTATTTCACCTTCATTTCTGGATGCTGTCTTCCCTGGGTATAAAATTCTGGGTTGACAGTTTTGTGGGGTTTATTTAGTACTTTAATGATGTTAATCCATTGGCTTTCGGTTTCTATAGTTTCTGACAAATATTCTGGTGTAATCCTTACCTTTGTTCCTCTGAATGTAATGTTTCTTTTTTCTCTAGCTATTGTCAAGATTTTCTCTTGGGCTTTGGCTTTAGGCACATTCACTGTACTGTGTCTAGGTGTAGTTTGGTTTTGTTTCATTCTATTTTGGTATGTATCCTGCTTGACATTATTTAAGTTTTTTTTTTTTTTTTGAGAATTCTTAGCCATTATCTTTTCAAATATACCTCCTTCCTCATTTCTGTTCTCTCTCTGAGATTACAATTACACATAAACTACACCACTTGACATTGTGCACAGTTCAGATGCTCAGTTAAGTTTATTATTCATTTTTTTTCCTCTTTACGTTTCATTTTGAATACCTTGTATTGTCCTTTCTTCAGCTTCAGTGTGTCTTCCCTTAGCTGGGTTCAGTCTAAACATAAGTCCATCAAAGTAACTTTTCATCTTGAATACCATGTGTCTGGTGTTTTTTTGCTTTTGTTTTTGCTCTCATTTTTGGAGCAAAACTCAACTGACCTTATTTTTGATAGTTTCATTTTCTCTGTTAAAGTTCTCAACTATTCATGCATATTCTCCATGTTTTCAACAAGGTTTCTAACATATTATCTTATTTTAAAATCCATTTCTGGCTGGGTGAGGTGGCTTACTCCTGTAAGCCCAGCACTTTGGGAGACCAAGGCTGTGGATCACGAGGTCAGGAGTTTGAAACCAGCCTGATCAACATGGTGAAACCCCATCTCTACTAAAAATACAAAAGTTAGCCAGGCATGGTTGCACATGCTTGTAATCCCAGCTATTCTGGAAGCTGAGGCAGGGAAATCGCTTGAACCCGGGAGGCAGAGGTTGCAGTAAGCCAAGATGGTATCACTGCAATCCAGCCTGGGCAACCCAGTTAGACTCCATCTAAAAAAATATATAAAAAATAAAATAAAATCCATTTCTGATAGTCCAAACATCTACGTTGTATCTAATTCTGGTTCTGTTATTTTCTCTCTTGACAATGGGTTTCTTTTTCTTTCTTTTTTCTTTTTATTTTTTTTATTTATTTTTTTTTTTTTGAGACATAGTTTCGCTCTTGTTACCCAGGCTGGAGTGCAATGGCGCGATCTTGGCTCACTGCATGGTTTGCTTTTTCTTGCTTTTTGTGTGTCATGTAATTTTTTTTAATTCAGTGTCGAACACTGTATCAAAAAGAATAGTAAAGGGTGTAGTTGATAAGATTTACATTTGGAAATGAGCATCCCCCTTCTGCGACAACGTGACTAGTGTGGGGGATTTGAGCCAATCTAGTCAAGATATGAGCTGAGTTGGGTGATTCTGTTCTCTCATTAACTTTCAGCTTACCATGAAGACCTACACCACATATGGGTCTCTCTCCATGCCCTTATTCCTTCTCTCAGAAATAAACTGTTGTCCCTTGTTAGTCAACTTCAAGCTGTGATGGGGGTAGGGAAGTTCGCTCTTGTCCCAGTCCAGCCTCAGTCTTAGGCCCATGCCTGGGCCCTCACAGCATTACTGCCCCACCTATTCATAGCAGATTCAATATTCTGCCTTGAATCTGTAGTTTGATGAGAGTTTTCCATCTCTCCCCTAAAAGTAGCAGATTTCTGATTGTTATACATATAAGACTCTCAGCCCAAAACGGGTTCCTGCTGCTTTTCTGGGGATAGGACATTTTATGTTTGTTAGTTTCCATTATCTCATCATTCCTAATAGTAATGGAATTTTGCTTGTTTCCTAAGAAATCATTTCCTATCCCTCACTCCCTCACTTCTCCTGCCCCCTCCCCAAGAAGCAGAGAAGTTTTGCTTCTACTTCTCCACAGAAGAAATACTTGAACCTGAAAGAGAGGCTTTACTGCTTTTTCCTTGGCAGATTTTTTCTTCATAGCAGAAAAGTGTCCAGGAGAGGGGATTTATATCCCTCTACCCCTGATAGCTAATCACCTCCTTAACACCTAAAGCATTGAGGGGACTCTCTTCCGTTCTCTTCCTTTTTCCCAATTATTCTCCTGAGCATTAAGCAGAGACCTATGCAGAAATGCTTCTGAATAAGTTAAATTCCCTTTGTGTGTCTGGGGCTCCACTGATTCCCAGATAATAAGATAAGCTTTTTCTAATGTAATGTTTTTTTCTGATATGCCAGTTTGGCAAGCATAGAATCTCCAGTTATTTAACCAATACTAATCTAGATCTAACACTAATTCAGACAGTGCTGTAAAGAGAGTTTGCAGCTATAAGTAAAATCCATAATCACTTAATTTAGATTAGAAAAAATATCTCAGCTAATCTGGGTGGCTGATACAGTTCATTGGAAAGCCTTAAAAGCAAAACTGAGCTTCCCTGAAAAAAAAAAAAAAAGAAAAGAAATTCTGCCTGTGGGCAGCAGCTTAGAACTGTGCCTGTGAGTTTCCATTAGATTATAATCTTCTCTTCTAGAAGGGCTCCTCTCTGGATTTTAGACTTGCTTAGCCACCTTCCTCAATCATACAATTTAGTTCCTAGACGGACAGATAGATAGACAGACAGACAGACAGACAGATAGATAGATAGGTAGGTAGACCCCTGCTGATTCTGTTTCTTTGGATAAACCCTGATGGAGATAGTCCCTGATCGCAAACATCTTATATTATAAACAGATAATGAATAGTAAATACGTAAAGAGGTGATAAATAATATGAGGAAAAGCTAAGTAATGTGAAAGCACAGAGCAAGACAGGGATGGCCATTTTATACAGAGTGTCAAGGAAGGCTTCTGATGATGTCATCTTTGGGTAGAAACTGGACAAAGTAAGTAAGCAATGCCATACATGTATTTGAGAGAAAAGCATTCCTAGAGTACAGGACAGCAAGTACAAACTCATGAAGTGATAAAATACATAGTGCATTTGGGGAAGAGAAGAAAGAGGATAATAGCATGATTCAGATCAGACAAGCTTTTGGTGTGGATCATGAAGGTTTGGGAAGATCAAAGAAGGTGCTGGGTCTTCTTGTGAAAATGCAGGACTCTGAGAAGGCACAAGTTATAAGTACCTGGTGGCTGTGTCGAAAACAGAATAGTTTGGGAGAATGGAAGCACGGAGACCAAGTAGGAAGTTGTAACAACGTTCCACAAGAGGGGTAAGGAATGCAAAAGTGGTCAGACTCTCGGTGTATCTCGAAGGTAGTTATGAGAAGTCAGCTGAGGGATTTGGATGAGGGTTGTGGGAAAAAGCAGAGACAAGAACGATGCTAACTATTTGGGCCTATGTCTTCCTTCCTTTCAGAGATCTTTCCTGACTCTCCAAGTCTGGATTGGGTATAAAGTGACCATCACACCATCCTGTATTTGCCTCTTGACTTTCTGTAATCCTCAAGATTCAAGCTTCCCCAGGCTGTGTACTATTTACATCTTGTTCACATATCCCAGGACCTAGTACAATGCCTGGCAGAGACTCAAAAACATGCATATAATAAATGATGGGCTTCTTTAAACGTTTACAGCTTGTAATTAAGAAATTTTATCTTATATTAATCTCAACCTATTCATTTTAAACTATTTTTATTTTCACCATTTTTTACCCTTCCTCTTTCTCTACTAAGGTATTAAGTTTTTTATATATATTTGGATAAGATATTTTCATATTATAGATAATAACTCAGGTGTGATAGCTATGGAAATATTTCTTATTGTTTGTATTTAGATTTTGGTTTTTTTGATGTACAGACATGGCTTTTTCTCTTCACTACTTTGAAATCAAATGTATTCATCACTTCTTTTGGAATTTTTAAATTAAAAATATTTGTACACCTATAGAGCAAACACATATAATTATATCATGCTTTGAGTTTTTGTTTCAGGTTTTTTTTTTAATTATCCCTTTCTTTCTTTCCTGGGATTTATTTCACATGTGATTTAAAAAAAAAAAAAAAGATTTACTAAGCTGCTCCTTCTATAAAACTGCAAAGCAATTGAAAAGAACAGTGATTTTTTAACCTGAGAACCCTCCTTAACTACCTCTCAAGGCCAAGGGTTGTGTATTCTGTGTGATTTTTTTTTTTTAATGGTAACTCATGTTCTTATTGTTTCAGAAACTTTAACAGTTATCCCTTCAGGCAATACTAAAATACAGAACAATGGCATTCTTTATTTTTAAAGTTGTATCAATACATGTAAGATGTTTACTTGAATTGGTCTACTGAACTAACACTCATGAAAGATTTAGAATTTAAGCACAAATCCCTTTCCAACCTCTCCCATTTCCAAGGAATTCCAAACTGATAGAGCTAAAAGCACAAACTTCATTTTGGTGTAACCATGTTTTGGGACTAGGCAATTTCCAGGCATTCTTCTGTGTTCAGCAAAGATTGTACTCATTCTACCTGTGACCTAAATAAAGATTAACTCAATTATTTAATAGCATAACACTAGTGCACTGACATGTTCTTAATTTAGCACAGCCACAAATAATTGAACAAGCCCGCCTAGATTATTTTTCTGCCTGTCAAAATTCAGCACAAAAGAGCAAAGTAATAGCGGAGACTAAAAATACATAAACATAAGAAAATTTTTCAAACTTTAAAAACTAATAATAAATTGGAGGGCAAAGGTTGACTGCTATACCAAATGTGGAACTTTACATAGTTCATGGCCCTAAATCCCTAGGGTTACAGAAATCCCAAATACAACATAGTTTCTATTATTAGCATTTTCTATTTCTAATCCTGTTAAATTTCTGCTCTATTAAAAATATGGAGATTTATAAAGCTAATTTATAAGATCAGATGGTTTTCATGTGCCAGAATACTTCAAACTCCAACTCCAGGTTTTAGTTAAAAAAAATCAAATCCATAATCAACTTATCCTAATTTTTATCAAAATGAAAACATTTACTGAGGAAAGGAAGTGACTGAGAAATGTGCTGGAATTTCACCTTTGTCGCTTTCATTTAAATCAAGTAAAAGAGCGTCCATGTGGTTTTCAAAGGTACAAATAAAACATGTTAAGAATTTTAGCTGACTTCTTAATGACTGGATTTCTTCTTATATAATATTAGCTTTGAACCATAAATCTACCTTACATGTTAGAATCTTGGCATCAGGGCACTCAGCAAAAGTTTAAATCTTCCTGCTCAGAGAGTATCCTTTGGTAAAAGATCTAAGGAATGTTAAGTGACCATCAAGTGACCAAGTAAATCATCTAAGTATTCTATCTTGTACATTTCATAATTAAGTACCTTTGTGTTTGTTTCAACATCCAGCAAAGCAAACAGAAGGCTTAAGAAATAAATGCATATATTTCATCTAAGAGAAGATAAAATATAAATTTTTCAGTTTAATAACCTTTAATTAAGCACTTTAGAATATTTAAATAAAAAAACTAGTTTAACCATGTATTAGAAGTGATCATTTAGGTAGTAGTTCAAAAAGCCCCTTGTCCTTTAAAGCAAAAATGGTATAATTTGTGAGGACTGACTTCAGGCTCTATGTGTTGTCACCAGAATGCATCAGGCATCTTTACTGAATATGTATCTTTTTTATGCTTGGGCTAGAAGACAACAGTTCTTTTTCTTGCCAAATTTGAGCATTTGGCTTTAAAATCATCATCCTATTCAGGTCGTCAATGAGGATTATGTCCGTGAAAGTAAAATTCTGTTACAGTGCATTTTTAAGTGGTTTATTTAAATGCTTTTCTGATGGGCTAATATCTTTTGAATCTAAAAAAGAGTCATTTTAACAATGAGTTTTAAAATGTACACAAGTGTCCAGAATTCTGATCACCTCTATAGAACGTCAGAGCGTAATGATAATTTTGAATTATTTTTAGCTGCCAAAGTCCAGGTTCCCCGACCACTCACAAGCTGAAAATCTCACGATAAGTTTGAGAGATTCTAATAACCTCAAATCATCGTGTACTGCACACGCTCAGAACAAATCACTTCCAAATTTGAGAGGATATAAAAATTTGAAGAGCTTCAATTATTTTAAATCACCATGTGCAGCGTAGAGAGAGATTTAAAATAGTTGTAGTGCCTCACATTTTTTAAGTACTTCAGCTTGGAAGTGAGTCAAGCAGCATTCCAGCATGGAAGCTCAAGACACATTGGACTAGTTTAACACATCAGAACTAGAAATACATACCTAAAAAACCAAAAAGCTAGCTTTTTTTATTATTATTATTAAGTTCTTGAAAGGTGGTGGGACTGGGGGGCTTGGTCTTTGGAAAAAAACAAACACACACCTTATTCCAATTAAAAAACAGTATAGTGATGGGGGGCGGGGGGATATTCAAATGATGTTTACAAAGCAAAGGGTGGTTTTCTTGAACTAAAAGCATGTGATAGATAAAAGAGACACAAAGCTAAAGAAGTGAAAGCAGCACAGCAGGCAAATTCATATACTCCTACAGATGAATTTTAATAGTAGTGGCATTTCCTTCACCATGGTTTTCCTTGCCTCAATATTCCCAGCAAAGCTAACTTTCTGGTTCCCTCTTGAACGAATGATTGTACGGCCTTGTGTTTTACCATAACTCTTGAGCCACTTTTTCTATATTCTCTTTGTTTGATTGTGGGAGAGGGTGAGCACTTTGACATTTTACACAGCTCAGAGTTCACTTTCGACATCCAAATCCTTAAAGAACTCAAAAATTATATCAGCACAATCAGGCTATTTAAAGATGGCCTTTCTTCAGCATTTTCCATATTTTCATCTAAGTAAAAAGTGACGGTCTTCTCTGTTGCCTTTGGGTTTTCACGTATTTTAGGCCTGGCACTGACCAGAAAGCAGGACATTCTTCATAATTCTGCGTCAGTGAAAACATAATGTCCTATAGTCGGTAAGGGAAAAAAAAGGGTAAAGGGAAAAAAAATGAAAGAGAAAGAGCCCGAAGGCACTGGAATAATTAAGCAAATGCAGTGACAGCTGTGGCAGGTCCTGGGCAGAACTGGCTCCACTGAGCTGAATTAATGACATCAACAGCCCAGTATCTCCATTAACAGTTGATCATTAATTATTACTCTCTGACAGTAAGAGCCTAAACCTTCTCAGGAGTGGCCTGTTATTAATCTACCTTACCTGCCCCGAACACCGGCACCTCAGTGCAGTTAGTGGGGCTGGTTTTCGTTTTTTGTTTTTTGTTTTTTAAACTTCAACAATTGCTTAATTTACTTGGATAAACAGTGATAACCATCAGATTACACAGTCTGTTTTGGATTACAGGGAGTTTCATGTTCTTTCATTAAAATGGGAGGTAATCTACTGGAATCTGCTATGTTGACTTTTCTTTGTCAAGTTTAGAACGGTCAGAAGACGCTGTTACCTGAAGAAATATGCAAGGCAGCAAGAAGTACATCATCCACCATCGCCTTCTTACCTAGCTCTATGAGGACAAGAACTCAGATTTTTTCAGGATCCCATTCTTTGTTCTGTTTTCAGTGGGTATAACTGTCTTTTCCATTCTAAAAGTTGTGCAATCAACATGCTAAACCAAAATATACAGAAGTTCAATTTTAAGTATGTAGCATCAAAAATTTATCTCTCCAGATTCCAATCATCCTCCAGTCATTCTTTCTGTTTTACTATGAAAATTACTTGGATTTCATGTTTTAGTAAAGATTCGGTTGGGTGCAGTGGCTCATACCTGTAATTCCAGCACTTTGGAAGGCTGAAGCGGGCAGATCACCTGAAGCTGGGAATTCGAGACCAGCCTGACCAACATGGAGAAACCCTGTCTCTACCAAAAATACAAAATTAGCCGGGCATGGTGGCTCATGCCTGTAATCCCAGCTATTCAGGAGGCTGAGGCAGGAGAATCACTTGAACCCAGGAGGCAGAGTTTGCAGTGAATGGAGATCATGCCATTGCACTCCAGTCTAGGCAACAGGAGGGAAACTCCCTCTGGTGGGGGGCAGTGAGGGGCGGGGAGTAAAGATTCATCCTATTTGATATCTAAACATTTTTGTTGAACTTTTAAACTTGTCAGAGCCTAGGCCATTTAACAAACACACACACAGATAATCTATAAAATTTCAGAAGGATTAGAAATTTTTTTTTTTAATTAACTGGCTGTTAATGTCTAACAATGCCTCAATTTCTTTTCCAGCAAAGATCTGTCCTATCCTTGTAGCAGTGTGTCTTGCTAACTAGTAAGGAATAAAACTGGGACATGCAAACACAGCTCATGTGTTAAGTACTCTCCTCACGGCAGCAGACCTTACAGTATCAGAGTGATAATTAACCTTTACCAAAGAAGACTTCATAGAAGTCCAATACATTAATTTGCTGATTGTTCTTTTCCTGCTACAGACATAATCCAGAGTTCACTTTCTAGTCATAAACATAGACACAATATAACTTAATAGAGTGCCTGCTCTGGCTAATGGCCCTGAACGCACTGAGAAAATCCCAGAGCTTCCAGGACTGTACAGTGTATTTCCCAGAGTACAGAGAGAATCTAAGTATCCCTCCTCTTCAACAAGGAAACAATGGTAGAATCAGATGGGACTAAGTTTCTGTGGGTTCTGTTTTCTGTAGGTCACTGAGTTGGTCCCAATGTGGTACACAGTTGAAAATTTTTCTAAGGTTATTGTAAGAAATAATAACAGATTAATATATACTCCACTCACTATGCACCACTTAACTATATTATGAGGACCCAATATTTGTTTGTTTGTTTTTCGCTGCCTGCTATCCTAACCCTCAAAAGAGCCTTTCTCCCACTGAGGAACAGACCTCTGTTCTCCTCCCTGTATGTACAGGGTGGTGAGCCCTCCACAAAAATCTTCCTGGGTCCTTTAGTTAACTCACATGGCTCACCAGGTCCCTTTATTGTAAACCACTACTCAGGAATCACCGTTACTCAGAAATCACAGCATGTGCAATGAAGCCTCTGATTAATACAAGTTCTTGGTTATGCAGTTCAATAAAATTATAAAAGGAAAGAAAATGTGATTTAACTCTATGGACTTCAGTTCTCTCATCTGCAAAAGGACTACTAAAAAGTAAACAGCATAGTTCCTTTTAAGTCTAAAGTTGAGATGACTGTTAATAAACCTGTGTTTGCACAGCTAAGCCCAGAGTGGTGAAGAAAGGACAAAGTACCCAAGGCTCAATTCCATTTAATAAAAATTAAAACAAGACAAAACACTGAAAATCGTTGATGCACAGGGCAACTTTGAGAGGAAGGAACAACTCAGTCTGTCCTCTGCATGTACTACCACTTTCTTTTTTGCCTCATGGGAATTATTATCATATGGCATCAATCTTTCCCAATTGACTAAGTTGCTCAGTTTCTTGGCTTTTTCCCACTCTGTCTACTTTGTAGTTAATTTCCAGGATTTAACCCAATTTCACTTCATTTCAGTAATATGCTGCTCCTATAATCACCCCAACCAGTGGCTCAAACACTCCCCCCATGGATTTTTCTGGTTTGATAGATTCAGATGTGCTCAATTTTGTGATAACTTTCTTACTACTTACCTCAAGCCATCTCTTTTAATATCACTCTAAATAGATTCAAATCTAGATAACATTTTTAAATCCCTTTTTCACTTTTTCCCTTTTTCAAACAGTAACGTTGGCTTGGATTCTTAAAACCTATTCTAGCAAATGGGCTTTAGCTGGTTACAGATATTACCTGTTGTCCCTGCATACTAATTTTCTCTGCCTGATATCATTTGTTTCCGGTTTTTGAATAATGTTCCTGAATAAAAATTTTTTGAATAATGTCCCACTAAGTCACCCAAGTTCACTTAAGATCTCTAACAATAAATACTGGCTTCCAACAATTCTCTCACCATACAAAATCAATTCATATTTGGAAACCCTTAGTAAAAAGGAAATTAACAAACACAAAGAATTAATGTGCCTTCTTCATGATATTTATAGCAAAAGGAATCACATTTTCCATGGATGATCCTTAAAGAAAAAAGTTGCTATATTAAACACTCCCCTATTATAGTTTCATATTAAATATTTTCCTGAATTTTTTTCATCTTATGCCACATTCACAATGACTCTTTAAAGAATTAAAATCTTGCATTTTGATTACCTCCTTTTTTACATTTAGCAAGAGATTACAGAGCAGATATTGTTTGACATTGACTCTCTGTTAACCATGTCCTCCACTGGAGCATAGTTGTACACATTGTTTCAGAGCTAACATAATGGGGAATATTTTCAAAGAGGGCTGTGTTTCAAGCCAGATGGTTTATCTGCTGAAACAATTCTCCCAGTAGAGAAATAGTGGCTGCACAGTTGCAGTAGTGTTCATAAGCCTAGTGCAGTAGATTCATTTGGCACCCACATTTTGGAGTCTAACAAAAGTGTGGTTTGTGTGAATCTCAGACTCAGACGTTCATAAGTGAAAAGGAGTTTTCTGCAATTGCACATTGTGCTTTATTGTAAAGGCAGCAGTGTGCTATATCAGAAACACAATATGTAAATATGATAAACTTTTAAATATATATATTCCTGGTTTCATGCATACAATGCAAAGTAACAATACTAGGATAATTGCTTCAGAGATTATCACCGATTGGCACAAAAAGAGCAAAGGTGCCGTTACTTGTGTTCAAAATGAATGTATTACCAAAATTCAAGCCTGCCAAAACTATTAAAATTTGAAAGACAGAAAAAGACATCTATTGTATTTGGGGCTCTTGGCAAAGAGCTACTGTTACCTATGAACATTCTATGAAATAGAACTAAGTGTTCTATTGATGCTGTGATATATGGCTCTGCCCACCTTCTCAGAAAGCTCCTGACTTAAAATCTCGATTAGAATCTCTTGATTTTGAAGGAGGCCTCGGTGAGTCACGGTGTTAGCTTCTCTTCCAGACAGTGATCTTTAGCGGTATTGCTATGAACGCTAGGAATCTCACCCTCCTTTGTCATAGGAACAGTCACTTCCCTGTATACTAATACTGCCCACATTTTAAAAATAAAACAGAAGAGTTAGAGTTAGATTCCAACAGGGGGTTACCATGCTCTGAAACGTCTCAAGCATGTACAGGGATGGGAAAATCCCTGAGATTCCAGAGATTTAAAAAAAATAGCACATGGGAGGTTCTAAATAAAGTCAGTCTTGGGTATGTTGGGGAAGTTGGCACTATTCCTGCAGTTCTTTCCCTCGGAGACTATTTTTGCTTAAGTTAGCGAGCAAGTGAGTGCGAGAATGTATGTGCATGCATGTGCCCTTTTGTGTTCAAAAAACTCAATGAATGTTAGTGACATTTTATTTTCTTGCAGAACAAGAGATCTTTTTAAAAATATATTACTTTCCTCTGAATCATTTTTATCCCCAGTATATCTCATATCTCATTAATTTTGTTTAAACAAACTATGTTATCCACTTTAAAACTTCTGGAGGAAAAAAAGAAAACGATTTTTTTTTTGAGAAAACAGTGAAAATAAGATTAGAACTACGAGTCACAAAGTGAGTTGACACTTTCTTCACACATATACACACACATGCAATTTATGCCCCACAACAGCACAGGAAGAGAAAAAGATCAAGGTAAAGACTGTTAGCTTAATATCCTGAAATTAACAGGTTAACTTGAAAACCCCAAGACCCTGTAAATATTCACATATTAGCTTTAAAGGCCCTCGTTTGAAAATCCAGATCAGAACACTTAAATCCAAATTAATTTGCATATTAAATCCAAGCAAATGTTAGAGATACATGCCAAGATGAAAATCTTTAAATTATTATTGTTTTTTTTTAGATGAAGTCTCACTCTGTCACCCAGGCTGGAGTGCAGTGGCATGATCTCGGCTAACTACAACCTCTGCCTCCCAGGTTCAAGCGATTCTCCTGCCTCAGTCTCCCCGGTAGCTGGGACAACAGGCACGTGCGACCACACCCCGCTAATTTTTTTTCTTTTTAGTAGAGATGAGGTTTCACCATGTTGGCCAGGCTGATCTCCAACTCCCGACCTTGTGATCCACCCACCTCAGTCTCCCAAAGTGCTGGGATTACAGGCATGAGCCACTGCGCCCGGCCCTATATTACTATTTTCAAAACATTACCTGTGGGAAAATCAAAATGAAAAATACAAACATTCTCTAATTACCTGCACTGCTTTGAAGGCTACCCAAGCTATTTCAACACTTTGCTCCACCCTGAGTCTTGTATATACTGCATTTTTAGCTCTTTGAGTGAAAATTTGCCGATATGACATTTAGTACAGGCACTGAATGTGCTCAAACTGGCAGAAACGTGGGATTTTTTTTTTAAGTGACTGCTTTGGGGGATTTCTCATTTTCCTACTTCTCTTTTATTAATTTCATGAATATTGTCAATTACTTGCAGGCAACTGGTGGGACACTGTGGTGTAAGATATACAGATCTCACTGCATTCACAATAGAAATTTGGAAATATTTGGTAAAGAGTCTAACACCATATATTTAAAAACAAAGAAAAATCTTATCAACTTAGATATTTGATGCTTCAAGTGCTTGTGAGTAATTAATGTCACATATCTTTAAATACTTCCATGTCCCAAACACCAGGAAATCTGCCAAGTGTTTCGACATATCATTGGAATGGTGTTCTTGTTTGCTATTGACATTTATATCACTTTGAATGACTTTACCAAGCAGAAACCAGAGCATATATTTTGTCTACGTTTTTGATAATGTCATCAAAATTATATATATGAAATCCAGGAAAGAGGGGGAAAAAAATCTCTGAGACACAAAGTTGACTCCAAATCAAATATTTGTGTATCAAGAGCAAACTGGATATTTCCAGGAAGTGAGCAAATGTAATTATTCATGAGGCTCTGGTTAAGTCAGTACATCTCTATCTTAACCAGATTCTTTCTAATAGTTTACATGGTGACAATATAAAGTACAATTAAAATTTATAAATATATGTCAGCAGAGACAAAAAGACTGCTAAATTGGTAAATAAATGTATTTGGAAAATAATTTTTCTGACACAATAACTCATATTTTCAAAATGGATAAACAAAAAAAAATGTGTTCAACAGTGTTGTGAAGTTTTGAAGAATATTCAGAAAATCAAGAAACAGAGGAAAACAAGACTATTCCTCTCAACTATTTCCGTTAGAGTAGTTACAAGGGTCCAGGGTAATGTTTTTTCCTATCCAACTTACCATTCTTTAATTATACTGATTTTCAAAGAAAGAACATCTATCATTGCTTACATGAGGACACTGGTTGCATCATCTCTTACTTCAGTATATTTTTTCCTCTCAAAACCATGACTCAATTTATCACAAGTTTGAAAGTGAACTTCCAAGCAAAATAAGACAGGGAAAAAAAAGAGCAAGCTACCCAATTATTTAATATTGGGGTGATTTTTGGAATGCACAAGTTGTGTGCTCTCCATGAGCTCTGTAGGTCTCCCTCCACACTCAATAAAAGAGAAAACCACCAAATGTTCTCTCCTATATCATATCTATGATACCCTTCCTAGGTCGTAATTCTAGAACAAACCTAGTTTCCAACAGAGATGTCTCCAGGCTGTACCAGTCTGCCAGGATGCTTCTGGTTAGAATCCTCAGACTCTGATTTAACTCTGCACTCTCCAAGCATGCAAAAATATAGCCACAGAGACATGAGCCATGCTTCTCCATGTGGGCTGAAGTTTCCAGGTGGCCTGTGTATGTTATGATTGTGCCTGGCCTCAAAATAAAAACAAATTGACAATCCCTTACCTCTGCCAAGCCAGTGCCAATTTTTAAATAAAATGTCTAGTGGTGATTTATTGCCAATGCAAACTGCCAGACTGGCAGTCCCATTTACTTACTAAACAGACAAATCAGAAAAAGCTATGTCAACCTTGCCAGGTTCCCCATGTATGTTCTAGAAGGCATTCCAAATTTCCTGTTGTTCTGTTACTGGCTTTCTT
This sequence comes from Saimiri boliviensis, assembly GCF_048565385.1. NCBI lineage: Eukaryota > Metazoa > Chordata > Mammalia > Primates > Cebidae > Saimiri > Saimiri boliviensis. The sequence continues at coordinate 94,238,284 of NC_133453.1, forward strand.
ATTTGTGTGCACTGAAAAACAAAATATCTAGATGACTTTAATGGCTTAAGCAAATGGGCCTTCTTTCCTTGGGTACTTTCTGGGATTTTCAAGCTCATTTTCCACAGATCATACACTCCTCATACAGGTAGAATTGTTGATCATTTATTAACTGGCTTGAATATCAAACAGAGACACAGAACTGAAAAAATTTATTTCCTACATGAAATATCATCTTAGAGGCATGCTTCCTATCACTTCCCCAGGGAGCAAACACCTGCTTTGGTTTTTCTCAAGAGACTTCTCTTCCTTATTCCTCTTAAACTTATAAATAACAGCACCTGTTGGCCAAGGTGTAATTTTTTAAATGTCAATTTGGGTCATGCTTGGTTGTATCCATCCCTTTTATTCCCTATCAAGCTGATCTATTCCTGCCAGAAATAAAGCGCATGAGATTTTTTGTAATGCTCTGGTCAAAAGTACTTCCTCCTATTTAGCAGTAGCAGCTCAAAGCAGACTGCTACATATAATGTACTTTAAAAGAAAAGAAAAAAATCCAAACTCATCAATTCCTATTTCTTTAACACTACAGAGACTGAGCTGAAGAATGAGTCTTACTTAAGCTGCCCAAAGTGACTAGTTATCAAGTCACTGAGAAGAAATGTTTTATGTCTCATCTCAATGCCTTTATGTCACTTGTACACAGACCTCAGAATCGTCTATATTCATCAACTATTTTCTTCATGTATTATTTAATAAACTGTTTACAGCATACCTAATTACAAACATTTATTATAGAATTCAACCCGAGAAATGTGTGAGAATATGCTAAATTGTTTTACCTAAAGTTTTAATGAGAGCATAATACCTCCGGCCCATATGCTTCAAGAACGTTATCCTTAATTATGTAACGTGGGTATTTTACTGATATCTGTTAACTGCTCAAGCAGCTGTGGTTTTCTGCTTTTTTACACAGCTCAGGAGGAGCAGCAAGTTCAGTTTCCCCTTTTTGGGGGGTTGCAAAATCCATGCCCCAAACAGGTGTGTGCAATCATGAACCACAGTGATGAACCCAAACTGCTCCTTTCTAAAAATTCCACCAGCCGGTGACACACGCTAGTCAAGGTTGCACAACCTTGTTTTCCACCAGTTATTTTGATGATTCATTCCCCCGTGGGGAGGTAACTTTTAGCCATTGTTACTTTGCTCCTGTTGCTGATAATTAGAGGAATTGCTTCCTCATTCTTATGATTTCTCTTTCTCCCTCTCTTGCTCTCCACTCGCTCCCTCAAATTTTTTTTTTTTTTTTTTTTTTTTTTTTTAATGAATCCTGATCTTTTAGAAAGTGCTACCTGATATGGCTGCTCTCCTCTTCCTGGACCAGGATTACGAGAGGTGACACTGTAAGAAGCACCCAAATACACACAGACACAGACACACAGACACACACACACACGCGCGCGCACACGCACACACACGCACACACACACACACACACACACACACACACACAAATACTTAAAGTGGTGAATACTTCAAGTTGTTACTCCCTTATAGGAAATCTGCCTGGATGATACATTATATAATCAATCAGTCATTGAAAATATAAGAACGCAAACCAATAAGCAAGTGTTGCCCACTTCCAAGTAGTGACTTTGGAAAAGTATACATCGATTCTACTGATTGCTCAAGAAATTTTTATGGAATTGCCTTCAGAGCCTTCCTCATATTGTTTTAAAAGTCAAATCTGGCAACTAGTCCTCTTTAAATGGAGGATTTTATTTTTGTAAACATCCAAAGTTTATTCAGAGCCAAGTTTGATGATAACCAAGTCTTCTTTTAAATAAAAACAATTTTGACCATAAAATAAAATTTAGTTATGTGAATAAAAAAATAAATCCAAAGAAAACTGCAACAAAAAGGGGCAAAAATGTTTGAGCAGTGGCAAATATCACTGGGTTAAATGTAGCCTTCCCAAGATGACTACCTTGGAGAAGACAACATCTTTGGTAAGTTTCAGATGCTCGCTAAAATTATCTAATATTATTTGCCCTCCTATCTCAGTTTTCCTAGAAAACTGAACTCAACGTATTTTATCCTGTTAAACAATTAAAACAATGTAATCAGAATACTGTATAGAAACTGTTTTCCTAATTAATGACACCTAAATAAACACAAAAGCACGTCAACCTATTTCACATTGCTCCAGACATGGATTTTCTTTGTATTTTTTAAAGTAAGGTGTCACAAGAGCATGACATGGAATGTGATCATCCAAATATTAGACCCTAATTTACCACTTAATGTCTGTCATCTTGAGCCAGTGACTAAACCTCCATGAACCTCAGTTTTCTCATCTGCTAAATTTGAAAAAAAAAATTATACCTTGCACCGGTATTATGAGGAGCAGGTAAATGTCAAAAGAAAAAGAAACAAAAAAGACCTCAAACAGAGTGCCTGGTACCTAATGGAAACCTAAAACACAGTGACTTGGATGAGTTGTTACCATTGCACACCACAGTGCTTCACTGAAGCATGAGTTCCTGCAGGACAAGTGCCACTTCTCAATCATGTCATCTTGCTGAATACAACTAAAATTCAAAACTGGAAATAAAGAGTTGAAGATGTTAAATTGAGTTTAGTATAAACATAGTCCAGGGGCAAGCATGCTCTGGTTTACTTTATACTATACCCCAGTTTCACAAGCAATCAGGAAAACAAAAGAGTATCATGATATATTTTTAAATAGCTGATTTCTTGATCCAACCTTTTCTTGCTCTCTTCAATGTTTAAGGAAGCTTAATTATTTCATCAGAAGTAGTCACAAACAAACCTTGATTATGTGATTCTAGTCAAACTAGGTAGATTGAGTAGATAATGTAGCAGAAGTCATAGGTTAGCTCCAGATGGGGAGGTGGTGGGAGGAGAACTTTGGATAGGAAGAACACTAAGCCACTACTTCTATAATTCTTGGTAGCTGCAGGGGTGTGGGCTTCATAAGGGTGGTGGAGCACTGAAGCAAAGTCACACTTCCCCAAACAGGAACTCAGTGGGGTAAAGTCTCCTCTTAACCTGCCCCAGACACAAATCCAATGGTTGGCCCTCACAGATCAATCACGAAAAATGACTCACATAGCTACTGGGCACTTAAAAATCATACAAATATATTAATAAATATCATTTAATGATCATTTTATTTTCCCATATATTTCCTTATTTTCCCTACATTCTAATTATATCTTTCAGAAATCAGAAGAGAAAATAGCTCAAAGATCTTAGGCTCGGTAGACAATTTTACACGCTGTCCTTTATGAATCAGAAGCAATTGCTATACCTGCATAAATTTAAAGGATTCTCTTTCAATGAATTCCTTACTACCAAAGCTGAGAAGGTTATCTCCACCCTATGACAAGCAACAGTCAAGTCTACTGAACCTTATTGGTTATCTAGTCTACACCAAAAAGAGAAAAGGAAATTGCTACAGGTACAAAGTGCATGCTCAGTAGAATGAACGACGGTGCTTATGGGGCCCTTCAAAAAGATAAAAACCTATGCAGGTTATCTTCAACTCTTCATCAGAAAAATTTCTAGAACTGCTCACTGTTTCTTATTACTAGTCATACTTCTCAAGCACTTGGTTACAAAGAACACAAATAGCACCTTCAACTTACACATAGGTACCCCTTGTTTAAACAACTTTGCCTTGTCATGGCACTTAGAGAAGAAGTTAGATAATCATCTTTAAGAGAATTACAAACAAGGAACAGAAACTTTGGACTTTTTTTTAATCTTAGGTTGGAATCCCATGACCCAAGATTTTGCAAGTCCTGAAGGAAATTCAGCTCAGGCAACATAGAGTCTTATGATACATTACCCTGCAATCTCTTAGTAGTTAAACCCCTGATTCATAAAGAAAAATAAGGATACCAATAAAACAGAATCTCAGAATTAAATAGCAAAGGAGAAATACACAGCCCAGCCTACCTGTTAGTTCATCGCCCTCTATTCTCTAATATCGTAGTTTGGGACCACATAACATCTCTCATCTTTTATTTATGTATCTCTGGCCTCCACGCTATGAACTGCTTTAGAGCAAGGCCCAAATCTTATACTTCTCTGTTAACCCCAATTCCTGGCACAGAAATTGACCCAGATTAGATTATTGGTGTTTGCTGTAGAAATACATAACATGGTGACTAAAGTTCAGTCTTAATAAAGGGTTTATCTGTGAATAATAACACATTCTGCAATTCAGCAACAAATGCCATCATGGTAAGTAAATTTAGTTAAATTTCTTAGACAGAATCAGGTGCCAGGCTCTCTTTCCTTTCCCCTGACCATTTTGACATTTGCCTTCAGTGCTACCCATTCATCAGTGGATTGCCATCAGAGAGTCTTAAGGGTCAGGACTGAAGAAGGAATGGAGTGGTGAATCCCTGTAAGACTCATCTGCCTATACTTAAAGTCCTACTGTTCTAATTGTACAACTGAGCTCTTAATAACCAACCTCCCCGACCCAAAATAAAAATACCATTTCTCCCGCTGCCTACCCCATCTTGCTTAAGGGCAGTTCTATCCTTTGTTACTCAGGCCAAAAACCATGGGGCATCATTAACTTCTCTTCTTTTATCTCATATTTAATCATTTAGAAAATCCTGTTGATTCTACCTTCAAAATACATACACATTCTAACCACTTTTCATCATGTCCACTGCTACCAACTTGACATGAGCCACCATTATCTCTTATTTGGTCTACTGAAACAGGTCTTTACAGATCTCCTTGACCTTCTGCAGTCCATTCTTAATAGAGCAGGCAGAGTGGCCCTCTTCAGTCATAAGTTGCATCCTATTATTCCTTCAATTACACCTATGGCTTTTGATACCACTGAGAGGAAAGGCCAATATCCTTACTATGACCTACAAGGCCTTGCATTATCTGTCCCCAACCTCACCACCCATATCCATTACATCTCTGAGTTCTTTGATTACTCACTCATCTCTCTGTTCCAAGCACACAGGCCACAGCACATTCCTAGAACAGACCAGACCCTGTTCTGCCATGGCATTGAGCTGCCCCCTTACCTGGAATTGCCTCCTAGAAGATCAGATGGTGTATCTCTTGTCTGCTTCTTGTCTAAACTGTTAACATTTTAATTGTTATCAAGGATAACAGATAAACTGTTATCTTTTCATTGAGACCTTCACTTGCCATCCCACCTAAAACGCTGTCATCCCTTCTTGCCAATTTATATTCCCCTCCCCTACTATCTTTTTATCCTTATCACATATCACTATCTAACAAAATATAGGTTTTCTTTGTCTTGGTTATTTTCTGTTCCTCCCCACTAAAATATAAGTTTCATCACAGCAGAGATTTTTATATTTGTTTGTTTTACTGCTATATCCCCAGAACACAGAAAATAGTTCCTGGTATATACCAGGTTCTCAGTAAATATTTATGAATGAGTGAATATATATGACTTCAGGCATTGGCAAAATGTGCAGGATCCATAGTCCTATTATTTACTTTGATTTTACTTAATGTGGTATCACAATGATAAACTTCAAGATAATTTTTGAAGATTGTTTTTCTAGAGAAATTTATAACAATATGGAATGTAACTTTGCTCTACTACAAACTTGTATACTAGCTTACCTAGAGAAAGAAGTTCATCAGAATTTTTGAACTTCAGTCATGAGAAGGATTAAATGATACATGTTCAAAAACATCTTTAATGAAAAGTAATAAGGAGGCAAATTTATCTTTATTTTCAAATGATGAAATCTATAAGTAAAAGAACCTAGAGACTTGATTGAAAATCCATTAGAAAAAATATGAAAATTAAGTAAAGTAGCTGATTGCAGTAATTTAAATAGTAAATGTTTCTTTATATAAATAACCCATTAGAGAATGCAATGAGTAGAATCCCATTTCAACAAAAAAAAAAGAGATGAAACAATATGGGGAAAAAAATTATGATTTGTGTAAAATCAACTTGAGTAAAATGCTAAATGCTATTAAGAAAGATAAAATGACTTAAATAATCAGAAAGATCTTCATTTAATTCCTTTTTAAAATGTGTTAATTTAGTACCTACTGAAATGCAGGACACCACTCTAGGCACTGAGGATTCAGCAGTGAACAAGATAAGGTTCCTGTCTTCTTGGTGTCTCAAAGGCACCGAGAGTTAAATGTGTCCAGAACCAAACTCATAATGCCCATCTTCCAACTGCAGTTCTACCCCATAACTAAGAAAGGCACCATCAAGAATATAATTCAGGAACCTGGAATCATCTTTGACACTGCTCCTTTCCTTACCACCCAAATCACTGCCATCAACAAGTCCTGTTGACTTACTCTCCTAAACATTTCTTAAATGTGTTCCCCTTTATTTCCATCACCAACACCCGAACCTTGGCCATTGCAGTCTCTCTATAGAGCATGACAATAACACTCCCAGTACTATCTGTCATGTCTTTAACCAGGTTGTCTATGGGGAAACAAATATGATCCTCTCTGAAAGGAAACTTAAGGATTCTCATCATTCAGGCCTTAATTCAAACATCAGTTCCTTGTGGAAGAAATTCATGACTATTTATAGGCTCTCATAGTATCATATACTACTCTAGCCTGTCTCTTGGCTCAGCTGACATTTGCTTGTATGTTAATTTAATTATGTTCTGACCCTTTCATCAAACTATAAGCTCTGTGGGAATAGAGACAGCGCCTCTTTTAGTTCTCATTGTATTTCTAGTGTTTACATAGAATTGGGTATATAGTAGTTGCTCAATAAATCATTGTTAACTTTAGCACTGCCCTTAGACTTGGTTAAGATGGGCTATTGTGAAGATCCTCTTCTCTAAACCCTCTCTCCATACCATCCACCCACCTACTCAACCACCCTCACACACACACACACACACACACACACACACACACACAGAGAGAGAGAGAGAGAGAGAGAGAGAGAGAGAGAAATGAACAGATCATGCAGACACCTTTGCCATGTGGCTTTCAAGATACAGCCCATAGCACAGTGCAACCCATAACCATGAACATCTACTTTCACAATTAACACTTTTCAGAATGCAAAGAAATGCTATTTCTTATTCCTTGCTAAAACTTCAAAGCAAAAGATACTGGAATGGTCAACAGTGGTGCTGATGCTGACATTGGAAAGGAATTCTGCTTCAAATGAGTGGCAAATGCACAATTATGTAAGAAAAAAGACAAATTAATCACCTTGTCAAATCCTTTCTCTTAGTATGAATGTAAGAGATTCTTGTAAAACAAGTAGAATGTCCCAGAAGTGTCTAACATCTTTCTTGCTTCTTTTCAAGTTCCAATTCACAGCTCTGGAGGTACTCACAAACCAATACAGCATTTAACATGAGAATTTTTCACGTCAAGATGACAAAGTTTAAACCACCTCAAGATTAATTAACGTGTAAGGAAATAGGCACTTTTCACCATATTATAGTGTCAAAAATTTGAAGAGGATTTTTGAAATATGCATCAAAATTTAAAGTCTCACTTCTCAAAAGAAGACATATAAGGGGCTACAAAATATGAAAAAATGCTCAACACCACTAATCATCAGAGAAATACACATCAAAACCACCATGAGATACCATCTCACAGCAATCAGAATGGCTATTACTAAAAAGTCAAAGAATAATAGATGCTGTTGAGGTTGGGGGAAAATAAGGGAACATTTATACAATGTCAGTGGGAATGTAAATTAGTGCAGCCACATGGAATGCAGTTTGGATTCCTTTAAGAAATTAAAATGTAACTGCCATTTGACCCAGCAATCTCATTGCTGGATATATTCAAAAGCAAGCAAATCGTTCTACCAAAAAGACATATGCACTTGCAGGTCACTGCAGCACTATTCACAATAGGAAAGGCATGGAATCAACTTAGGTGCCCATCAACGGTGGATTAGATAAAGAAAATGTGGTACCTATATACCATGGAATACTACATAGCCATAAATAAGAATGAAATAATCTCCTTTACAGCAACATGGATGCTGCTGGAGGTAATTATCCTAGGTAAGTTAACACAGGAACAGAAAAACAAACACTGCATGTTCTTACTTATAAGTGGAGCTAAATATTGGGTACTCATGGACATAAAGATGGCAATGATGGACACTCAAAACTACTGGAGGCAAGAGGGAGGGAAGGGAGCAAGGGCTGAAAAACTACCTATTGGGTACTATGTCCACTACTTGGGTGACAGAATCAATCATACCTCAAAGCTCAGCATCACACAGTATGCCATGTGACATGTTTTTGACGCAGCAATCCCTTTACTGGATATATATCCAAAAGAAGACAAATCATTCTACCAAAAAGATACAAGCACTTGCATGATCATCGTACCACCATTCACAGTAGCAAAGACATGGTATCAACTTAGGTGCCCATCAGTGGTCAATTGGATAAATCAAATTTGCTACACATATATATATATATATATATATATATATACACACACACACACACACACACACACACACACACACCATGGACTACTACACAGCCATAAATAAAAATAAAAATGAAATACAGGTAACAAGGCTTTATGTGTATCCCCTACGTCTAAAATAAAAGTTAAAATTATATTTAGAAAAAAATGAATAAACCTTTTTTTAAAAAGTCTCATACCCTGGAGAGGAAATATATCTTTCCTATCCTGTTCTGTCACCTCCTTGCTTCATAATTTTGAGCAATTATTCTAACCACACTATGCCTCAGTTTCCTTCTTTGGGAAGCGGTGATAATGATAGTACCTAACTTGCATATCCTAAAGTTATGAGGATTGAAAAGGATACTGTTCATGAAGTGCTTAGCATAGAGCCTGGCCCACAGCAACAGCACTGGTCTGATAACAGATATCACCCACTTTCTTCTTCTCCAACTGTTTCTCCTCCTTCTCCTCCTCATGATCATCATCATCATCATCACTATTAGACCGGCACTCTATATATAATTTTGTGTCTTTAAAAATGGAAAACGATGCAGTTAGGAGTCATAAAAAAAATTAGACATAGCAATATATGCTAATAGAGAAAGATGCTCATTAGACTTTATTTGAATAGAGAAAGTTCCAGAAAAAAAATCTATGGTATAAATCTATTTTTGTATCATCTATAGTATAATTATATATATGTGCATAATATATATTTATACATAATTGAAATAGAAAATTTCCAGAATGATACACAAAAACTGTTAAAAATTACTATCTTCAGGATATCTGAATTAGGGGAAGAATTTTTATGAATCACTTTATACTCTTTCATGCTGTTTGAATTTTTTAACATTTTATCCATTTATCACTTTCATAATTTAAATTGTTAATTTATTTAAAGTTATATTTTTCATTTTTAGTCTTTGAAGTTATTAATGTTCACCAACATGAAAGACTTTTCACTCTCACTGAACTCTGCTTGAAGCAAGCCATGTTACCGCTTTTGGCCAATGAGCTGTGAGTGGAAGTAGCAAGTCACTTCCAGAACAGGAGACTTAAGACTTTGATATCTCCATGCTCTTTTTGTGGCCCAGCAACCCTCAAAGACATATAATGCTGTTGATGTGGCTATCAGATAAAACAGCACAATCCCTCACATTTTGGGAAATGGTGTATTTTTTCCTTCCAGGCTATTCACTCCTTAAGGGCTGTTCTCTTACTTGTACATTAAGGGGAGAGTAAACTGCACTGTACCATCAAAATGCTCCAGCAAGTATTCCTGTTAGAATTCATTATTTTCTTTCCTCAGTTCCAGACATGGAACATTCTCATTTAACCTGCAAATCTTAGTGCATCTCACTGAAATTTTGAGAAAAGGGGTATTGTATTTGCCATCTTTGAAAATAGACAAGAAATTAAAAATAAAAACTAAATAACCACAGAGCATATTTTTGGAAATCAGGTGCATTTAGATAGCTTGATAGTTTGCTAAACTGCAAACCTCCAGAGCATGCATTAAATAAGCAAGTTTCAAATATCCTTTTGTAACAAGAGCTTAGAAAACAGGGACAGCTAAGACTCAGAGCCAGACTTTGCCAAGTCCACAACCTCACTGAAAAGGAATACCTACAAACAGTAACCAAATGATAAACAGTGCTAATGCTACACATAGTGTATTGAGGCTGGATGGAGAAGTGAATGACTATTCCTTGTGAGGTAGGAAACCATCAAAAGAAGATGCTATTCTAGGGGAGTTTGCATCACGTAAGTGAAAACTTTAGTTTTGAAACTGGACGATGTCCCAAATAAAGGTGTTTAAAATAAATTATAACTTTTCCTCTTTTTACTGAATAGAATAGAGTAAGTATCTCTGAGATATGTTTGAACATACAAAGAGAGATGTACTTCTATTTAATTTGGCTCTATCTATAGTTAAATATAAGTATTTGTACTGCTGTTTGAATTATTTGATTACTTCTCATTAGGGATTGGTAAATTGTACTTTAATATTTTAAACACATGAAATTCAGTCCAAAATCAGATTTATGTCACTGTGGCAATTTAACTGAAAGCCATGGCTATAACTTACAGAGCTGGAGGTATGATCGGATTGCATATGGAGCAGCCAATAGTGGAATGATGCTTACACAGCATGTTTGACTCATCATGTTTCACCAGAAAAGGTGCAGGTAGAAAAACCGCAGGTCAAAATCGCACAACAAAATAAGACATAAATCACTTGAAACCTGATATCTGACATGCATTTTATCCCCCGGCACTCTTTTAATAGAGCCTTCCTCATCAACCGAACTCAAAGTTAACAACAGCCTCCACCAACACCACAAAACTTCCTATTTTCTATGAAACACAAAAACTCAGCATGTGCAAACTGAAATTTCTTAGGTGTAGATAAGTTTAATGCCATGTACCTAATCTTGTGTCCATTTTGTTGGACTACTCTATTTATCCTGAAGTAGTTATTAATCCAGTAAATATAGATAATACCACCAAGTGTGATCGTCTGTGTCAACATTTTCCAACCTCACTGCAAGAACTAGCTTCAATATTCTTCTGCTCTCCCACATTCCTATCTGGTCACACTCATGTTACAGCTCAGTTCTTTATTCTTTCCTCACATAATTCCCTTTCTTCGACTCCTGGGATTTCGAGCAGAAAATATACATGTTTTCTGGCCAGCCATTTAATCTGGATTGCAATTTATGCCTCAAAAACAGGATCTTAATTTTATTGTTCCCGTTCATCAAATGTTTAAGTATTTCTCCAGCTCTTTAAAACATGCATACCCTTTGACCCACAAGTAGGATATTCATTATACTTCTTGGTAGCCATTCTAAGGAAAAAAAATCAAGTATGAATATGAGGTTACTCTTTAAGGTATTATTTGCTAGTATGAAACACTGGAAACAAACTAAATATCCAAAAAGATGGAAAAACAAGACAGAATATTATGTAACCATTAAAACTCCTGTTGCTAAAGATTGATAAAGGATATAAAGCAATATTCACTACATGTTGTTAAATAGCAAAAATAATGATTACAAAATGTAAAATACAGGATGATCTCAAGTGTTTAAACAGATGTACAAAGAAGACCAGAAGGGTGTGTAACAAAACATTAACAGTTGTCATTTCTTTGAAATAAGACTGTAAACTTTTCTTTTTCGCTTGTTACTACATTTTCTCATTAGATGCCTAATTTAAAATATGTAATGCACACATATATGCAGTTTTCCAACTTGCTCCAGGGTTCACTAAGTCTAACCAGGAAGTGTTATCATTTCATAAGTAAAATTAAACAACTCATCCAATAATACTCAACCACAGGCTAATACGTAAAGGAAAACTGTCTTGAAATATTCAGGGACTCATTCAGGTCAGGAAATAAGAATTACTCAAAACCCTGACACTAACACTAAAATGTGTCTACCCTACAACAAGGCAGTCAAATGCTGACACTTCAGCTACAAAAGCCATGTCAGTTCCTGTTGGCTCAGATCCTCTTTGGGCTTGCTGTTCTAGTCAAATTTAACTTTTTTTTCTAATTCCTTTAAAACACTATATATGAACCCCAATCCTTGCAATACCATTTGACAAGGCTGGGATAGGACAGGTGATGATACTGAGCCTCACCAAGACAATCAGCCCCCGAAATTGGAAGGGAGGAATCTAGCTGCACTTGGAATAGAAGGCCTCTTTCCAGGTTTAATGTTTTTCAGTTCACTGGTTCACAAACTTTTAAATTTTGTGAATTGACCTATTTCAAGCAAAAAAATCGGTGACCTACATGGTAAAAATCTTAACTTTGCTACCTTCTATTCTCACCATTATTTTATAAAAGAAACCACACTGTCATATGAAAAAAATTAAAGAACATGATCTCAAAGCAAAATATTCAGCTTCTCAAGAAAAATAATGTGTCAACCACACACTAACATATATGTGTAACACTATCCAAGAAAAATGTTATCAGCAAACAGAGGTGACCCAGTGCTGCTTCTGCTAGGCTTTCCCTTGCAGGTGGAAGGTGGTTTCATTTTTGAACTGAGGATTATTACAAAATTTAAAAATTATTATAAAATGAGCCAGAGCACAAAGATTTATTTGTTCCTCCAACTGACATACTCCAAAAAAAACAATCAAGTGATTGGCTATACAATCATCCATTTTAGATCTTTTGTAAAGGGCAAAAATAGCATCAGAGATTGAGATCTGCCTTTCTTAAGAATGCTTACTGTATTCTGTCCATCATTATAGACGTCGGAGTTTTTAGAATGCTAACAATAGAACTTTTTTCACAGTAAACTCATTTCCTAACTGGGTACCAGAATATTCTTAGTCTTGCTGGAATCCTCTAGCCTGGATAAGAGCCAAAGCCAAGATAAACCGACTGTTCTACACATGAACATGAACCCAGGAAAAAACAAAAGGCAGAGCAGCGAGTTTGTCTTGAGCATCGATTCAGATACATTGTCCTCCATATGACAAAGAACACCAAACAATCATAAAAGATCAAAATCTCAACTCTATCACTTAAGCAGCAGCAAAATCCGCTCATCTGGGACTGAGAAATCTTTCCTGATCTTCCTCATTATTTCCAAAGCCACTCAGATCATTCAAGATGATTTTTTAGCCAAGTCCTGGCTTACTTATTGTAGCCTATGTAGTATGAAAACACAAACTAATCACTTGCTTTTGTTTGTTTCAAAATCATGTAGTAGTTTAAAGTCAATGAAAATTTTAACAAGAACCAAGGAACAAAAACAAAGGTAAAGTAAAAGTTGATTTTCTGCAGACAGTTGGTTTCAGCTAATGGGCTTTAGGTATCAGTTACCCCAAGGGTGAACTTTCATAATCATGTTTTCTTCATAGTTTCTTAATCCAAATTCAAAGGTAGTGGTTTCTTTTATGAATATTTTATCAGACAAGAATAAATGCAACATTTTATTTGGATTACACCACTCAGAGAAAAGAGGAAATGGAGAAAGGCCAATAAATCTTAAAGAGTTAATTATTTATACAGAGAAAATTTACTTTCTATGTTGTGACTTGTTTTATTGGTACACTGCAGTTCAATTTAGATTAAGGAGCAGGAAGATTATTGTTTCTCAACATAGAAGTATCATAAATAAATACAGCAGAGAATTTTTTTTCTATTTATGCCAAACCGTTTACAAATATTCAAAATAAAAATGTGTTCCTAAAATTTCTCAAGTTTTAAACTCTTGAAATGACATTTAACTACACTTAGCACCAAAAATTTAGTGGTGGTGCTAATCAGGGCAGACCCCTTGTCCACAAGTGATGCCAACAGGAGGGTGAGTATAACAATCACTCAATCTGCTAGAATGTTCACTGGATTTGTAGTTCAGTTTATTCTCCCACAAAGCTGTACAAAACACATAATCATTCTATGGGAAAGAATGCACTGTCATACAATATGACACTTGAGTTGCCAGAAGGGTTCTATGGTAATCTGAACTATGGATCTTTGTCATTACTTCAAATACTAAAATTAAAATCTCTGCTACCCTATCAGGAAATAAAAACACAGTAAGAAGAAACTTTGCAGGAAAGTTTCACTCCCTGGCACAAAGTAGGTACTTGATCAATGTTTCCTGAATATTGAATTCAATGGCTAGTGGGATGGTAGATGATTTAAAAAGGAATTATCAAACCCGAGACTACGGATGTCAACCAACCCATGACTCTTGGAGAAGTCCCAACTGGATGCATCTCTATTTCAGTTTGTCTTGACCCTAAGAAAAGTAACAAAATATGCCAGACAGTTGCAAAACAATGCCAGTCACAAGAATGTTCCAGATTTCTGGAAGTTGTCTAGGATACAAATATATTTCTTGAATTTGAAATCAAATTGGACCTCCAAACACATCACACAGTTTACTTAACTTTGGCTCTTCCCTGCAATATATCTTGCTATAAACAGACCAAGGAAAGATTTCTCTCATTATCTGCAAACCTCAACCTATCGCTTTCCTTCCAGAATTGTAAAATAGCTACCATTTACTGATTTCTAAATATGTACCAGTCACTGTATAATGGATTTCAGATATATGACCTCATTTGATGCTCATAAAAACTCTCTGCTTTTATTTATTCATTCAACAAAAATTAAGTACCTTTTATGTATTAGAGCAATGTTCTAACCACTTAGCAATTAATCAGTGGCAAAAATAGACAAAAATCCCTGCCTTCATGAAGCTTCCACTTTTGTCAATGTGGGAAAAGGAGTGAACAATAAACATGGTATTTATTGATATTATTATTATCCCCAATTTAAAGATGCAGCAATTAATACTCAGAGAATTAGATAACTCTCGAAAGAAGACTTGGACAGTAAATGATAGACTTGAAGCTTCAAATCCAGGACTCTCTTGCTCCAAAGCCTGTGTTTAACATCATTATGTGATGCTATCTCCACTCTTGGAATGGAGCCAGAACAGAACTGCATACTTGGGAGTCCAAATCACACTGTGCAAGGCATGGTGAAGCTTCACTGGCTAGAGAGTAGACTCTGTCAGATGCCAGTCATCTTCAGAGCTGTCAAACAAAGCCCAGCCTCTCATTATGCTTCCATCTGACACTCATAACCTCTAAGTAACATCAAGGTACCCCCAGCAATCTCCCCGTTGTAGCACTTCAGGCAGTTCCAGCCCACCCCATTCCAACCACACAGTAGAACGTGGCTCTCCTGGGTTTTATAGGAATACGTGAGTAGTTCTGTGTAATGTATTGTAAATATGAGCTGTGCCACTTAACAGGGTGGACCATTTAATTTCTAGTTCACAACCTCTCAGAACTCTTTTTCCTCTTGTATGAAGCCTGAAAATGTTCAAGATGGTGGTGTTCCATCAGCATGGGCTCCTGAGTGATTACATTGAGCAGAACACCTCTACTGATCTATGACAGGCAAGGAGCATAAGTGATGTATGTTTGTCTGTGACAGTCTTGTTCTGTCACCCAGGCTGGAGTGCAGTGGTGCAATCTTAGCTCACTGCAACCTCTACCTCCCAGGTTCAAGTGATTCTTCTGCCTCAGGCTCCTGAGTAGCTGGGACTACAGCCATGTGCCACCACATCCAGCTAATTTTTTTTTTATTTTTAGTAGAGACACGGTTTCACCAATTGGCCAGGCTGGTCTCAAACTCCTGACCTTGTGATTTGCCTGCCCTGGTATCCAAAAGTGCTGGGATTACAGGTGTGAGCCATCACTCCCAGCCAACCTTGTTCTTTAAGACATGAGTAATTGTGAAGGTTTTTGCTAAACAGCACAACCTAGTTGATCCTTCTTTTACTAGGACATAGGAAATCCCTAAGTTTCGGGGTTTTTTTTTTTTTTTTTGTCTTAATTATAATGATGCTGCAGTAAAGGTAAACTAAATTAAAATGTGAAGCCCACAGTCTGGGAAGTAACCATATGGTGTCTGGTAGAAAATATATTAGAAAGCGAAGAGAAAATATATACAGAGAGTTTCGAGAAAAAGAAAAACATGAAAAATGTGTATCTTAAAAACACTAGTGAGCAAATAAAAATGTATGCAATTTTACCAAAAAAAGGTAAAATTCTTCTCTGCTTCAAGATCAGGAGTCACCACCATGCACAATCTTAAAAGAAAAAAATATAAATTACAATATTTAATCTATTAACATATTTTTTCTTTACACTTCTTCTCATCAGTTCACCTCTTTCCGAATTTAAAAATAACCTCTGTGAAGATAAGATATGTCTGCCAAGCGCCTGAATGTCAAAATCTTTGAATAAAATTGAAAAGTTGACACTGAAATCTGATATGACTTCTTCAACATACAAAGCTAGAGCGAGATGGCCCCAAGAAGCCCAGGCACCACCTGCATTTACATGTCCAAATGAAAAAGTGAAAAAGGAACAAATGTGGTCTCATTACTTTCCATAAAGGGAAAGCTCTTTACCACAACAATGCCTATTATATCAGATTATCAAACACAGAATCATATTGTAACTTCTGGAAACTATGAAATATGTATACACAGAGCCAAAAGACCTCCAGACAGGTGTGCCTCACCTTCAGGGACTCGTGTGTTACAGAAAATGTTAGGAAAACTGAATTATGGAAACAAAAGAAATTTGCCATGTTAAGGTTTTCTAAACTGAAATTATTCTTACTTGTTTTAATTTACTTTTCTTACAATCCTTAATTCACATATTTTTTAGGTTGCATTTATACCTTTGTTAAATATGGGCCTTTTGATATAAAAAGTCAGTGTGGCAGAATTGCACTGATACCTGTTTGATGGCATTTGTTCAAATATTTTCATTATTCCAAATAGGGTGAGGATTAAATAGGGTGGCCAAAAAAAAAAAAAAAAAAAAAAAAAATCCAAGTTCACATCCATAAACAGGAATGAGTGAAAGTACCTAAAACCTACTATTTTCAAGATCCACGGGAAAACTGTTTTATATATATCAACAAGCCACAGGTGTCATTTAAAATATTTAAACTGTCATCTAATTATACATGATGTGGCCAATGCATGCTTGCAGTGATTGTCCCACAGAACTGGTGTTGACAATAAAATAGACTGATATTGATCAGCCAAAAAAGAGAGACCAGGCTAATCTGTGGCATTATGGAAACCCTAAAATTCACCCAAAATTGTTCCCATTACCATAATCCATTTGAATTGAATCGGTGTTTTTCTATACAAGTTCCTTAACGTTTGAGAGTAAATAGGACCCTTCCCACAATTCATATGTCCTTATGCACACGTTTCCAATTAGCAAGAAGCGAGAATTAGCATATCAACCACAGAATACTCATACATACACTTCATAGACGTTAAGTGCTCATAAAGCTGACTATTCTATAAAAGTAATCCATGTACTTGGAATCATTAAATTTCACCTTCTGGATACATAATGTAGTACTTATGGCATGCTCTGCAGATAGATCTTGGCTAAGTACTTGTGTCATGCTCTGCAAATAATTTTTGGCTAAAATAAAAGATCAATCAAACATCTCTCTCCACAACACTTAGTCTAGTTCTTTGGACTAAAAATTAACTTGGTGAAGCTTGTGTACTTCTAGATAGATGGCCCAGTCATTCTCACTCTTTAGTGCTGCTACAGAATATACTTCTGATCTTGGACAGATCTCTGTACTGTTTCTGTAATAGTCCCAGCACCAACATAGTGACTGTCTCATCTTTATGAATATTTGTTAATATATTTCATATAAATTATTTGATATATACTTCCTATTTGATATGTATTTCTTAGAATTGTATGCCATGTATTAGAGAAAAACCAATGGAAGGAAGAAGGTAAAGAGGCATGTACTATACTGTACCCCTATTATGTGGAAGACCCTCTGAACACTTTATGTATTAAATTGACACAGTACTGCGGGAATTATGTTGAGAATGTAGAGGAGTAAAGCAAAGCTCAGAGTGTTTAGTTACTTGTGCAAAGTTGCCAATTATTAAATGATGGATGCAGCTTTAAACTCAGGTATATCTGGCTCTGAAGCCTACAATCTTCCCAACACAACATATAGTTGAGTCTCACTTGTTTCTACACATCAAAACCCTTTTTCCCTTTTCCAAACCCCTGGCTACTGCCCAGCCAGCAGTGCAACAGGCTCTTTTACAGTATACATACTTTCACATCAGGTTTTTCCCCTTAATTGGATATCCTTCTTCCTCCCCAACTATGCAAACATTACTGTCCCTTCAAAAGCCATTTTCTACATTAAGTCTCACTTCCCCACCAGCCCTTTCCTTTCTCAATATGAATTGCACAATTTGGTTTCTGTAAGCATAAGTTAGTTTGAGGTATGTCTTTTCATGTACTGTTTTCTAACTGGAGTATTATTTCAATCTCAGTCACATTATAAATTCTTTTATTTTAGTTTTTCTTGAATTTCCTAGCCCTTCTTCTCAGTGTTGATAGACAGTAAGTATAGCACAAAGGCTACATTGCTATTGAA
The DNA here is from genome assembly GCF_048565385.1 of Saimiri boliviensis. Lineage (NCBI taxonomy): Eukaryota > Metazoa > Chordata > Mammalia > Primates > Cebidae > Saimiri > Saimiri boliviensis. Next base: position 94,256,750 of record NC_133453.1, read on the forward strand.
AATGCTATCATTTGGCTATTTCATAGTAAACTGAGAGGCAATGTCAAGTGCTGAAAATTGCTCTGGACTGGGAGTCAAGAGACCTCAGTTGATGTTTTATGCTGTAAACTATTTGTGCCATTTTGGACAAGTAATAGAATTTCCTTACATCGCACTCTCTTCGCCTGTAAAAGAAAGGGTTCAGACCAGATGATACACGAACAGAATGCTTATCCTTATTTTAAATTGCATTCCTGAAAAAAAGAAATAATAATTGTAGCCATGCACTTTTGTAGCCATGTTTACCAAAGTTTCCCATTCAGAAACAATTCTCCCTCTGTGTCTTCCACTTCATTGATAAGGTTTAGTAGATGCATTATATAAAACACAGACATTAACAGGAAGCTCTTTTCAAATTACAGCCAGTTTCCCAAACCAAACTCTCAACCTCCTACCCTCACATATTTAACACATGTGCTTCCGTAAAGGTGATTTATTAGTGAAAATCACAGTGATCCTTGCTATGAAACTCAGACTACCACCAGCGCATAATGCTCCGGGAGTAAAATAACATGTTCACATGTAAAACTCAGGGCAAAGTCACTTCCATCTCACCAACTATCCTGTCTTTCATTTTTCTTCTTGGTTTGTTTCAAGGCAGGGTCTTGCTCTACCTGCAATGCAGTGGCACAATCATGGCTTACTGCAGCCTCGACCTCCTGGGCTCAGGTTATCCTCCCAAAAGCCTCCCAAGTAGCTGGGACTATAGGCATACACCACTATGCCCAGCTAATTTTTTATAGAGATAGGGTTTCAGCATGTTGCACAGGCTGGTCTTTAACTCCTGGGCTCAAGCGATCCATTCTCCTCGGCCTCCCAAAGTGCTGGGATTACAGGAGTGAGCTCCCGTGCCCAGCCGAATTCAAATTTTTTAAGTGAAGGTTTTATCAGGTTTATTATTAATCTAGGAAATGTCTATACTAATGGAAGTCTCCATGTAACAAGAAAAACTCAAAATCAAAGCAGCATAACCATAAGAAGTATAATAACAATGACAATGGCATACAGCACTCATTACAAACCATAGTTTTCTTTCATATGGCTTTCCTTAAATCACTGCTTCATTTTCTCATCCATTTATCCATTCAGTATGAAGTAACTGAACACCTACTATGAATCAGCTACCAAGTCAGCTGTTAAATTTCAATTTTGTCATGTTAAAGTACATGAAACTATTTGTTTCTAGAACATGCCATATAAAATGTAAAAAATAATAATAGTAAGCAGCTCAAAGAAAATGTAACTATGGAGAGAAAGCAGAAAAACCTTACATTTAAGTTGAGAAAAGTCTCCCAAAAGTCAAAGAAAAAAACACAAAACTACTAAGAGCAGGCAGGGAAGATAAGAACTTCATCTGCACATGAAAAAATAATGGTTGGTAATATTGGTAAAGTTACAGCCTCAGAAATGACCAAAAACCATTCCATATCACCTTTACTCTTAGACTCTTATTTGAAGGAAAGAACCATAACTGTTAAGTTAGTTATATCTTTTTTTTTAGAAGCAAAGAGTAAATGTTTCAATACAGTAGCCATTTTCCCATTCAACTTTTTGTTAAATTCAACCAAATCCAACCCACCAGATTTGTGATTTTGCTGTATTACATCTCTGTCCCTCCGAATATGGACATATGTTGGTACAAATGCACTTTCCAAATGATAATAACTTAATCATTAGTAGGTACTCTACAGAGAAATAATTACCTTTCTTGATAGGCTCAATTAAGCTGGTATTTTGTCTTCAGTGAGCTGAACAGTACTGGAGATCTTGGCAACACTTGGCTAAAACTGTATACATTACATCATAAAAATTAACATCTCAAGTAAGCAAATGTTTCTTTCTTCTCTTTGCTATGGCACTTTGCCGTCTGGTCTTTCATATTTTCAAATACTTTAGGAAAAAACTCAAGGAAAATGGAAACAAAAGCTCTAAAATCTGTAACAAGATTTCTCAGAAAATAAGTGGGGCCCCAAACATGTCTTTTAAAAAAAGGAGATCTTGAGATCTCAGAGTCTCTTGTAAATGCGTACATTTATTTTACTCAGATTACTTGAGAGGAGTTGTTGGGTTTATCTTTCTGTATTTGAACTTAACAAAGCTGATGGCAACTCACTTGTTTGGAATGCCTCCTATATATCAAACACTCTTCAGGGCATTTCACATAATTTAGCTAACTTCCTCTTTACAGCCATCCTACAGCATGCATAATGTTATTGTTTCATTTTTTTAAAAGAGGAGAAAGCTCAGAGAGGTTAAGTGACTTGCACTGGGTCGCCCAGCTAGTACATGCTGGAACTAGAACTGGGATTTGAGCAGTATGCCCAATTCCCAGACCTGTGCTGGCTCACTATGCTCGGATCTCTTTTCCATGCCATACAACTGGCTAATTGCCTCACGTGAGGAGAGCATGGTGCTGGAAAAACCAGGACTATATATATGTTAGACCTCTTTTAGGTTAGTTTGCTTAATAACAAAGAAGAATTCTGCTCCAACTTGTGCTACTAATGTGTTCCTTTGGTAACTAAATTAACCAGTGGCTCAATATAAAATTTTATCACTGATGACCAAACACTTCAAGGTGAATTCAGGACAAATAGTGTCCTCTGTTCTCACACAGGAGGGATAAAAATATTGGTAAAAACACTGTGCATTCCTATGACGGTTGTTTGCTGGGACATAGTAACTTTTATTTCATTATTTTTACATTTAGCTTGATGAGAAATATAATCACCAAGTTGCCAGAATCCAAGCAGTAGCAAGCTAATAATCATATGACTGGGTCCCCTCTCTAGGACTCTGATTATGTGAAGTAAAGTTCTTTTTTGTGACTTCCACAAAGTAGATTTTTTAAAGGAGGCACCGTTCTATCAAATTATGTAAATAATTTAAAACTTCCTCTTATACATCCCTCCCTGCTCTTTGTAAGTCACCCAACGATTTGCAAAAATAACCATGGGAAATGTTTTGGGTGGGCTTTTGTAGATATTTTTAGCTAAACTGGTGGAGGTTTAAAATGCAAGCATGCGAGTGTCTGCCATTTAGAGAAATCACCTGCTCACACAGTTCCTTGGAGAAGTGGAATGTTTTAATGTGTGTCATTCAGTACAACATGTGGACTGCATTAAGGCAGGTTATAGCAGGTCATGCCACGTGACACAGCTGAGCCACATATAATCACAAGCGATACAACTTGCTCAATGCAACATAAATTTAAACAGGAGTAGGTTTTTTACCCTCAAAAAGAGGCAACAGCTGCTGTAGATAACAAAATGCCCACACTACCCCACACTGAGAGGGGTTTGTGCTTTGACATGATCTGAATTATATGTAGGTAGTTCAGTACATCTATATTTAGGGGCATCTCTAAATATGAACAATGGGTGTTTTGGTGCATAGAATACATTCTCTAAGTGGCACAAACCTCATGTTTTTTTAATAGTGCATTTTGTAATTTTCTCACTAGTGAATAAGAAGCATTTTTAAATATAGCCTTAAAAATTAGACAGTAGAGACAATTTTTGGCTTAGATAAACTGGCTTCTGAGCCAGTGGGCCAAATATTTAGTGTTCTTATTTAGACGCAAGATAAAATACTCTGCAAGTACAGCACTGAGAAGGCCCAAAAAAAAAGAAAACACCATTGAATTATGGTAAAACAACAAATCAGAGAAAGTAGAGAGATGTGCTGCTAAAATCAACAATGGTTAATTTCCAAGAAAAGTCAGTACATGTGGCATCACTGGCAAGCACAATAGTCCTAAAAACCTTAAGAGGTCTGTTGGGTTATTTGTTTGCTTACTCCTTCTTCCTTGAAATAGGGTGTCACATTGTAACTTGAATTATCTTGACTTTGGATACCACTTTTGACATTTAGATTTAGCTTCTCATTAAAGCCTCAGAAGTGTTCTATGAGTAGGCAAAGAAATCTCTTCAGATAACCCCACCCAGCTCTGGTCACTCCCACCATGACAGTACAAACCCGCCCAGGCAACACTTACATATCCATCTCTGCATAGCTATAATTAACCACGTGCTAGCTCATAAATCTATTTGAAGTGCAAATGTCATATGATAAGAACATGGGAATATTTTTACAATGTCTCTTTTGTATTCATCAATAAATACGAATCTGTTCTACTGAACTCAATTTTGAACAGTATAAAAACAAGTGAAGCATCTCATTAAAGAGGAGAAATTTAAGCTTTAGAAATCATTTCAGGGCTAAAGTCTAAGAAAGCTCAATTCTGCAGGGCACAGACAATGAGTGTGTCTGAGAAATGAGTTACATGTACTGACTGCTTACTATGTGTGAAGCACGTTACTTGCCTGACCTACTGTGATCAATGAGAAAACCAAAACAAAAAGAGAAAAGCTTTCAGGAGTTAAGAAATTTGGCTGAATTTACACAGCCAGTGTGTGGCAGAACAAGAATTCAAACCTAGATCTCACTGGTAACAGAGTCACATCTTTGAACCAAATACCTATCCTTTAACTGGTTTCACCTATCCTCACCTACATGGAGTTCAGGCCCATCCTATTTTCCCTAGCACTCATATTTGGTCCACTGGTTCTGTAAGTCAACCTGTCATATCTCCACAAATAAACTGAAAACTTCTTATGGCCAAAGACTTTATAAATTATTTCTTTTTAGTCTTCACATGACTATCTATATGTTTGAGACCAAGTAGGTAAACAATGTTTGCTGAATCTAAATGTTCTTATCCACGTCTACTCGTTAGCCCCATCTTCTCCACTCATCTGACAGTAGAGGCAGGTGGGGTTCCTGGAAACAGGACTAAGCTTGTGAAAGACCCGAGTTTTGGATCCAGCTTTGCCTCACGTTGGTTGTGTGACACTGAGAAATTCATTAGCTTATTCTTTCAGTTTCCTCATCTGTAAAATTGAAATATATAAAATCTATATCATAAAGTTGAAATAGTGTCATATTTTTCTTCGGCTCTTTTCGTACTCTATAAAAAAGGCAGGAAAGTTTAACTGGCACAATTCCTAAGTAACTGCTGTGTACAGCAGTGAATTTTTCCTGGAGCTGGGTATCATTCAGTCATTCACAGGACATCTCTTTTGTGCAAGCATTCTCCTGGGGAATGGCCAGACAGTGGTGAGCAAAAACAGACTCAGTCTCCACTCTTCCCAGGATTCATGATCTACTGGTCCAGATGTTACAGCTGAAATTATTTTATCACTTTCATTTTTAAAATATACCTACAAGTTCCTTTTTTATTAGGGGATCTTTCAATAGTCAATTTACTATCCATTAGATCTGTGATCCTAATAACTGAAATTTCTTATAAAGTAAAAAAAAAAAAAAAAAAAGTTACACCTGACACTAGAAGTACAGCTGCCCACACATTTCTGAAATATTACAGGCTATGAGTAGAACACTTGGGAATTACAGGGACTGACATAAAATCACACAGATTTTTTTTCAGTGTGAAATTGTTGCGTTCAAAGTTTCCCAGTGTAAGTGCAATACTCTAATTCAGGTCCTAATTTAAAAAGATGACCTATCAGACCAATGTGGCAACATGGCTTTGGTCATCACCACTGTACTATTTGAGATAAGATGAAAACAAAAAGAAACATTCCAACATTCACATGTTGATATTTGATATATTAAATATTCTGGAAGACTAAATTCTCAATATAAAAAAATTACATGACATTTTATGATCATTAGTTGCAGAACCGATCACATGAAAAATGACAGTTACACCAATAGGTCTCTTAAACCCGGTGTCATCTTTTAAAATGTGTTTGTGTTAAAACACATTTCCAGTCCGTGGGATTACACTTTTATTTACTTTTATTTCTCACAAAAAGATGTGATGTGTTTAATGTTAATAATTCCATAACAACCAATTAACAGAAATGTGAAGAACAGATTTTTCATGAGAAAAGAGTTGTTGGCAATGGATTTCAACAAATTCCCCGGCTGGCTAAAGATATATCATGCTGGGCAATGGAGTAGGTAAAACCCTTCCATGGCAAACTTTCAAGGACCCATCCTTTATGGCCACACTCCCTGTCCTCTCTTGTCTTCTTTTAAAATGCCAGTCGTGTATGGATGAGGCACATGTTTCTTCTGCCAGTGCCTGCTCAAGCAGACAGTTTACTAATTTGTAGCTCAGTAAACCTTTCACTGCACTGAGCACCTTGAGGTTAGCACATCTCTAATCATTATTTGATAACAGAAATCTGCAAGCATCACATCCCTGGTAACAAGAACATTGTATCTTAGCAACCAGCCTTGATATTCAAACAATTTCATTAAAGCGTAGCACCTCTTAGCAGGTGGGTGAGTACGGGTGTTGATAAACATTTATAACATGATCAGCCATTGTGTTTGCCAACACTATAATCAGCATGACAAATTTATGAATTTGTTTACAAGCTCCTAGATAGCCAATCTATGTAGGTAAACTACATTTCAGACTGGTAGGAGATCCAAATATCAGATCCTTATTTTAAATAGAGAGTTTCTTTAGAAACCTATCAATTTAAAAGATTGGCAAGCTGCTCTCAGTACAAAGATATCATTAATATTTCCATTGTAGTCTAATCTTCAAATAGTAGAGTTGAATTTAAATGCTTCAGGAGAAAAATCTGAGTGGGGACTTCAGCTACATTGAGATTCATAAGAATCACAATGTAAGGTTGAATTTCCTTCTTCAGATGGATAGAGTCAGCTGATATGTCTTTCATGCCCACTGATCTATTGCCTCAATGACTTAAAGTAAACAAATGCGGTACAACTCCCTTTTCTAAAAAAGAAGAAATTTTTTCAGTAAATAATTTACTACAAATTTTAAAATGTAGTATAAATGTATTTTATAGACATTCCTTTTTAGGAATTATTGATCTGTCACCATTGTGAATTGGTCCAGACATGAACAGCCTTTTCTCATCTATTTACTTCAATCTAATACTTACCTATAGTGTTTATAGATTTGTCTGGAATTTAATATTTCACCTTAGAGATATTTTAATCTTTTTCCGAGTGAATGATCATGAATATACGTGTATTTTTTAAACCCCCACCAACTCCATGTTCTTCAAAATTGAAAAGTCTTCCAATCTGGAAAGTACTAACAGGGTGCATCTTTCTTAATTATATAACATTGCTTCTAATATGACTATAAGATACCAAACCTGTGATTGTTCAAGTGTTACCAAGTATAAAAGTTCACCGAGGCATGCACTGGCAAATAGGTAGTGAAAAACAAGGACTTTTATACTTTCTGAAGTTTGAACCTTGAACCTACAGCACACGGTTACAACAGAGCCCCTGGGCTCCTCATCCCTGAACAAGCTATTAATCTACCTGAAATAGGTGAACTTCAGTGAAGCATTATCAAATAGGTAACAAGCTTCCTTTCAAATTAAAACCAGCCATGATGAAAAACAAGTTTGTTGACCTAGCTTGTTCACCATGAACCATGACACGTCAGTTAATAACTACCACCTGGGCAACTCCAAGCTTCAGCAACTACCTTGCAATGTTAGAAAGATTCAGAGACAACAATATAGAGTAAAGCCTGAAAGATCAACTGCTCTACATGCAAATAGTGTCGGGAACAAAAATCTTCAGGGATAAAGAAAACACTTAAAATGTTGTAGTGAGAAAAGGAACCATGATCTGTCGGTACCCTAAAGCAAAGACAACAAAAATTCTCTTCATTTGTGTATATGATTCCAGGTGGGGTGAGGGAAGGATGAGGAGGTGCAATGGGGAGACTGGGGCAGTATTTGCCATATCCTACACAGTAGGTTAACTGTTCCACTTGTAACAATTATTCCTCCTGATTTCCTGAAGCTTCCTAATATCTATTTCTTGTATTTTGACCACATGTATAGAAACTCTTTTTGTCTGAAGGAGAAAACAATTCTGTTTCTGAGGTGGGGTGGGGAGAAGGGTGCAATGACTGAAACAGGGACAGTTGGAATCGGCGTTTACATTTTGGTAAAGTCTTTAAACCTCTATATTTATGTAAGCACTATTAACTTGTCAGTTACTTATTAATATAAGCTCCTTTTAGTCTGCATCTAACTTTTAAAACAGTCCCTTCTCATAAGAATTTTAAACTTGGTTTTCTATGTGAAGCTTGGGGCAAGAACCTGTGTTTCTGAATCTGTAAGACTGTGTGTGTGTGTGTGTGTGTGTGTGTGTGTGTGTGTGTGAGAGAGAGAGAGAGAGAGAGAGAGAGAGAGAGAGAATGTTACCAGTTTATTTTTGACTTACTGACTGAAGTGGTTAATTCTACATCCTATTTCTTTCTATGAGAGAGCTATCAAAATTCACTGGTTCAGTGTAGACAGGCTACTACCTAAACTGTTGAACTGTGGTCATTAAAATGCTGGATTTCTAAAAATGTATAATAGGCCATAACTGTTGCAGAAGTAAGAAAGATTTCTTCTGTACTATTTTACCTTCCGAGCTGTGTTTATACATTACGGATTATCTTCCAGTTAAACAAAAAATATATATGTAAATAAATAAACACCTCATTCCACAATAACACCAGCTCATAAAGATTCTTTAGAACATCCTTCCCTTGCCTGAGCTCGACAGTTAAAGAAAGGCCTGGTGCACATCTCAGCGATCTACCTTAGAGAGGCAGCTACTGCTACAGTCAGGCACTAGTGGCAAGACCAAACCTTGACTTTTATGTAACCATTGCCAGGTGGTATAGGGTTTATTTGTGAAATTCATGGGACCTGACTACAAATAATTTTTACCCAGGCTATTCAGAACAAAAGTTTCTGCCAAAATATTCTGAAGAAAAACAATAGCCTATGTCACTGGTGATGTAAAACTTTAGCTACAGTCTGAGGAAGAAAACAGGTAAGAACTGTCACCAGCATAAACCAATGCCATAGTGATTCTGCACAAGAAGCCACCTCTCCAAGTCCTTGGGTGGTTTGCTGTTAGAAAATTATAAGGATTGAAAATTCCACAGAGTCCACAGGGCTTGGTATTTGCACAGTACTTTTTACCTGAAGGTATCAAGGTGCAGGATAAATATTAACTCACAAATCCTGTCCGGTTTGCAGACATGTAGAGTTTGAAAACTCCAACTTTGAGTCAGAATTCCTCCCCAATTCCATTTTACTTTATTCCCAGGAAAAGAATAAGATTTACTTTTCCATAAAAGTTTGAATATAAATAGAAAACTAAAACACTCATGGAACTGAAACTTCTAAGCCTCTTTCACTCATAATCCATTCTATTCTTTAGATTGAAAAAAAATAAATTAAAAACACATTAACGCTTATCTGGCAACATCAAAAAAAAAAGACCCATGTCTTTAAAAAACCCTCTATCATGTTTTAAAAATAATTGGTATAGACATATTTTAAGACTATATAGTAAATGTCCTAGTTCCCAAAATAGGAACAAATCATAGACAAATTTAGCATGTCTTAATTACTCTAGACCACTATTATCACCACTAGTGATTGAATTGTTTTGTAATACAGCCCCAATATATAGACAGTCATTTGCCTCCAGAACAATTAAGATTAAAATTTCTTTTTCCATTTTTGTGTCTGACATTTTGCAAGCTTTTCAAAAAACCTCCCTTTCCAGAAGCTGCCATGCTACTCTTAAAGCAAGCTATTCTAAAAGCAACCTTTATTCTCTTCTAACTTGTTGCTTCTAAGATAATGTTAGCCAGGAAACCAGATATCCAAGCCAGAAAACTAAATTCCTAATGAGTTAAGGTCTATGATTGCTGTCAATGAATGAGGTACATACATCTATTGCATGCATGAGACATATGGATTGTAGCTGCTTCCCTGTTTATAACAATATACTGATTATATTTGATCCACATCCTAGGATTGGTGAGCTGTTAGCATAGTGAAATCACACAGGTGATAGGAAAATCTATATTTCTATAATGGTCATTTGAAATAATTAACGGGGGGGGGTGGTGACTGGCCACAGAATAATATATTTGAGATAAATTTAAGGTTATGACACTCAGGAACAAGGTAGTAGAGCTACTGATTTTTTTTTCTCTTTATCTTTGCAATGTTTGTTTGTTTCTAGAAGGAAATTATTCTAAGACTTTAATTCCCACTTGCATTTTCTCTATATTCATTGATCATTAGAGACTCAGGATCAGACCAAAAAATACTGTTTCACAAGTTTTATTTGGTTTGCTTCTTCATATAAAGTTGTTCCTATATTAGCAACCAGTACAAACAAGCTGAGGCTATAGAGAATCAAGTGAAAGAGAATGTTTCTCTTCTGCAAGAAAAGACACTAAATCAGAGTGATATGTTCCTACTGATATCTAAGGATATGTGCAACGGAGTAAAAAAATGGATGAAACTTTTGTAGAGAGAAAGGGCTTGCGCATAATGCTCACGACTGAGTACCTGAAATAAACAGTACAGGTAACATTGGTTGGCAGGTCACAGCTTGTGCCAGGATAAATAACAGTGCAGTCAGTGTTCCAGCAGCTACCTATTGCTGATCATGAAGAGCACCTGGATCTCACTAAATACCTTCCCTGCAGTAAAATCCTTAAGAGGTTTCTCAGAGAGGTACCAATTAGGCTTCATCATGAAAACTTTCTTTTAATAAAACCAGATATGTTTTTGAATTTGCCAAAACCAGATGTTTTTTGAATTTACAAAACAAATTTTTACTCCTACAGAGTACGCATTTCTCCCAAATATCTCAATGGGTCCCAAAGGGTATGTAAGAATCACCTGGAGGGTTGGTGGAGTTACAGGGTAGACTTTAGATCATGGATTACACTTTACAGTTATTCCTATACTCCATCACGTAATCCTTCATATTGCAAACAAGTTTATGGTCCAGAAACATATAAAATAATATTGTGCAACTTTTCTCAGATAGGCCTCTAGACCATTAGTAAAATGCAAACATCACCCAGTCAGAACTAAAACCTTATAGTCTTAATGGCACTGTTGTGACTAAATAACCAGGTTAAGTCACTACCTAAATGGTTGCCATTCGTGGGTGAGGCCTCCTGGGTGCTTGTTAGAAATCCAGTATCTCGGAGCCCATCCCAGACCTACTGGCTTAATATCTGCATTTTAACAAGATCCTCAAGTCAGTCTAATGAACATTAAAATTTGAGAAGCACTAAGAAAAAAAGGAAAGAAGCAAGGGAGTAAGGGAAAGAGAAGTGAACAAAGTAAGAGAATATAAAGTGCTCTTCCCTGCACTCTTCTAAGGCCTTATATGCATTTATTCAATTAACCCCCACAATAAATTCAATGTGATAGGTATAAAGACCACAAGTGTAAAGATATGAATTAAAACCTAGTTTCTCTAACACATGAAGATGTTTAATGGTATTTATTAGTGGAAATTGTTTTGCTTTTTGACACTCCCAAGTAGGCCCTAATGGTTCTTTAGGAAATCTCTATAGGCAGCCATGGTAACTTTGGTCTGTAACCTCTTTTTATAACCTTCTATTCTTGGCAAAGAAGTAATTGACACAGAAATCAAGCCAGACGTTCATCCTGGAATTATGGCACGGGGTCGGGGGAGGTAGAAGGGTGAAGGGGTAACTTTTGGGAAGATTGGAGCTCTACCAAGAGCAGACAAATTTTCCACCTCAGCTTTTCTTTTCTCCCAAAGCATGTCTCACCTTAAGTTCATCCTAAGGAAAAGCTAATATTTTATATACATATTATTTGCATTACTAAGCATACTGAATAACTAGAAGGGGAGATGTTTTGGTCTGTTATTCTTGGTAATGGTTCGATATTAAAACAATTTTACTAATAAAATAAAATTAACCTTTGTGACTCCATCATGAGAGAACAAGCAAGAGTGGGGAAGGAAAGAGAGGAGGAGGAAGGAAAACAGGTGAAAGAGGCAGGAAAGAAGGAAAAAAAGAAAAAATTCCAAATCAGATGGACTTTAAAATTCTTACTCTGTAATACTTTAAAAAGCCATCACCTTTTAGGAGTGAATCAAAGAAAAAAAAATCTGCTTTGCTTATTGTTTCTATGTTCATCTAGAGCATAGAATATTGCCTAGCCTGTGATAGGACGGAATACTAATGAAATTAGAATAGTTAGTCCCTTGGACAGAGACCTTCCTTGTAGTTTGTTTTCTTTTATTTGACATAAGTCATATGCTATGGAATATATTCAGTTAAAACAATGACCAGTATCCATTATTTAATCCCATTGCATATTACTAATAGAAAATATATTTTGTTCCCTAGAATATAAATACAAAAAGTCCCTCCATTATTAGAACTGACACTAAAATATGATGAATTTTGTTTTGTTTTGTTTTGTTTTACCATTTACCTCTAACACACTGAGATTCATTTTAGAATGCCTGAGAGGACTGCCAGAGTACTTTGATTGATAAACTACAAAAGGTACAAACACTCTGCAATTTTCTCAATTATCCTCAGGTTACTATTTGTAAACATTTTATTTATTGCTATAAAGCAACCATGAGGTACGAGGTATGTGTAGAAAGATTCAACACCAAATGGCTTACATTTTTATTTCTTATGGTAATCTTTACATTAAGAGAATATTCTTTATATCATTATAAGTCCTAAATTTGAAGCAGAAACCCTACATTGTGAGTTCCATTTTGTGCCCATTCTAAGTTTCACATTAAATTCTAAGCATCGATCATGATTATTGCTGACATCTTTCTATCAATGAGCCTCTGAGATTTTATGCAAAGCCCTGAAACCTTCACCCAGGGTGTCATCAAATTAGGCAAGTCTGGTTTTCCTCTGTGTTTACTAACTGAAGCACACAGTCTCTGAACTTAGAAGTAGTACATGGCTGGCTAGGCAGCCATTCCCAGTTTACACAGTTTATTATTCCTTTTAATGGCTTTCTTTTCATCCCAATGAAATACTCTGTCTCTTAATTTCACGTGAATATCCTTTACCTGGGAAAGTGAAAGAAAAATGATAACACTTGTTTCAAATTAATTTCTTACGTTTCCCTCAGTGAAGTGTATCTAAAGAAGCAAAACTTACTGAATCAAGTTTAATTACATAATAAATTCTTCCTTTCCGACAATGCTGTGGCTTAATTCACTAGTGCACTTGAAGCTTTTGCCTTTAGCGTCTGATGGGTCATTAGTCTGTATGTAATCCAGCAATCTGACTCCTTGGAGTCTAACCTCAATCAGTAAGCACCAAATCAGTAGTTTCTGAAATATGACTGGTAGGTCAAGTATCCTCAAAAAGAGTGCCTGGGGCATCCCAGATGGAGAATAGGGCATGACAAGGAACAAACTAGGACAGAATTTGATGCCAGTATTCACTGAAGACTTCATTCATTTTAACTCACTAAACAACTATTCTTCAAATGATTTGACCTCCACTGTTGATGTTTTCTAGCAATAGGTCATGCAATAAAATTGGTTGGTATGTGCCAATAGCCTTAACATACATATCATCAAGTTGAACATATTCTAATCACATTTTTGCCCCAAGAACCTTTGCCTACTATCAGGAAAATGGGCCATAGAATCACTATCAGTCATCTAGACCAAAACAGGCTAATTACTGCACAACAATCCCACATATGAAATGTGCTCTCTGCTGGGTCAAATTTGTCTTGTCTTTGACAGCATCGTCTATGGCTGAAAAATGGAAATATAGATACTACTACTATTTTCCCTGGATTTCACATAAGATTTGGGAAAAACATTTCTACTCTATCTCCAGTGGCTAAAGCAGCCAACCTATCCAATCTACTTATTTCTGCTATAGGGCTACATTCATTTATTTATTCAGATGATTCTAGATACTGGAAATAGAGATAAAGGCTGCAGTCTCTACTATCAGGATTAAACAACTAATTTTAGGTAAGTGATATGACGGTGTACTTTACCTTACATCATCATCATCATTCTCATCATCATCCTATCTTTTTAAATAATTTAACATAAAACACACAAGACAACACTAGATATAATTCAGATCTGACATTATGCATGGAGAAATAGAGAAAAAAAATCCTCCCCCCACCTTCTAAAACAGGATTCTCAATGTTCTATAAAAAACACTTTGTCTCACTTCATCATGGTGTCATCTTCCTAGAGGAACTTGGTAGAAAGACTAGACCCAAGAGTTGAATTGAATCACTTTCTTTAGAAACTTAAGAGCCAGCAGCTAAAATTGCTGGTTGGCCATGGTCCCTGTGAGCAGATGGAGGAGCAACAAGGGCCATGGCAGCAGGAACAGATACAGAGAATTTGGATTCTGAAAGGAAGGTGACCGTGAGAGCATGAGAAGGGAGGAGAGAGAAAAAAGGGAGCCTGAAAGAGAAGTGAGTACAGTCAGAAGCAGGAGGACAGAGGAAGCAAGAAAGGAAGAGCAAAAGGAGAAGAGAAATTGAAGAGTGGGTGGGAGGAAGAACAAGTGAGAAGAACATTAAACTACAGCACATATGCCTAAACCCATGAAATTAACATATTGAAAATAATCCAGTGCTTCCTTATAGAGAAAACAGTGGTTGGATCAAATTGCAGGGCCTTGTAGATGAGGAAGCCAAGTGACACACTGCAATAGGCAGCCTCTAAAATGGCTCCCAGGACTCCCTGGCTCCTGGTATGCATGTCCATGTGTAATACCTTCCCATTGAGTGTGGGCTGGACCTAGTGACTCACTTCTTACCAAGAGAATACAGCAAAATTGATGGGCTCTCACTTCCAAGATCAAGTAACAAAAAAGCTCTGAATTCCACCTTGCTCACCTTTTCTTTCTTTCCCTTGCCTACTCACTCTGTAGAATGCCACCTGCCATATTGTCAGCTGTCCTATGGAAAGAGCCACATGCTAGGGAACTGAGGAAAGCCGCTGGCCAGTAACCAGTGAGGAAATGGAGGCTGCAGTTCAAAAGCTCCCAAGGAATCAAATCCTTCTAACAACTGACTGAGTTTGAAGCTAGTCTCTCCTCAGCTAAGCCTTTAAATGAGACCACAACCCCGGCCAATACCTTAATTGTAGCTGTGTGAGAGCCCTTGAGATAGAGAGAGGCACTTAAGCTACCTACTGATTCTGGACCCACAGAAATTACAAGATAATAAGTGCTAGTTGTCTTAAACTGCTAAGTTTTCAGATAGTTTGTTATGCAACAATGGATAATGCACACATTTAATAGGAAAAGAACCACTTTGACCCAGATTAAGTCTAGGTTATCATTTTTACAAACAGGTCTTGCTATGCACAGGTGCAACCCTAATAGACTTAATAACAGAATTATGGAAAACTACCTATGATAAAGGTCAGAAATTGGTTTATTCCTAATATTCTCTCATATTTCTCACCAAAACTTGGGTTTGAGCACCAACTATGAGCCAGGTACTTACTGTGAGACACAGTCAAGCCATTGAACCTTTCTGAGACACAATCTTGATATGTGGAAAATGCAGCTAATAAGTATCTCGTTTGTCATGACTGTCATGTGATTGACCCAAGGTCATGTAATTGAAACTACTTTGGAAACTGTAAAACCAGTCATAACCCAAGTAATCAAGACACTGCTGCAGTCCATCTCATGAAATTTCTCGAGGCTAATAACATTTTAAATATTTGCAACTCCTCAAAAAATAGTTCCCTTTTTAATGAGGCAAAAAATAATATTGCTTTAGTTCTTAAGTTTTGCTATGAAATATCTTAAGTTTTTGTGCTGTTTTTGCCAAATCTAATGTTTTGGGTCAATACCAATTCCATCTTTGGTCATTTCATGTATATTAAGATTTAGCCAAATAATTCCAAATTTTTTTTTAAATTTAAAAAAATATGTCCTGGGTGAGATTCTTTAGAATCAGTGCCTGAGGTTAAAGTTTTTGTTCAAGTGACTTATCGGAGCATTCTCAGGAGAAGGGGAAGAGATGAGAAGGGAAGAATGTTGACCAAGTGTGGGCTTAGCTGGGGGCTAGCTTGATTTGATTTGGAAGTTCTGGAATACAAATCACACCACAGCATTAGGTCCACCTTGAGGTAAAGAGGCTGGTCTTTCATTAGCTCCCCACTACTTTGACCCCCATCCCTGTCAGTCATTTCTCAGAGGACAAGTCTCCAGGGAAGAAGGTAGCTATGAGGTCATGAGTCACACTCAAAGCAGCTTGGACAGGAGGCAGGTGGGAAGCAAGTTCCAGCCACTGAAGGGCATCTAAGCAGGGTAACAACAGCATCTCCTACAGGGGATATATTTCTTGCCTTTTTAATTGTATTTTCTCATCACTTTTACTAATAGGTCTTGTTATGCTAAATAGTGCTAGCATTTTATACCAGCTGTGTTAAATGAGACAGCAGAAAGAGCAGCAGTGTGGAAAAAGAAAAATTTGTCCCTAAACAGAGTTGTGCAGCTTAATTCAAGTCAGACAGCAAATGAAGGGGGGTCATTGGGAGACTCTTTTGCTCCTAAAATATAGCCATTAAGAAATACACACCAGAGATACGTAGGCAAAGCTAAGGCACGCAGGGTGCCTGGGAAGCAGCAGTTCCTCAGCTAGGCCAAGTGGGAGAAGAGTAGGGGGAGTGGCTTGGGCAGAGGAGAAGGCCAGTGTGACAGAGCTGCCAACTCAGGTCCCTGAGACAGGCAAAGGTAAGAAAAGTCCACGCCCACGCTCAAGAGAGAATGAGGAGAAAGGAAGGGAAGGAAGAGGGAGAAGAAGTGATATTCATAACCCAAGAGGAAGGATGAAGATAAGAATCTACCCAGTCTAGAATCATAGGCATGTCCTATCTCCTGACAATGCCTCTGATTTTTCCCACCAAATTTTTCTCTGTTTCTCATATCCGACACAGCTCACCATTTTCCTTGTAAATTGCTTACATTTGAAAAAGCTCAATCATGAAACAGAAGATGGTAAAACTTCTGTTTATTTGATGGTTATTACTAACACTTCAGCTGGAGCTTCCTGAAACATTATTGCTCTTGGTTGCCTTGAGGGAGGGGTTGGGATTTGTCAAAAAATATATTTGACTTTAGTTGCCCAGAAGAAATTCTGAAGCTTCCAAATGCATGAGAGGCTTTACAGAGGTGCTCAGTGGGGAAACGCAATCTGGAGATTATACCATACAGAGCACCCAGCCTTCCCTCCCCCAGCATGGATGGATGATCATTGCCAATTCTCATTTGTGTTTCTGACATTAATTTTGGCTTTTTTAGTATATATGAAAAAAAGATTGGAGAGTCTCATGAATAAAACAGTACAGTGGCAATACTATTTCAACCATAATTCTGTCTCTTTCCATCATTCTCAAGCATAGATTACCACTTTTTAAAACTATTGCAACTAGGAAATGTTTATGTTTGATAAAGCTAAAATGTAAACACAGGTTTAAGGTGCTTGCCTAGCTTGCTTTCTATAACAAAATATCTGCTGGTTTTCAAAGTTCTATTGAAACAGTATGTTAAATTCAGTTCTGACAGCATATAAAGATACTGGCTTTCCTAGTCACATAAGCAAAGTCTTTTTTATGAGCTCATAAAGGCTAGACTTAAGGAATATTTAAGTTGTGGATAATTCATAGAACAAATACGATATCTTTAGTCATTCAGCTAACATAGAGGGCAACCACAATTCATTCTTCTTAGATCTTCCTCTCATGTTTCATATTCTTAGGAGGTGAAAGGTATTTAGAAAAGACCTAAATACACTTTTTTTATTATTATTGAACTATCAAAGATGGGCTCTCTTTGGGACTCCCTTCATTTCCTCGTTCTGGGTATATTAACCCACTTCAGAGACCATGGTGAAACGAACACAAAACACCAACTTACTATTTGCATTATAAATGGAGACACAAAGGGATATTTTTAAACTTTTGGTTGATCTGGCATATCAAAGATTTCTTTCTAAGCTTACTTCAGTGAGCGCACTGAAGTAAACTGAAAGCAATAGCTTAAAAGTGGCTTTAAAAAGTCATAAAAATAAAAAAAAATTAAAAAAAAACAGCTATTTCCATGGAAATCTTCAGGTTACTCTCCGAGCCCCCATTTCAGAATCGCTTCTTTCTTACCCTCTTCCTTATTTGCAGGACTCAACAAGGAGGAACTCTGGAGTTTTCTGAATTCAAGTGTTAAGCTAGTTCTCACTGGAGTGCAATCCATTTTCCTTTCCTTGTCAAATCTGCACTCAAACTTCCAGCAAGCAGCCCGACTCTGACATTTTTTTTCCCTCGAGCTAATTACCAACACTGCACCTTGGACTCTAACCAAGTACTTTGCCATGTAGGCCATTTTCCTCCGCTTTATAAAGTTCACAAGAAAATTATAAGTCAATAGAGTGCTTACCTGAGAGTTCACAGAAGTGAGGCTGATGGTCACCAGGTCTCAACAGTCGATACAGCTTCTCTGAACTTCGCCTCAGACCTTCACAGAACTGCGGGTTTTATTCTCCGTTTTCAAAATGGAGGCCAGGGTCTCCCTAGGAATCATGGGAAAGGTGAAACAGGCCACAGGTGAATGGCATTTCAAAGCTGTTAAATCACCACTGAATGGGGGCGCCTGTGAACTGAGCCCAGAATGGTGCCTGTGGAAGAACCTGAAGACCTCCTGTTTAGCATTAGCTGGGAGTAGTTAACAACTCTTCATGAAATCAGATGATTAAAAAGTCTAGGCCAGGTGCAGTGGCTTAGGCCTGTAATTCCAGCACTTTGAGAGCTCGAGACTGGCAGATTATTTGAAGTCAAAAGTTTGAGGCCAGCCTGGCCAACAAGGGGAAAGCCTGTCTCTACTAAAAATACAAAAAGGAGCTGGGGGCATGGTGGTGTACCTGTAATCTCAGCTCCTCAAGAGGCTGAGGCAGGAGAATTGCTTGAACCTGGGAAGCAGAGGTTGCAGTGAGCCAAGACCACACCACTGCACTCCAGCCTGGAACCAGAGCTAGACTCTGTCTGGAAAAAAAAAAAAAAAAAATGTGAAATGTTTCCAGAATAGGAGCTTTTATTATCAGAATATGATGGAAAAGGCAAAGTGCTTTAGTCACTAAATTGTTAGAAGTAAAATACACACTACTACTAAATTTGTCTGGGCAATAAGGTTTCTCTAATATGAAAAAGTTATGCCCATATTGACTATTTGTCATTTCAAAGTATTGTTTTCACTATATCCTCTTTGGAGATGATATCCTATCTGCCTCACATTTTACAGTGTTTGAATATTTAAGCTAATTTTATATCCTATCTGACATGTGTTCACCTACAAAAGTATCTCAAATTTTGCTTTTTTTCCATGCTTTACCATACTTTATATTGATCAAAAAATAGTTCTGTCTGTTTAACCAAATAGATCCTAATAGTGTTGATAGAGTTGTCTTATATTCCTGTCATAATTATTTTTTAAAACTTCTGGTCTTTCTTTGAAATGGCAAAACTTCTTGTATATAAAGAGTAGAGGATGTAGAACTCTGATTATAATTTCACCAACTATTTCAGTATTATCCTTTGGAAATACATACAGTCTCAACACCAAACTTTGAAACACTAACACACCCCAAACTCCAAAAAGAAAAGAAAAATAGTAAAATGTCTTCACAGATTCAGTAAAATAATATTAGCATTACATTTTTGATAACACTGATTAAGAGAGATGCTAACATTGACATTTAATAATATGGAACTTATTAGACCAGAGGTACATTTTTCTCTCATTAAGTTAAGGAATACAATATGTAATCATTTTAGCTTTACAACAAAATTCATTTCTTTAGGGTGGTTAGATTTCTTGATTTGAGTTTGCAAAGTTATTCTCTAGTCTTGAATGCAAAATTTGCTTCCTAGTTAAGTCTAGAATACTGAAAGTTATCTGTCATATTGTTTTAGTATTATTTTTTAGCAAATCTAACCCTTAGAAAGACATCCAAGTGTCACTAAATATCTCACCTAGCTAAATTGAGGCCAAAATATGTCAACTTTGAATTCTGAATGCGTTTATCCATTGTCTATCAATTTGCCAACATTTCTAAAGTGCAAGTTTATAAAAATCATAGAAATTGATATTTTCTTGGGGCTGTATAAAGCCTCAAATTATATTTGTCAATGACTCATTCTAGAGGAGAACTTTAGTAATGTTCTATTATTGCCACATATTCCTGTGCTCGTGTTAGAAACACCTCAGTATCTTTCCCTTTCTGCCACCACCTCCTACCAACTTCCTCCCAAGTTATGAGATTCAAGGCCATATTATAATGACCTCGGCCATCATTTCACTAAGATTTTTCCAATATCACCACTAAGTCCTCCTGAAAACACACTTCCCTTAAATCGTCCATCTAAACTTCTCAGGGGAAGTCTGCCCAACAGTATAAAGAAAACAAACAGAAATCCATAATAACGCAAAGGAAGCCAGCAGCTTTATATTGGAACAAGCCTGTTCTAAGGTTAACCCCAGCTGGAATTTCTGCAAATTGTCCATTTACATGGCCATTCACCAAGGTTGTAAATGATGTTCAATACCGAAGGCTTCCTGCCAATTTTAAAAAATAATTATGACAGGAATATAATAAGAATCTATCAACACTATTAAGATCTATTGGGTTAAACAGTTTAATTGACTGCAAATTAAAGAAAAAGGAATAAAAATCTCTGTTACTGTTAAAAGCAAATAAGAAGCAGCGAAGTAAGCCATTGACTTGCCAGAGAAACGAGGTTTCCCAGGAACTGCCTCTGTATTAGTCTTTAGGATAAGAAATTTAAAAATATAAAGTTACTACAAGTTAGCATTTTACTTAGTCTCTTCTCTGCCATGAGACCAAGGCACTGCCAAACACAAAAATATATTTTAAAAAGAATTGAAAATATTTATTTTTTTTTTGAGAAGAAAAACTTCTTAATCAGACTTCTTAATCAGAATAATTTGAGAGTTTATTTGGTATAATTTATTAAGATTCCATATAAATCAGAAGTCAAAATGTCACTTAAAAATCTTTGTATTTAAACAAACTTGTTCAGCGAATATGGAGGTTCTAGAAAATGTTGGTCTGTGAAATTTTATACCCATAAACATGATGGAAGAAAAAAAATTTAGAAAACGATCCACTCCTCTCCATCCCTTCACCCGGGGGGTTAGGGGGGGAACCTATGCTATGGATGGAGACATTCAGTGAGATGGCTATTAACAGACAAATGCTAAACCCTATAAAATATAACAAGGAGATTCTGATTCTAATGATAAACATTATTGTTCATTTCTAACTCTCTGAAATAATCCTGGATTTTACTGAAATTCTGCCTAAAACTCTGACTTACATTGTGTACTAAAAATTTCACAAAGCAACAAAATCTGGAACAGTCCATCTTGCAAGAATGAAGGGCTGCTTTCAGTGTGTCTGATAAAAATGGCATTCCCTCCCCCTCCTCAGGTGCAAACACACCAGAGCAGGTTTTCCTGTTATTCTGATGCATGCCTTTCTTCCCATATTAACAATAAAAGTTTGGTATGTTATCTGCCTGCAGAAGTTCCTTCCTGAGCACAAGTGTGTCTTATCTGTTGAGAAATTCTGACACCAGGTAGACCGTTGTTTATGTGAAAAGGCATCTCTCTTGGGCAAATAACTGAGTGCTTTAAGAACCTCGATAAATGAGCAAGTTCTCTGTGCAAATATACAAAATACCCAGCTAATGTCAGATGGCTTTTTCTTAGACAGACTGCTATGCATTCCTAAGATGGACATTTCAACATGTAACTTTGTCACCTGGTTGTGTTTCCAAAGCTCCCCAGCAATCATCCAGGCCCAGCTAGCCTCTATATGATTTGCCTCTGCTCAGATTCCACAATCTAGTCAAGAAAATCCAAAAGATGAATTGCTATTCCCTAAACACTTCTTGCTTTCTCCCACTTTTCACACAAGGGCAGTACTAGGAAAATAAGAATAAGAATAATACAATCTAGGCCATTCACCTTTGCTCTTTCAAACCTACCTCTCAGCCAGGGCCAACAGCCAGCCTGTTCTGCCTACCTGCCCCCAAACCAGCTTGCTGAGCCATGCTAACTCACCACCACTCTGTTCCTGCTTCTATAAAGGAGTCAATAAGATAAACTAATTTGGTTCATGTGTTAACACATTACTAGTCTACACTTCCAGCTAACTTGTCCAAATTTAAATTTACAAATAAACAGGTAAAACTTCAATTACAAATTTATTTCCTTCCTTTCTTTCTTTTTCTTTTTTTTTTTTAAACTGGGTTTCCCTCTATTGCCCAGGCTGGAATACAGTGGCACAATCACAGCTCACTGCAGCCTTCAACTCCTAGGCTCAAGTGATCCTCCTGCCTCAGCCTCCCAAGTAGCTGGGACCATAGTCACAGGCCACCATGCCTAGCTGATTTTTTTTTTTTTTTTTTTTTTTTAGTAGAGATGGGGTCTTGCTATGTTACCCAAGTTGCTCTCAAATTCCTGAGCTCAAGCATGCCTCCTGCCTCTGTCTCCCAAAGTGCTGGGATTATAGGCAAGAGCCACAGCACCCATCCACACATTTATTATTTCTTAAGCATAAATATGTGCTGGCCACTGTGCTGAGGTTACAGAGAGAACCAAGAGAGTCTCTACCCTTGTGGTCCTTGGAGTCCAGTGAAGTCAGTGGATATGAACACTGTGATGGGAACGTGTACAGGATACAATGGGAAAATGTAGGTGAGGCCCTGCCCCAACGGTGCAATAAATGAAGGGGCTGAGAAAGACTCTTTAAAACCATGATTCCTGACATGGTGTAAAATAAGTGGGAGTAAGCAGGTGAGGAAGGCAAGTAAGAAGGACATTCCCAAGGAAGGATAAGCCTGGGCAGGATTGCAGAGGTGGAACACAGAATGGCATGCAGCAGGAACAAGCTACAGTTCTGGTTCTGGCTTTAGGACTTCAAGCCCATGGAAGAGATATTTTTAGTCAAGTGAGTATTGTCAGGGTATTTAGTCAACCCTCCTAAAGCAACAACTTCCTTTTTTTGAGAAAGAGACCAACCCTAACTTCAGGATTTCCCTTCCACTCACAAAGACTCCTCCAAAGTAGGTTCTTCCTCTGCTTTTGAATCCAATGTACCTAGATACCCTTCCCTAACGTAAGCAAGTCCATCCATCCCATCAGATTTAATTGCTCCACATAATTCTTTGTACCTATTTTTATATATAGTTCTCAATTATCACCTTGTCTTCCCCACGACACCTTGGGACAAGACTCTTGAATACTGTTTCTCTCTCTTCCACCTTTCAGAACATTTTAGAGCTCTGTAAATATTGATAATTTATCATGTGACTTTTCTTTTAAGCCACTTCCTTTATAAACAGAAGCAGACAAATATTTTTTCATAATTGTTTCTCCAGCAATGCTTTCAAGATAGAGGTAACAGCAAAGTAATTCACCACAGGAGTTAAGTGTCCACGGTTGTTAGATACAAAATAACAATAAAATTGAAGACCCTTGAATGCCTATAATGGACAGGTTTGTACCCTCTATCTCACTTAAGCTTCACAACTATATCAGATGGCATCAGTATTATTGCCCCTATTTTATAGATGAGAAAACTGAGTCTCAGAGAGATTAATTTGCCCTGCTCAGGAAAGTTAAAGAAAGCTTCCCTGCAGAAGAGAGCCCAAAGTGACTAGGATATAGCCATGAGAAGAGAGGAAAAGACTCTCTGAGGTAACAGGCAGGGCCAGGGCTCAAACTTACGTCCATCTGACTCCAAAGTTTCCAGGCTAAATATTTTTATGCCAATTCATTCAAAAAAATACAATTTAAAACACACACAGCTGTCATTGGTCACTTTTGAAGAAGGCTACGAAATAAGCTGAAACGGGGGTAAAAAGGGTTAAATCCAGTATGTATCCTGGGTTTTATAGACAGATAATATAATGAACATACATTTCCTTAGGGTAATCAAATAGAAAAAGTTTCTCTTAGAAATATTTCAACTACTAGGTTAAAAGGAATTACAATCATAGAATTAATATACTGTATTGCAGCCTCTAATGTATTAAGGGATCTGGACAATGATCGATAATGGCTACTGATATCACAAAAAAGAGACAATCTAGCATTGTTTGCCTCCTAATAGAAATACATGGCCAGGTGCAGTGGCTTACGCCTATAATCCCAGCAGTTTGGGAGGCCGAGGTGGGTAGATCATGAGGTCAGGAGTTCGAGGCCAACCTGATCAACATGGTGAAACCCCATCTCTACTAAAAAATACAAAAATTAGCCAGGTGTGATGGTGCACACCTGTAGTCCCAGCTACTCAGGAGGCTGAGGCAGGAGAATTGCTTGAACCTGGGAGGCAGAGGGTACAGTGAATGGATATCACACCATTGCACTCCAGCATGGGTGACAGAGCAAGATTCCATCTCAAAAAAAAAAAAAAAAAAAAAGAAAGAAAGAAAGAAAGAAGAAAGAGAGAAAGAAAGAAAGAAAGAAAGAAATACATGACACATCTATTAAATAGATATGCCAAAAAAAACTCACCTAAATATAATCATACATTTAGATATCAATTAACAGGAAATAGAAAAGACTGAGGAACATGTCAAAAGATAGCACAGAAATTTAATCAATTAAAATAAAAAAAAAAAATCACAGGAAAAACGACCTAGTTTCTTCACCAAATAGTTGTTTTAAAAAAGAAAGAAAAATGGAAGGAAACCTACAGAGTAAAAGACACCTAAGACACATTTCACCAATAGCTTTCTATGGACATTATTAGGATCTAGATTCAGACAAATTGTTAAAAATATGTATGTATATATATGAGACAATTGGGGAAATCTAAATCTTGAATTGCTACTGAATACAATTAAAAATTTTTTGTTAATTTTTAGGTGTGCTAACATTATTGTATTTGCCTTTTAAATTTAAAAATCCCTTAATTTTAGATATAAATTCGGAAATATTTACAGATGAAATTGTGCAAGATTTGTGTCCAAAAAAAATGTGTTGAAGCAAGATTAAATGAAGATACAGATTAGACTAGATTGGCCATGAATTGATGGTTGACTCTTGATAATAGGAATATAGGGATACATTATTCACCTCACTCTACTTTGGTATATTTTTGAAATATATATATATATATATATATATATATATATATATATATATTTCAATAATAAATTTGACATAATATATTACTAATATAATAACAGTAAGTCTTTTAAGCCACTTCCTTTCCCTGGCCCCACTTGGCCTCCTCGGCTTTGGACTCTTGACATTTTGTTAAGCCTAGTGTCCTCTTTTAAAGACTCAGTAGAAAAACAACCATCCAAGGATATCCTTCACCAGGAAAAAGGGACCATCTGCGCTCTGGGACTGCCCTTGCTTTGATTATCATCCTCCCTCTTTCTGGACAAGGTAGTTCCTAACCAAAATGTAGTTTGGCTGACTCTGAAATATGCTAGCAGAAGGCATATATTTTTCAACCATGTCCTTAGGCAGCCTAAAAAGTGCACACCCTGCAAAACGATTAAGATCACTCCCTGTCACACCCCTTCCTCATTTTTCAACTTCACTTTTTATCATCCTGCATTTTGACATCAGGGACATTTACAATGATCAGCAAGGACACAGACATTCTCCATGGTAACTGTAAGTTTACTTGTTTATTTAGAAAAGTCTAGAGTCAGTGGCATGCAAACTCAAACAGGGCCTTAAAGAACACTAAGTTTAGTTGTCTCACTTTCCAGGGATGATAAGTTAGGCTCCAAAAGGTAAGGGGCTTACCCAAAACACGTGCAAAAAGGAAGTGCCTGACCTGGGCACTCTAAAATCACAAACACAGTTTTCCTCTCCAACCTCTATTTTCAAGAATGGAGGAGGACTCAGAACTAAAATTGTATGACCTATTATCAGTCAGTGTCTCTGAAATATACAATCCCAAGCAATGTAAGTGAGCTGCTTAAGTCCACATCCTCTCCCCTACCTGGGGAGATTAGCATTAATAATGAGCTGAGGTAGAAGAGCTCAGAGGCTTGAAGGGGATGCAATGGGATTTGCAGTGCAGGGAGGGCCACGTTTCTGAACTTTCTTATCTCCTGGAAGACTCCTAGTGTGCTTTGAGCCTGCAATGTTGATCCCTTCTTTTCCTTTGACCTTCTTTTAGTTCTTGCATAGTTTTCTTAACTTTATTCATAGTTTTAAAATGTCGGGGGTGGGGGGGGATTACTAGCTCATATTTTAAACCCTTTCTTCCTCCAACTTGACACTAAACAGATACAAAGATGAATAAAATTACCATCCTTAATTTGTGCTTTTGCCTCAGTCATTCCTAAACTGAAGCCATTGGCTAAGTGACCACCAAAAATAGTGTTTGAAAAGGTCTTCTGTGTTAATTTCCCATAAACGTATTTTAAAAGGCTCCCATCCCATTCTATAAGTTTTATGGTTTTCCAAGAAAGCCGTGTCCAAGCATAATAAGTCAGTTGCCCAGGATCTCAGAGCTATTGGGAACACAACCAAGAGCTAGCCAGGGGTCTAGCTGACCCCAAAGCCCATGCCTTCCAAGCAGCACAAGAGAGAGGAAAGCACCATCTAGGTGTCTTTCTTAGCTCCGAAGGAATAAAAGTCTTCCCAGGAAGGGCCCAGCAGGACCTGAAGGCCGTTCTTTAAGTCCCCTTCAGGATCCCCTGGTGAAAAAGCCAAAATATGTTCTGTGCTTTTCAGAGACAGAGCTGTAAAATGGCTGTGGGAGAACAGCCTCGGAGTGAACCTGACATTGGGTGTGTGTAAGCGGTTCATGACTCTGCGGTTGAGTGGACATGAGTCACCCAGAACACGGTTAGGCTCCAACATAAACCATGTCCTCAGGCCTCACCCTCAGCCCCTGCCACAAGCTTATTCACACATGATGTGCTAGCCTGGCACCCAAAACCCCCAAATCATCTGTGAGTCACAGCTCATTACGTGGAACACTGCAGGCTTGCTATCCTGATGTTGGGCCATGATTTTCTTAATTGAACCAAGAAAAGGAGCGTGGGAAGTGAGGGAGCCAAGCTGTTACCTATGCATTAAAGAATATGAAGCAGGACCAAAGGCACCAAGAAGAAAACATTCCAAGTTTAGCTCTCTCAAGGAGGTCAAGAGCTCCAGAGCCAGGCTGCTGAGTTTTAAGCCCAGCTCTGCCCCTTAGCATCCGTATGATCTGGGGCATGTGATTTCTGCCTCAGCTTCCTCATTAATGAAATGAAAGTAAAATAGCATCTACCATATAGGACTTACCCCTGTTAAAACAGTAACACCTAAAATGTATATTTAAATAAATGCAGGTTGAGTATCCCTTATCCAAAATACTTGGAACCGGAAGAGTTTCAGATTTTGGACTTTTTTTTTTTTTTAAATATTTGTGTTATGCTGGTTCAGTATCCCTAATTCAAAAATCCGAAACATTTCAATGAGCATTTCCTTTGAGCATTCTATCAGTGTTCAAAAGTTTCAGACTCTGGAGCATTTCAGATTTCAGACATTCAGATTAGGGATACTCAATTGTACTATTAAAATGCCTTCAGAATACTTTTACTTAAAACCATGCATGTCATTGGTATATAAACCAGGAAGTTGAACTCATCAACTCATTGCAACAAAGATGATCACGGAACTGTAATTGGAGAGCTTTGTTTATAACAAGCTTGCTCAATGATTGATATCTGTAGATGGAAAACAGAATAAGTGGGAAACTAGTAACCAATATAATCCTGAATATTATCTTCAGGGAATTTAAAATTATAACGTTTAATAAGTGATCTTTTCATATCATTCTATCTTAGAACTATGTCTAGGTATCTTTTCCTTAACATTTGGGTACATGAGCTTCTTTATCTTCTTGCTAAAGTTCAAAATCTAATTTCTAACACAGGTTACTTGCTGTAATAAACTCTACAAGCTTTAAAATGACAGGTTGAAAGATACAATTTTTTAGAGTTATGAATTAATAGCTATATATGTCAAAGACTCTGAAAGGGCCAACTTTTTCATATTTATAGATATATTATTGAAATGATAAAAAATGAACTGTAGAAGAAGGAAAGAACAGAGAACCACATATAATGAATCAAACATACTTAACAAGACATGTACAGACACTTTGGTGTGCATCTCTTTTATTACGTTACATTAATCAAATACTGCTAAAGACATCCATCTGAGCAAAGTGTCATGATGATATTCTATAAAAACATTCTTTTGAAAAGAGTCCATCCTGACAGCCATATCAACTATATTATCTTAAGTGATTGTCAGACCCACACTTCTCAGAAATTAAGACAATTTATGTATGTGTCTCTTGAGTTCTCCTCTCAACCCCACTGAGGCTAGCTTGTTAAAAGAAAATAATTGGAGAAAATGGACAAAATCTGACTAAGGACTCGTAAGACTCTGGCTGCAAATAATTTTTAAAAATGTTTTAGAAACATAATATCAATTCATCTAGTTTTAAAGTTTTCACAAATTATAATTGGAAATTCTGCTTATTTCGCAAAATAATTATCTGACCTTAAGAGAATTTTTCCTGATGGCTTTACATAGTGATGATGAGATATTGTTTCATTTTCATGCTGATAAACTACATAAGAATTGCAACTTTTATGTGCAATTGTTCATAATGTGTGTTTGGATTTCTCTGTTTAAATTCTATTAGAGTCCTACTTTATGAAAAATCTATCACTTAATATTCTATTTAATAGTGAGATGAACATACATAAAAGCAAATAGATGGAAGAAGATGAGTAATATCTCAGGATCTGTAGCCAT
This sequence comes from Saimiri boliviensis, assembly GCF_048565385.1. Classification (NCBI taxonomy): domain Eukaryota; kingdom Metazoa; phylum Chordata; class Mammalia; order Primates; family Cebidae; genus Saimiri; species Saimiri boliviensis. Next base: position 94,285,518 of record NC_133453.1, read on the forward strand.
CAGACTATGAGCAAATCATAGTATATTATTATAAGTCCCTTCTGTTACTGTCAGATATTTCAGAAAAATACAATAATGTATTAAAAATGGAACTTCTCTTGTCTTTAAATAGCATAAGTAATTCAACTGATATATCTAGATAATATTTATAGGTCTCAATACCTACGGTTTGGTTTTGCCTTTTCTGAATTAAACTGGATCTTCAAACTAGTTAGTTCCCACGTTTATTTTACCCTGAGAAAAGATAGGTCAAAGAACTTTATAGCTAGAAGTTTGTCTTAATTAACATGCAACTGAACAATCAAAGGTTAAAAACTGAAAGCCAGAAGTTGAATATAAGACTGATTTTAACATCCTTATTTTTGGGGGAGAATTTATCATACAAAATTGATGGCAGATAGAAAGAGGATAAAGGTGTCCACAAGCTGCTTAATCACCTATACATAAAATTTATTTGGAAAGAGGGATAAATTGGACCAGTTGCACCTTTGCCTTTGTATAGATTCCATTTTCTCTGTCAGTTTGAGAGAACAGTGATCAGTTTTTCTACTACCTGCCTTCTGTGGTGTGGGAGGGGGTTTGGGGTGACCTTACTAAGAAATAAACAAATAATTTTGGGCCGGGCATGGTGGCTTATGCCTGTAATCCTAGCATGAGGATTTGGGAGGCCAATGTGAGCAGATTACCTGAGGTCAGACGTTTGAAACCAGCCTGATCAACATGGCAAAATCCGTCTCTACTAAAAATCCAAAACTTAGCCAGGCATGGTGGTACATACCCGTAATCCCAGCTCCTCAGGAGGCTGAGGCTGGAGAATTGCTTTCAAGTGGGAGGTGGAGGTTGCAATGAACCAAGATTGCACCATTGCTCTCCAGCCTGGGCGACAAGAGCGAAACTCCATCTCAAAAATAATAAAAAATAAAAAATAAAAAAACTTTCAGTTTGATGTAATATAGCCAGAAACCTGTCCTCTAAAATTGCTATAAATTACATAGAAAGAAAACGTAAAGTATAGCCATGATTATTTTTAGAATGCATTGAGGTCACCTTAGAATTTGGCCCTCTTACCAGAAGACATCTATTCTTTTTGTTCTAGTCCTTGGCACATCCAGAATGACCAACCTAGCTTATTGCTGGCACTCCCATACAAAACTAATAAATTTCCTCTATGCACGACTAAGCTCTACGAACCTTCATCTGCTAAAAAAATAATAACTTGGTTTTTAAAAATTACTCTCATCAGGCCGGGCGCAGTGGCTCACGCCTGTAATCCCAGCACTTTGAGAGGCCGAGGCGGGTGGATCATGAGGTCAAGAGATCGAGACCATCCTGGCCAACATGGTGAAACCCCGTCTCTACTAAAAAAAGAAAAATACAAAAATTAGCTGAGCATGGTGGCGCGTGCCTGTAGTCCCAGCTACTCAGGAGGCTGAGGCAGGAGAATTGCTTGAATCTGGGAGGCAGAGGTTGCAGTGAGCCGAGATTGTGCCACTGCACTCCAGCCTGGCGCCTGGCGAGAGAGTGAGACTCTGCCTCAAAAAAAAAAAAAAAAACAAAAAACAAAAAACAAAAAAAAAAAAACAAACAAACAAAAAAAAAAATTACTCTCATCATTTTGTCCAATAGAACAAGCACAAAAGTCAAAGGATGGCAAAGTTTTCCCTTCAGATTTACATTGAGGAGCTAGGTTTATTTTTCTCTAGTTAACTTTTGAACATTTTTTAAAACTCATCATATAGTTGTGTTAGTGTTCTAGATGTCAAAATACGATTTTATTTGATGCTGTTTAAACTGAAAATGAGCTTTACAAAGAAGGCTTGCTAACTTTTTAAATAGTTCTGGAAAAGCATAGGAGGGTTTGAATTCACATAAATATAAAATGTATTTATGATTTGGATTTTAACCAATGTAAAGTATGTATCTGAGTATTGAGTCCAATGACTGCAATCTACTCTTCTGCGTTATATGGAAGATGAATAGAAGAAATAAGTATTTTTCAGTAATCCTGGCCACAGACCTACAAAGTGGGTACATCATTGCTCTTATTTTACCAGTGAGGAAATGAAGGTTTAGTTGGATGGAGTGTCTTGCTCAAGGTCACAGTGGTAGTAAGTAGGCAGAACCCAATTTGAATGAAATCCAGGCCTTTCTGGCTCCTAAACTGTGTTCCCTGGAGCCTATGGGATTGCCAGCCTAAGAAAAGCCCGGGTCAGTTGATTCCCCTTAACAATGACTTGTTAGAATCAGTCAGTAGGGACCCGGAGAGGTTCTTCTTTAAAAAAAGATTTGGAAGGACCCCACGGCATTGACCCAAGAAAGCCCTCAGTATTTAGGGAAAACTCAAAGCCAAGCAGACGTGATAGAGGACAATTTCCTAAGAGATCGTTTTCCAAGATTTTGGACATAACAATCTCAAAAAGCATAAAGATCCAGTAACACTTGTTGCATAAGTCTGCCTCTGTTTTATTTTTGTTTTCTCTTTCCTGGTCTAAAGAGATTACAAAAAGAAAAGGTAATAGAAAATAGAACAATACAATTTAAAACAAAGATTGCAGTCCGCTAGCAGACTGTAGCCTGAAATCAAGCCACTGGTTTTGTTTCACCCACACTAAGATTTAATGTTTTTTAAATCAGTTTTCAATGCTAATCAGAATATTTTTACATAAAATTCCAGATTTATAGTTCCTTTTAAGAATTTAGGAAATCTGGCCACCCTGTACCTATATCGTAGCAATTGGCTGGAGCAGAACAGATGTCGTTCAAGTTTAGAAAGGCCACCTATCATCCAACTGGTCACTACTTCCACCCTCCCTGCCCACCTCCCATGCAGATGCACCTTGCTTTACAAAAGAGCTATGGCCTAAAAAACCATCAATTGAAAATATCACAAGTCAAAAATGTAATACATCTATCCCACCAAACATCATAGTTTAGCCTAGCCCATTAAACATACCCAGAATAGGCTTACATTAGCCTACAGTTGGGCAAAACATGTAACACAAAGCCTATTTTATAACAAAGTGTTGACTGTCTCACGTAACTCATCAAATGCTGTACTGAAAGCGAAAAACAGAACGATTGCCTGGACACAGTAGAGTATTAGTTATTTACCCTAGTGATCACATGGCTGACTAACAGGGAGTTCGAGCTTATGGCCACCACCTAGCATCTCAAGGTATTGTCGCACTGCCTATCCCTAGCCCAGGAAAAGATCAAATTCCAAAACCTGAAGTGTAGCCTCTTCAGAATGTGGATCGCTTTTGCACCGTTGTAAAGTCAAGACATCTTAAGTCAAACCATGGTAAGTCCAGGGACTGTATGATCAGTTATGTTACTTGGCCCCTATATGCCTTTTTGTGTGTGAGCACTACTCTAAAACATTTGTGGGGATCTTTGAAGAAGTGGTCCAGCCTCAATTTTGCACAGGGTTTTCACCCAATTTTTCTTGCTTCAACACCAACAGCTCTGCATGAAGTTGGGGAATGCTCACGAAAGAGAAAGAAGTAGGTCGTAACAGGGAAGTAAAATCTAGATTTCAGTGTTTCATGAGTTTTTTTAAACAAGCTGAACTGTGATTGCTCTCTCAATCCCAATTTTCTAGTGTAGAGGCTGACTCTAAGAAGGTTGGTTTGATTCCAAAACAGCGCAGCATTTCTCAACAGGCACCATCTCTCCCAGTAGAAGCAGCAGGCAGGTAAAGCGACCTGCCAATTCTCAATGCCTCTTTGGAGCTGCTCGGGAAAGACCTGGGAGTAAAATAGGAACTAAGTGGGGGGATAATTCTGTTGAAAGATTCCTGAGTTGTGTCCTTGCCCTTTTCTCTGCTTGCATCCTTGTAGCCCCTGCCCCCTCATGACTTTCCTCCTCACTCAGAGTTTTGAAACACTGCAAACACTCAGAAACAATTGGCAGGTGCTCTGAAGCCATTACCTGCTTGCCATGCTAATTACAAGTCATTACCTGCCAGCAGCACACAGTTTTATACAGTTTGTGAGACACAGGGAGGCTCTACTTAACTGGAAGGATCATTTCTCTCACACTAAAGAATGCCAGCATTGGCAGCTCTGTGCCCACCGATACGACGTAACGTGTAGCTGGTACGTCCTCTGTCTAATTCATTCTTGAGGATGTGCACACATGCAGCTTGCATGGGAAAGGTCAGAGGCATATCCACAGTTTTCTGTCATTCATCACCTCAAATTTCATATTGCTGTGTGTTAAGGGAGGGAAAAAGCCACAAGTTCCATTTTGCAGATTTTTCCTGCTATAACAATTCTTTAAAAATATACTAAATACACAGTGAAACAACTCCCTTATGTTAACTGTGTACTTTATAATAAACATGATTTTGGGTTGCCATGTATTATTATCTATCAAAAAGATAAAGTTCCATTACAATCTTAATTTCCACTTACAGAATGGGTATTACTAATGTCTGTAAATTATGCATGTCTCTGTTATATGGAAGTCCATCAAAAATGGTCATTTCTGATCCATATTTTATATAAATTGTGACACAATGGATAATTACAAATCTTAATGCTTTCCAGTTACTTTTTAAATTATAAAGAGCCCAGATCTGCTGCTTTCATTTTAAGTTTAATTTTATTTTATTGTTACTCAATCTCAGCATAAGAAACACAGAAATTTACCAGGTTTTAATTGACATGGTTAAAATCCCATTATTGTGCTCTTCCCTGTCTTGGCAATGAACACAAGACATACCAGGTATGCCATGCACTGTATGTTGCCTGTACTTTGAGGATAATTTACAGGATTTTCCAAAATGATACTTCCTTTTTATTCAGCAGCTTGATCATAAAGACAGAACACTCTTCTGACTGCAAATATAGCAATTATACCAAGTTATGCTTTGACATTGTTACCACAGGCAAGTGGCCAAAGAGCATCCACAGTCAAAATATCTAAGCAAGTTAACAAGCTCCCTTTACTCTCTACAGAGAGGGAGAAGAAAGAGAATCCAACCCCTGAGAAATGTTAAAATGAAGGAGAAAAAAGGCTGTTGATGTTTGTTAAAGAAAATGGTGTCAGTGTCTTGGGCTGATCAAGGTGTAGAATCTGGGGCCCTGACAGACACCCAGGCCTACATTTGACAAGAAACCTTTTTCCAGTACAGATCTGCTTGATGATCTCAACTAATGAATGACTCCGGTCTGCAAACCCTGGCGTTGGAACTACACCTTTGCTTTAAGGTTTGGTCAAACTGGTTTGGCCTCCCTGTCACCTCTCCTCTCTCTCATCCCTTGCAAGACTACATTTTGCCTTCTCTTTTTTTCAGCCCCATTTTACAAAATATCACCACATTTACCACACAAAAGACATCGAAACTAATTAAGTAAACTCCAAAGAACTATTACAAATCATTTTGCTTCAGCCAGAGATATCAGATTTAATTAGGTGATCGGTGTTGATGGGGTACAAAAACAAAAGCTATCTCCTCTTTGAAAAGGTTCAGGCCCTATAGAGACCCAGTCTTCCCACTATGACACAAATAATAATTGAGCATTTCTTAAAAAAAAAAAAAAAAAAAAAAAAAAAAGACAGGCATGAAAAGAGGTTTCTGTGTTAGAGACAAAAGCTTTCAACTAAGGTTTGCTTTCTCTTTTTGCCAGGTGATTTAAAAACAAAAAACACACGATCTACAAAGGAATAGCTATAACCTACATTGATATCACCATGACACAGAATATAAAGTGGTTCTAACAAGCATAACTTTTGAAAGTGATTAATCAAAATCTATTTAGTCAGTCATCTTCAATGATTATCAACACACTTGCTTAATACCACAATGAAAATCATTTATTTTTCCCCTGGTTATCCATGAGATAATAGGTTTTCTTCAGCGTGTAAAACAAAAGGTTCAAGTTTAAAGTTAATATAGTAGTTTAGAAGATCTGGGTTTTAGCGTGAGAGATTTCTTGTTCATAAAGAAAGGGGAAGAAAAACTGAAGATTCTAGATGGTCCTACATCAAGCACAGCATTCTAGACTGAAGTTAGTCCTGTTTCTATCATTTGCTAAGAAAATATTACTTTGATATACCGACAATAAATAATACACGATGGGGTAATTATTTTTTAGTCAGTCTTTATCATGAATTAGTTGTCAATCCCAGGTACCAAATCTGTTGGCTCTTGAAAAGAAGGCAGTATTCTTCTCAAGGAAAGACTTTTTACTAAAACACTTATTGCATAAGAAGTTGAAAATGCAATGCCATGTTTAAATTTTCATACCACACACTTGTGATGGATAGATTTCTTATGGGAGTGGAAATTTGTGTCATTATCATCTTAACTCTTAATTACACTGTGTTTTATACACTCACAGGCACACACAAACACATATATAGAGAGATTGGAAAGGAAAACAAACACATATTGGATTCTAACCTGATAAACAGTAGATCTCTTTTGTGTCTACCTGGTATTTATGGTACGAAGCAGCTCTGAATAATGGCTTTTTTATATACTGTTGTTAAACAATTTTTCTGGAATTTTTTGCACATAACTTTATATAATGGATTAGCCTTAAAGCAAGTCTGAAACACTCATACAAGTTACCAAAAAGGCCAGCATGATATTTCCCAAGTTTAAGTACACCTCGAAATTCTTTTCTTTAGCTCTTAAAATCTTGAAAGGAAAATAATTTTCTAAGTTGGCATTTAAATGGTATCATTCCGTGTGAAAAGAGTTACTGAGACATTTGTTGGAAGTCAACAAAAATAATTTGGACATATTTTGAACTTATTTTATCTGACTCCTAGACATTTAATTTGGTGTGAAAAACAGCAACGGTAGAAAACAGATGTTAAGGGGCCAAGTATACAGCAGAGGTCAAAACAAACATAAAACACCACTTCCATTTCTAAAAGACAGAAAGGAAAAAAAAACCACAATTCCTCTAGCAACAGGTTCTATGTTAAACCTGCTTTTTTATTGTTCTGCTTGTGATGTCCGTAGACTACACAATGCAATACTGTCTGCCATGGAGCAATACCTCTCAGCACTAGTAATTTAAGACTTTCTTCTCTGTAATACACTGAACCATCATAACCTGTCTCTTCCCATTTAGTTTAACCTACAACCACCACATACTGATTTGGCTGTGTGTGGCTTTTTCTATTGCCATTTATTACTCTGCTCGACTCCTGAAATTCTGTTTGCAATTTAAGGCCACAAATTAGAAGCGTAAGTCATCTGTTTCCTATAATCCCCCTGTCAGGACTGGAATCGCATTTGGAGCTCAACACTGAGCCTGGGCCTGGGCCTTCACAGACTTTCTGATTGGCTAGCCTCTCTAAAAGCTGCAGCGGAATAAATAAAATGCTCTGGAAAAATAGAGCTTTTCACCAAAAAAAAAAAAAAAGATATAAGAAAAGAAAGGGTTTTTTAATATTTTATTTTCCTTTCCTTAATTATTAAATTGAGAGTAGTGTGGTGGTTTTTTGTGGTGTTTTTTTTTTTTTTTTTTTTCAATAAATAGCAGAGCTGAATGTTACTTTCTCAAAAACAAAACAGTATTTGAGATTCCATGTGGGAGAAAAGTGTAATCCTGCTTCAATTAGTTATATATTTTCACTGCATATGGAATATCTTTATAAGTCCTGCCATGTTTCTTATAAAACATATTTTTCTATATTGAATATGTACTAATTAGCTGAGTATTTTTAATAGTATCATAGATCTTCTGCTCAGCTAGAAATCTATGAAGTCCTAATCCCCTCATTCTACCAGGCTCTTTCAAAATATTTCAGCAGATTTCACTGAGTACCCCTGGATCTTACAGAAAGATTTCAAGAAATCAAGTACAAAATCAATTTGTCTTTTTAAAAATCATTCATTCTTTTAATGACATAAGAATTTCAAAAATTTGGGAGTATCACTATTTCTTCCTTCCCTATTTTCTTGGTTCATTTTAATAGACTTCCTACTATCCCTGATATGGCTTTAGGCTCTTTCAGCATTTCCTGATTTAAAATATTTCATTTTTTCCATTATACTTTGTGTTCAACATATTAGATTACATGTTAAAGACAGCAAGATACAAAATATAAATGGAGAGAAATGGACAATAGCCACATTTAAAAACATGTTCTGAGTTCTCAATACACTTGTGAACCACCATTGGGCTTTAAAAAAACAGTTAACTAGAATACAATCCAACAGACTGACTCATGTCTATTAAGATTCTTACACTAGCCATACCTGGACAAAAAGGTTAGAAATAAATGAATCAATATTAGCTGAATGCCCCAAAAGCAGAGCTTGTATTTCAAAAGAAAACAAAGTTCAATGGAAAACATTATGTTGCAAATGATGCAAACTACATTTTTTCTAAAAATAAAAATTTAATTAAAAAATCAGAATATTTTTAGAGAAAAACTATTTTAAGAAAAACAAAAGAATTTAAAGAAAAAAGAATTATAACATTAAATTATTTTAAAGGTATGGGATAATTTACAGTATCATTTCTGGAAATGTTTTGTGCCTCTGTAACTTAAATTCAGTGTCCACATTTTTTTTTTTTTTACATCAATTTCTGGAGGCTGTTAGTCTATAGTGTGGCCTCTGATCTCTGGTTATTTTTAAAGAAACAAAGGAAGAAAACTCGCCAAGACGCTGAGGTTTCAAAGAAGAAAAAAATACCTACTGTACATGCACACTCTGATTATTTTCTAGATATTTTTTCAACTATACTTTCTGTGTCGCAGATTTATTTAATAAACAAATGCATCTTCTGGGCCCATAATACACAAATGCATGCTACTGTTAATTCATTTACAGAATGCGCTGTGATGGCCCCTGAGCAAAAGAGCAATCTTGTTATAATGAATGTGTACTATTCTTAATAAGCACACTGTAGCAACGACCCACGCTGCACACAAAAGCACACCCAAACCATTTGGTTTGTTCCCAGAGCTCGGACACCAGCACCACTATTAAATAGCTGTGCGCTGGGAGAGCAATCGAGTATTGGCATGCAAATGAGCGCACGAAGAGGCCAGATGCTGCTCTTTAGAAAGGAAAAGTGCCACAGCTCAAATTTGGGGAGAGAGAGAACCTACAAGCACAGGGCAGCTTCGCAACTGTGGGCCATTATATTTCTGACAGGGGTAGAACTGCCGGCGAGATGAACCTAGGAAAGAAAGATGAATAGAGCAGAACTTCTTGCAGACATGTGAACATTTGAGGCCTTCCAGATTTCCCTGGATCCGCTAGAGAGTGCTGGTCATGCCTTGAGGTTTTTGTTTGTTTAATTTGTTTGCTTAAGTTTGGCTTTTTTTCTTTTTTGTTTCTGGTCCAGAATGATACCTGGGCAACTTCATTTCTGTTTTTTAAATTGAAGGCATCATCATTCCTCGTAGTTAAATGATTCTTGAAAGTTTTATTTGTTCAAATAAAATATTAGGTTATTGAGAAGAACGTGAATTTTTTTTTTCCAAACCAGCTCGTCATGCACAATATTTATCTGTTTGTAGATCTTTCAGGCTTTCATAATTTGTGGTGAGTATAAAACCAATGAGTTTCTGCCTTTATCTTATCATAACAATTGACTGCCTTGAGGATAGAGTAGGAGGGAAAGAAAGCCAGTACTCAAGAGGCTAAAACTGGTCTTGCCACAACATTGGTAGACTATGTTCCAGCAAGAATCAGAACACTGTTTTTCCTCTTGACTCATTTTTTATTTTATTTTCTTCTCCATGTTCAAGGAGGCATTGAAGGTGAGTGGCAGATGATAAGGACTGAAGTCATGGGTATGCGTTCGATAACTCTACTCATGCAAAAGCAGCAGGAACATTCATACATGCTAACATTCACAAGGGGACATTATAGGAGTCCTGTGACACAGCTAATTAAAATCTGTAAGAGCAATGTGCCCCCTTTATACCAATGGCACTTTGAGACAGGACCATCCCCTACCCTCATGATAAATGAATCATGTAGCAATAGAATTTACCATATATCTTATTTCTATAAACATTTACTGAACAGCTACTTAAAGGCAAGTTACTACACTAAGTTCTTAGAAGAGTTGAATCTCACTGGAAATAGTTCATAGTAGTGGCTGCATCTACACACTAGACCTCCTGATAATAGGTTAGTAATTACAAACTCCACAATAAATCAATCTTCCATACAGAAATACTGACTTTAGTAAGAAAAGAAATGCATATAATTGTATCTGATGGGATTATTTATGTCCATTCTTTTTTCTTGAATGATCACAGCATTGTTCGTACATTTCTGAGGAGCCCCTTTTCACCAGTCAAATTGGTACAAAAAATTCATCCATTCACTTAATAGATATTTATTGAGCAATGTATGTTTCCTAGGGCTGCTGTAATGAAATACCACAAATTGAGTGGCTTAAAACGACAGAAATTTATTCTCTCACACTACCAGAGGCTGTAAATTCAAAATCAGTGTGTTGTCAGGGCTGCGTTCCCTTCAAAACCTCTAAGGGAGGACACTTCCTTGTCATTTCCAGCTTCCAGTAGCCCCAGGAATTCCTTAGCATGTGGCAACATAACTCCAAACTCTGTCTTCATCATCTCATGGCTGTCTTCCCTCTGTGTATATATGTGTCACCTCTTTTTATAAAGACACCAGTCACCTTGGATTAGGCTATGCCCTAATTCATTATGACCTCATCTTAGCCTGATTACATATGCAATGACCTGATTTTCAAAAGCAGTAACATTAGCAGGTACCAGGGTTTAAGGCTCCAACATCTTTTGTGGGGGACACAAACGCACAGCAAGTGCTTACTAAGTATCAGCCACTGTACTTGCGCATTTTATCATGTAAAAAAATCCCATAAAGTGTGTTGTGGAATTCGGTATAAGAATGTTGTTGAACTGATCTATCAATTTTTTTTTTAAATAAAAGTAATACTTTTTTTTTTTTGAGATAGAGTCTCACTTCATCGTTTAGGCTGGAGTGCAGTGGCACAATTTTGGCTCACTGCAATCTCTGCCTCCCAGGTTCAAGGGATTTGTGTCTCAGCCTCCAGAGTAGCTGGGACTACAGGCTTGCACCACCACCCATTAATTTTGTGTGTGTGTGTGTGTGTGTGTGTGTGTGTGTGTGTGTTTAGTAGAGTCAGGGTTTCACCATGCTGGCCAGGCTGATCTTAAACTTCTGACCTCAAGTCATCTGCCCACTTCAGCCTCCCAAAGTGCTGGGATTACAAGCATGAGCCACCACACCTGGCCAATAATAATAAAATTTTTTAAGAAGGAATATTACTGAAGATATTCTTTATTTTGTCATAGAGTATCCTCACTATGAGAACTTATGGAAAAAAATGCCCTCAGGACTCAGGATTAAAAATTATTGAGTTTCTACCAATTAATTGGTTTTTTTAAATGTTTTAGATGCTACTAGACATGTAACTGATCTTGTTTCTCTCTTTGAGTTGGCTGCCAGCAAGTTCAAATTGAATTTGAGACTTAACACAAATAAGTATGTAAGAAACTGATAAATGTATTTTATGTAATGAGCTCTACCCAGCTTAATCTTTTCTTCCTATTTTTTCCCCTTTGCCATTTTTATATTTTTTATCTCGTCAATATATTATTGACAATAGCATTCAATGACTAATTCTGGAGTAAAGCAAGCTATAAATAAATATTAAAATTAATTAGAATAAACTCAAATTAATTTGATATTTTTCTAAGACAAAAATAATTTAAAAGGTGAAACATACTGTGAAGAACACATTCCAAATACTAACTTATTTGTTCTCTATTAGTGGGAATAAGTAAATAAAAATGATATGATAACACAGGACATTTGTAAAGTTAAATTGAATTCTCATGTAATTCTAAAGCCTGAGGGAAGCCTTTGAAGCAGTGAAGTTTCTGCAAACTTCTGTATGCCCTATAATGAATAAAAAACAGAAAACAGGGGGATTAGCATGACCACTTGCTTCAGATATCTAAAGGCTGTCAAATAGCAGAAGGAATAGACATTTTATGGTCAGTCAGGATTCAATATTAATTGTTATAGAATATTCCAAGATAGAATGAAAAGAACCAACAACCCAATATGACCCATACTGAGAAAGAATATCCCATTCTCAATCTCCATTATCAGAAATGCTCAAAAAGCTATGGTATGTCATAAGTCAGGGATCTGAAATAAGAATCTCAGCACTGGGTAGGAAATTGGCTTCAAGAACTATATTTTATTTCATACATGGTTTATTTTTAAAAAAGAAAAACACTGGCATTATCTTATCAAAATTGGACTCACTTAAAAAGTTCTAAAATTTGTAATAATTTTACAAGTAGAGCTATTTAGGAAGGAGTTGGCCAAGACATAGTCATCAGTCTATCTGGGTACCAGTTGTACATCAAAACTTTCTTTCTGCAATCTTACCGAATAACACAGTCACAAAACCTAAGATTTTGATAAGCATACCAATTTCACCTGATTAATTTAAAAAATAAGCAACTGGAGAAGTTACCAGTCCCAAGACTGCAATTGGAGATGTAGCCGCATATCTTCCAAAGAGTCAGAAAATCATGACAACCATCATCCAAACACTCATTTCAAGCGGTATGTGGTTTCTCAATATGCAGTTACTATGCATCTCCTTATGCAATCTCCAGACACCCAGTTTCTGAATCTCATCCTAAAAGTCGTAAGATGACCCTGTGTCTCTTTGGGTGATGATTGTGACTGTGGTTCCACAGTCACATAACTTTAAGGCCACATCCATGCACCTTGACCACTGCCATGAATAAACTTTTTTCCCACTCACACACTACTGAGCTGCATTTCCAGAGGACAGGATGGCAGGATTTACCCAGTTATCTCTCTGCAAACATGTCTCCTACATCGTGCTGCCTTTGATTGTTGGATTTTCTTTCAAATGCATGTACACTCTGTTTAGTAGATGAGATCATTATTCCTTACTCCCTTTCCCTGAGGGATGACAGACTACTGCAACAAAAACTGAATAGTCCCTCCCTGTTATTTCTGGCTTTCCCTGTGACATGCTCTGTAACTTTAGTCAAGTCATTCACCCTCTATGAACAAGGACCTTCAGTGGTAAACTGGTGGTTGTTAGTTTCACTAGATCATATTCACAAAACATTGAAGTCTGTACTTGAAAGTGCCTGTAGACGTGGGAATGTATTATTCTTACTATTGTTGTTGTTTCTGATTAATACAGCTGCAGAACTTGAGGATTTAAGATCTCCCCATGGATTTTACTGTGGCCTCCAGAACCTGAGATTTAATTTTAAAAGAATTAAATTTCCAGTCTGCTTTACAGGGGTGACTGTGAGAATGTGCGCTGACAGACTGTTGTCTTCAGAGGCAATATCCAGACACACTAAGACAGAGCCACAGCTTGAATAGGGGTGACCCTTTCCCATTCATCTTAATGGAGTGTTAAACTTGAAGCCTAATTAGGTCCACTTAAATGCCAGCATTATTATACTTTTCTCTGCTTATCTTCATACCAGAAACAATCAACTAATGCACTCATTTAATCTGGGTGCGTGCTACGATCCCATCCAGACACCCTGTCATTTTGATAGCCTGCTTTGCAGTCATAAAAGTACAAGTTTTAAACTTGCACTTTGGTTGTTTTTAATTATCCACATAATTAGATTACTTTCCACTACCTTGAAAATTTAGAGGTGAGACTGTGTACACTCATACATGATGTTTGTAAGGCAGTAGGGCCTAATTGCCATTCCCATAATGAGAAACTGATACCAAACTTGCTCCCAGGATAACAAACTAACATGTGTTAAATGAAATATTCCATTCCTGTCTCTTAGAGAAGGCTCACAGATTTATAGTTTATCCATCACGTATGCGTCCAAGCTTTCTACATTCCCTTTCTGATTCATTGCCACCTGAACTCCATCTTAATTTTTAATTCCTAAAACAAACCCTGGATGAAGCAGAATTTCAAAGTATATAAATCTTCACTTGTCTATTTTGTACCTAGTAGTAGGATCCAGATCTAAGCCCTTAATATAAAGTCCTTGGCTACCTTATAAAATATCTCGTAAAAGTGTATTTATTTACTCAGGCCTATAAGAAGATTAGTCTGTTTTCCTTTAGCAGTCTCTGTGCCAAGATGGCATACTAGAAACATTTTAGAAGTTTATCATCCAGGCTTGTGGATAAAGACTTTAGTTGTTGTCTTCAAGACGGAACAATATCTCACCTTTCTGCCTACATACTCTTCTACCTCCAGCCACATACCATGCACCAAAGGTGTCTGTAATAGACATTATTAATGTCCACCTTGGTTTTCCAACCCCTCCTACACACACAGAAAACTATATTTCCTAGACCCCTTCATAGTTGTGTGAAACTATGACTAAGTCTGATCAATGGATTGGGGCACTTTGGTGAGAGCCAATGTGTAATCCTCAATGCACTCTTGCTCTGCTTAGACAAACCCTGAATCCCCATGCTGAGAGAAAAGTGCCATAAGAAGGAAGCAACTGGAATGCTGGATCCCCAACAGAGAACCCCTGGAGAGATTCCTGGCCCAGCGGAAGCTTTGCATGACTAAAAATACACTGTTTCAGTTAACCATGGAGATTTTCATGTTATTTGTTAGTACAGCATTAGTTAGCCTTTCTGATCTAATACAATGTCTCAGAATTTATTTCCAGGGTGGAGAATGATAGTTCATGCCTATAATCCCAGCACTTTAAGAGGCCAAGACAGGGAGATCACTTGAGGCCAGCAGTTCGAGACCAGCCGAGGCAACATTGTGAAATCCTGTCTCTCTACAAAAAAATGAGAAAATTAGGTGGGCATGGTGGCTTCTGCCTGTAGTCCTAGTTACTCAGGAGGCTGAGGCAGGAGGATCACTTGAACCCAGGAGTGAGCTATGATCATGCCACTGCACTCCAGTGGGGCTGACAAAGCAAGACCCTGTCTCAAAAAAAAAAAAAAAAAGTAATTAATTTCCAATCCAAATCTCATTAGATGGACACACATATATATAATTGTCATCACTGCCTTCTTTCAGAGAGCAAATGAAGATGCAGAAGTCATTCCAGACTGGCCAAGCTCTGATTTCGCTCTTCATCATTGACTCCCTTGAGTCTTAACACTGTAGTCTTGAAAGAAGTGAATTAAGTAATATCACAGGCTATTCTTTTCCACCAAGAGAGAGACTTGGAAGACAATGGTTGTTCATAATGCTCAAGACACTTTCCAGAAGAAGAGAATTAACATTCAAAAGCAGGCCAGAGTCAAAGAGAGTGGGGAAAAGTCCCATCGATAAAACCCTAAAATTCAGATTTGCATTATCCAAGCAGGCTCTGGAACAAGTGCCCATTAGCCATCTACAGAAATAGAGCAATATCTAGAGTCATTTAGAAGGATTGAAAACAACCTGAAAAAAAAGGAGTAAATAACTTTTAAAGGGGGCTATGTTAATAAAAATGTTAAATTGTATCTGATTTGAACTAAGCAGTATGTTTATTGAGCATTTTAGGTAATATTTGCAAATATTAAAACTCCTTAAATAGTTGCTCTGACAACTTTGAGTGGTAAAGAACTAAAATTTACTTTGACAGAGATGTATTTATTGTGTTTACATTAAAACAAGTCACGTGGTCTTAAATGGCTTCTGAAGTAAGAATTAGTTTCCTACTTACAGACTCAGTTATGCAAATTCCCTAGCTGATCCACAGATACTGATGAGCTCCTGCAGGGACTTAGGAAGGAAAGTGAGCCTCAGGCAGCCTTAGTAAACGAAGGAGGGAAAGTATGAGATAGAGATTAAGGAAAAAGCTGTGATGACGAAGAGTGGGCAGTCCACAGGGTTAACTAACAGGAAGGCTCTACGTGACTGGGTCAGAGATTGCAAGCCAGGAAGACCATGTGCATAGTGAAAAGCAATGCCCACGGTGGAGTCATTTGGAGCTAGGAAAGCAATTCTCCAACTTACCAGGTCTGTGATCTTAGGTGAGTCAGTCTTCCCATTAGCAAAATGGGGATAAAAATACCTGCCTCACAGGGTTAGTGTGGGGATTAAAATTTGAATAAGACCATGAAGGTAATGTCCCTGATACACTGACCATACATGATAAGTTTTCAGTTGATGTTAGCTGTTATTAAATTTGCATGCCCTGTGAATTTAACTTGTTAAGTAAACCATATATATACAGCAAATAATAATAATAATAATAGTATTACAGATGAGTCCCTTCAATGATTGTATTTCCCTGAGTGAGAGGAAAGACACAAAACTGACATTTCCTCTTTAGGCCTCAGTTCCTAATTGGCTCAAATTGTGTGAAAATTTCTCAGGGATGTACAAGTGATATGACAGAATTTTTAGGATAATTTTCACCAATTGAAATGTTACACCTGCAAACTGGCTTTAGAATCTAAACACTGATCACTATGCAACTCTACTGTATTAACATAGTAAGAAATCATATTGCAATTTGTGAAGGATCACTCACAACCTAGGAAGCATAATTTTTAACCCCTCTTCAACCATGGAAAACAATGTCCTATTATGAAGAGTATGGCATGGGGGTCAGAAAACATGGGATCAAATTCTAGTTTGATTATTTACTAATTCTAACACAAAAACAAGCCCTGAACATCCATTTCCCCATCAGAAAAAAATTGAGATAACCCCAGGAATACAATGAGGATTAACTGAAATAACATATGCTATGGCAGAAGAAATCAAGAAAGAACATTGGTTTCTGAGCACAAATGAAATAAGCAAAACTATATTACCTCCCAGAAGCTGAAAATTTTGACTATAAGCATTGTCTATACTCACCTCAAAATCTCTCCTCTCTACTCTTAAAGGCATCCATTCACACCATTTTGATACTGCTTTGGTCAGTCACCACTCAATTCCACGTTGCCAAATTCAGTGGTCTCTTCTCTATTCCCTATTTTTCTCAACCTCTCAGAACCATTCAGCACAACTGATTCCTCCTTTTTTTTTTTTTTTTTTTTCTCAAAACACTCCTCTTGGCTTCTCTACCAGGAGAGTCCTATATTTACTCTCCTTTGCTGATTCTTCCTTTTAATAGGCTTCCAAACCTCATAGTGCCCAGCTCATTCCTGGCCCTCTTCTCTAAGCCTTTTCACTAGTGAGCTCATTCACCGATTTGGGAACATAATTTTACACAATACATATACATATACATATACATATACATATACATATACATATACACATACACATACACATACACATACACATACAGATATACCACTCCTTATTGGATAGAGAGCACCATCCAAATGCTAACATATCCCAAATTTCTCACCTAAACCTGATCATTCCCCACAATTCTAGACTCAACTCTTATTTGATGTCTCCACTTGTATGTCAAATAAACGCTTCAAATTTTACATACAAAAAGTGAGAGATTTTGGTTCCCTCTCCTACCCCAACCAACTCCTCCCTCAGGGCTGTCCATTCCAATAAGTAGTACTATTTTTCCTGGAGGTCAAAATCATAGTCTTGCATATGACTTCTCCAATTGTTGATGTGTAATGAATCATCAACAATTGGAGAAGGCATATGGATCTTCTAACTGGAGACATCAATGGATCTTCTAATTCAGTAGGTCTGAGATACAGTATGTGATTCTGCATTTATGAGTCTCCAAATGATGCAATACTGCTTGTCCTCAAATCACATTATTGAATAGCAAGGACCTTGGAGAAATTCTTGAAGCCTTTCTTTCCCTAGCACACATCCCCACACACATTGTCAATCAGCAACGCTTAACCACCCATATCTCTCCAGAATCTTAGTACTCTCCAACTCACAATAACATCTGGTCAAGGCCACCATCATCTTTCTCTTGCACTACTGCAATAGATTCCCAGCTGATCCCCTGCTATTGTCCCCTTTTGAAGGTGTTCTTCCCACTGCAACCTTATAATCACATCACATCATTATCAGCCAAAGGCTTTCTTTCCCCATCCCACTTATTAATGACCCTGATCTAGTCCATGTATGTCCTGCAACTGATTTGGCACCACTCTCTCTCTCTGGCCCATGATATTCCAGCCACACTCATCTTCTGTTTCTCAAGCTTGCCACACTCACTCCCACCTTGAGGCTCTTGCACTAACTTCACCCTCTGCTTGGAAGTCTCTTCCCATTGATCTTTCACATGGCTTCTTCTTGTCGTTCAAATCACAACTTGAATATTGTCTCAGAATGACTTTCCCTAACTGCCCCATCAAAAATAGCCACCCTGTCACCTGTCACTAGCTATCAGTAACTTCATTCACATCTCATTCTGGAAGAGTTAAAACTACTGAGGCAGGAAATAGATCAGTTGTTATCAGGGCCTAGGGTTGGGAGGAAGGACTAACTACAAAGAGGGCCATAAGAAATATTTGGATATGATGGAACCGTTCTATATCTTGAATGCAGTGGTGGTAGTTAAACAACTGTATACCTTTGCCAAAACTTGCAGGTCTGTATATCAAAATGGGTGGATTTTTCTCTAGGTAAATTGTGCTTCATTAAAAGTGAATAAAATACTCATATAATTTTCTTAAAAAAAAAAAAAGTAAAATTGAAAATGCTGGGGTGGCTGGCAAGATGGCTGAATAGGAATAGCTTCAGTCTGCAGTTCCCAGCGAGATCAACACAGGTGGGTGATTTCTGTATTTCCAACTGAAGGTGGGTGATTTCTGCATTTCCAGCTCAGGTACGTGGCTCATCTCATTGGGACTGGTTAGGCAGTGGATGCAACCCATGGAGGGCAAGCCAAGCAGGGTGGGGTGTCGCCTCACCTGGGAAGTGCAAGGGGTCAGGGAACTCCCTCCTCTAGCCAAGGGAAGCTGTGAGGGGCAATGCCGTGAGGAAGGGTGTACGCTGGCCCAGATACCATGCTTTCCCCACTGTCTTTGCAACCCCCAGACCAGGAGATTCCCTCAGGTGCCTACACCACCAGGGACCTGGGTTTTAAGCACAAAACTGGGCAGCTGTTTGGGCAGATGCAGAGCTAGCTGCAGAAGATTTTTTTTTTCTTTTCATAACCCAGTGGCACCTGGAATACCAGTGAGACAGAACCATTCACTCCCCTAGAAAGGGGGCTAAAGCCAGGGAGCCAGGTGGTCTAGCTCAGCAGAGCCCCCACAGAGCCCAGCAAGCTAAGATACACTGGCTTGAAATTCTCACTGCCAGCACAGCAGTCTGAAGTCGATCTGGGACACTTGAGCTTTTAGGGGGCAGGGCATCCACCATTACTGAGGCTCGAGAGGCGATTTTCCTCTCACAGAGTAAACAAAACCACCAGGAAGTTCAGACTGGGGCAGAGCCCACTGCAGCTCAGCAAAGCTTCTGTAGCCATACTGCCTCTCTAGATTCTACCTCTCTGGGCAGAGGATTTCTGAGAGAAAGGCAGCAGCCCTTTTAGAGAAGAACATAAATGACCTGATGGAGCTGAAAACCACAGAATGAGAATTTCAGGAAGCTTACACAAGTATCAATAGCTGAATTGATCAAGCAGAAGAAAGGATATCAGAGATTGAAGGTCAACTTAATTAAATAAAGGGTGAAGACAAGATTAGAGAAAAAAGAATGAAAAGGAACAAACAAAGCCTCCAAGAAATATGGGACTACGTGAAAAGACCAAATAAATATTTGATTGTTGTACTTGAAAGTGACAGGGAGAATGGAAACAAGGTGGAAAACATTCTTCAGGATATCATCCGAGAGAACTTCCTGAACCTAGCAAGACAGGCCAACATTCAAATTTGAAGGCAGAAATAAATAGGTTATTTAAAACCAATGAGAACAAAGACAACATACCAGAATCTCTGGGACACAGCTAAAGCAGTGTTTAGAGGGAAACGTATAGCACTAAATACCCATAGGAGAAAG
Source organism: Saimiri boliviensis (assembly GCF_048565385.1). Classification (NCBI taxonomy): domain Eukaryota; kingdom Metazoa; phylum Chordata; class Mammalia; order Primates; family Cebidae; genus Saimiri; species Saimiri boliviensis. Next base: position 94,305,410 of record NC_133453.1, read on the forward strand.
CAGGAAAGATATAAAATTGACAGCCTAACATCACAATGAAAAGGACCAGAGAAGAAAGGGCAAACAAATTCGAAAGCTAACAGAACAAGAAATAACTAAGATTAGAGCACAATGAAAAACCTTCAAAAAAATCAGTGAATCCCAGTGCTGTTTTTTTTTTCAAAGATTAACAAAATTAACAGGCTGCTAGCCAGACTAATAAAGAAGAATCAAATAACAGAATAAAAAATGATAAAGGGGATATCACCACTGATCCCACAGAAATACAAACTACCACCAGAGAATACTATAAAAAACTCTACACAAGTAAATACAAAATCTAGAAGAAGTGGATAAATTCCTGGAGACATACACCCTCCCAAGACTAAAACAGGAAGAAGCAGAATCCCTGAATAGACCATAATAAATTCTGAATTTGAGGCAGTAGTTAATAGCCTACCAACCAAAAAAAGCCCAGGACCATATGGATTCACAGCTGAATTCTACCAAGGGTACAAAGAGGAGTTGGTACCATTCCTTCTGGAACTATTCCAAACAATAGAAAAAGAAGGACTCCTCTTCCTCTCTAATTCATTTTATGAGTCCAGCATCATCCTAATACCAAAACTTGGCAGAGAAACAACAAAAAAAGAAAATTTCAGGCCAATATCCCTGATGAACATCAATGTGAAAATCCTCAATAAAACACTGGCAAAACAAATCCACCAGTACATCAAAAAGCTTATCCAACACCATCAAGTCTGCTTCATCCCTGGGATACAAGGCTGGTTTAGAATATGCAAATCTATAAATGTAATCCATCACATAAACAGAACCAATAACAAAATCCATATGATTATTACAATGGATACAGAAAAGGCCTTTGATAAAATTCAACACTCCTTTATGCTAAAATTCTCAATAAACTAGGTATTGATGGAATGTATCTCAAAATACTAAGAGCTATTTATGAAAAACCCACAGCCAATATCATACTGAAAGGAGAAAAGCTAGAAGCATTCCCTTTGAAAACCAGCATAAGACAAGGATGCCCTCTCTCACCACTCCTATTCAACATAATATTGGAAGTTCTGGCCAGGGCAATCAGGCAAGAGAAAGAAATAAAGCACATTTGAATAGGAAGAGAGGAAGGCAAATTGTCTCTGTTTGCAGATGACATAATTGTATATTTAGAAAACCCCATCATCTCAGCCCAAAATCTCCTGAAGCTGATAAGCAACTTCAGCAAACTCTCAGGATACAAAATCAATGTGCAAAATTGTAAGCATTCCTATACATCAATAATAGACAAACAGAGAACCAAATCATGAGTGAACTCCCATTCACAACTATTGCAAAGAGAATAAAATACCTAGAAATACTACTTCCAAGGGATGTGAAGGAGCTATACAAGGAGAACTAAAAACCACTACTGAAGGAAATAACAGAGGACACAAAGAAATGGAAAAACATTCCATGCTCATGAATAGGAAGAATCAGTATTGTGAAAATGGCCATACTGCCCAAGGTAATTTATAGATTCAGTGCTATCCCCATGAAGCTACCATTGACTTCTTCACAGAATTAGAAAAAAAAAAAAAAAAAAACCTTTAAATTGCATATGGAACAAAAAAGACCCCATATAGCCAAGACAATTCTAAGCAAAGAGAACAAAGTTGGGAGCATCACGTTACCTGACTTCAAAACTATACCACAAGGCTACGGTACCAAAACATATATATATATATATTTATATATACACACACACACATGCATACACACACACACACACACACACACCACACACCAATGAAACAGAACAGAGGCCTAAGAAATAATGCCATACATCTTCAACTCCCTGATCTTTGACAAACCTGACAAAAACAAGCAATGGGGAAAGGATTCCCTATTTAATAAATAGCAATTGGGAAAACTGACTAGCCATATTCAGAAAACTAAAAATGGACCCCTTCCTTATACCTTACACAAAAATTAACTCAAGATGGATTAAATAGTTAAATGTAAAGCCAAAAACCCTAGACGAAAACCTAGGCAATACCATTCAGGACATAGGCATGGGCAAAGACTTCATGACTAAAACAAAAGTGATGGCAACAAAAGCCAAAATTAACAAATGGGATCTAATTAAACTAAAGAGCTTCTGCATAGCAAAAGGAACAATCATTAGAGTGAACAGGCAACCTATAAAATGGGAGAAAATTTTTTCAATCTATCCAACTTACGAAGGGCTAATATCCAGAATCTACAAGGAACTTAAACAAATTTACAAGAAAAAAAAACAAACAAATGCATCAAAAAGTGGGCAAAGGATATGAACAGACACTTCCCAAAAAACGACATTTATGCAGCCAACAAGCATACGAAGAAAATCAGATCATCACTGGTCTTTACAGAAATGCAAATCAAAACTACGATGATATACCATCTCACACCAGTTAGAATGGCAATCTTTAAAAAGTCAGGAAACAGCAAATGCTGGAGAGGATGTGGAAAAAGAGGAACACTTTTACACTGTTGGTGGGAGTGTAAATTAGTTCAACCATTGTGGAAGACAGTGTGACAATTCCTCAAGGATCTAGAATTAGAAATACTATTTGACCCAACGATCCCATTGCTGAGTATATACCCAAAGGATTACAAATTGTTCTATTATAAAGACACATGCATACATATGTTTATTGCAGCACTGTTCACAATAGCAAATACTTGGAACCAACACAAATGCCCATCAGTGATAGACTGGACAAAGAAAATGTGGCACATACACACCATGGAATACTATGCAGCCATAAAAAGGATGAGTTAATGTCCTTTGTAGAGACATGAATGAAGCTAGAAACCATCATTCTCAGCCAACTAACACAGGAACAGAAAACCAAACAGTGTATGTTCTCACTTATATGTGGGAGTCGAACAATGAGAACACATGAAAACAGGGAAGGGAACATCACACAGTGAGGTCTGTTGGGGCATAGTGGGTAGGGTAGAGGAGGGATAGCATTAGGAAAAATACCTAATGTAGAATACAGGTTGATGGGTGCAACAAACCACATGGAATGTGTATACCTATGTAACAAACCTGCATGTTCTGCACATGTATCCCAGAACTTAAAGTATAATTAAAAATAATTATAATAATGCTTTGTTGCCAAAAATAAAATGCTATTAGCAAATCATAAGCTTATTAGTAGAAGGTCTTCCTTATATGCTTATGATTGCTGTACAGGGTGATGCTTGCTGAAGTTTGGAGTGGCTGTGGCAATTTCTTAACATAAGACAACAATGAAGTTTGCCACATTGATTGACTCTTCCTTTTATATAAGATTTCTCTGTGGCACATGACACTGTTTGATAGCATTTTACCTACAGTAGAACTTCTTTCAAAATTAGAGTCAGTCCTCCCAAACCCTGCTACTGCTTTAACAACTAATTTATATAATCTTTCAAATCCTTTCTTGCCACTTCAACAATGTTCACGATATCATCACTAGAAGTAGTTTCCACATCAAGAAACCACTTTATTTTCTCATCCCTAAGAAGCAACTCCTCATATTTTCAAGTTTTATGATATTGCAACAATTCAGTTACAATTTTAAGCTCCTTTTTTTTTTTTTTGAGATGAAGTTTCACTTAGTGGCATGGTCTTGGCTCACTGCAACCTCCACCTTCTGGGTTCAAGCTATTCTCCTGCCTCAGCCTCCCAAGTAGCTGGGATTACAGGCACCCACCACCTCCAGCTGATCTTTATATTTTTAGTAGAGATAGGATTTCACCATGTTGGCCAGGCTGATCTCAAACTCCTGACCTCAGGTGATCCATCTGCCTCAGCCTCCCAAAGTGCTGGGATTACAGGCATCAGTCACTGTGTCCAGCTTAGGCTCCACCTCTAATTCTAGTTTTCTTGCTTTCCCCACCACATTTCCAGGTACTCCTCCAATGGAGTTTGAATTCCTAAAAGTCATGCATGAGGATTGGAATTAACTTCTTCCAAAAACTCTCATTAGTGTTGATATTTTGACTTCATCTCATGAATCATAAATATTCTTAATGGCAACTAGAATGGCGAATTTTTTCCAGAAGGTTTCCAATTTACTCTGCCCAGATCCATGAGAAGAATCAACATCAATGGCAGGTATAGCCTTATGAAATATATTAATATTTCTTAAATAATAAAAATTGGAATTAAAATTCATCTTTGATTCATGGGCTACAAAATCAATGGTGTTAGGCATTTAAAAAAAAAAGAACTTTAATCTCCTGTATATCTTCATCAGAGCTCTTGGGCGACTAGGTACATTGTCAATGAGCAGTAATATTTTCAAAGGAGTCTTTTTCTCTGAACGGTAGATCTCAATAATAGGCTTAAAATATTCAGTAAACCACATGGTAAACAGATGTGCTGTCATCCAGGCCTTGTTGCTTCATTCATACAGTACAGGCACAGCAGATTTAGCATAATTCTTAAAGGCCCTAAGATTTTTGAAATGGTAAATGAGCATTGGCTTCAGTTGTATTAGTCCCTAATGAAAGAATCAGCCTGTCCTTTGAAGCTTTAAAGCCAGGCATTGACTTCTCATCTCTAGCTGCGGAAGTCCTTACGGGCTTCTTCTTCCAACAAAAGGCTGTTTTGCCTACGTTGAAAACCTATTGTTTTGCCTACATTGAAAATCTAGTGTAGCTACGTTCATCAATTATCTTAGCTAAATCTTGTGAAAATTTTTCTGAAGCCTCTGCATTAGCACTTGCTGCTTGACCTTGTACTTTTGTGTTAAGGAAATGGCTTCATTTCTTAAACCTTATGAACCAGCTTTTGCTAATTCCAACTTTTCTTCTGAAGCTTCCTTTTCTCTCTCAGTCTTCATAGAACTGAAAGCATTAGGACTTTGCTCTGGATTAGGCTTTGGCTTAAGTGAATGTTATGGCTGGTTTGATCTATCCAGACCCCTCAAACTTTCTCCATATCAGCAAGAAGACTGTTTCACTTTATTCACTTTATCATTTGTGTATTCACTTGGGTAGGACTTTTAATATCCTTAAAGAACTTTTCCTTTACATTTACAACTTGTCTGTTTGCTACTAGAGGTCTAGCTTTTGGCCTGTCTTGGCTTTTGACATGCCTTCCTCATTGAACTTAATCACTTTTAGCTTTTGATTTAAAGTGAGAAACTTACAACTTTTGCTTCTACTTGAACACCTGGAGGACATTGTAGGGTTATTAATTGGCCTAATTTCAATATTGTTGTATCTCAGGGAAAAGGGAGGCCGAAAGGGAGGAAGTAAGATGGGGGCGATCAGAACACACAAAATTTACCAATTCAATTTGCTGTCAGAATTTATCAATTCACTTTTCTATTTTTGGCACCCCAAAACAATGAAAACAGTAACATCAAAAATCACTGATTACAGATCACTATAACAGATACGATAATAATAGAAAAGTTTGACACGGTGTGAGAATTACCAAAATGTGATAGAGACACAAACTGAGCATGTGCTATTGGGAAAATGACACCAATAAACTTCTGTGACACAGAGTTGCCACAAACCTTCAATTTGTGGGGAAAAAAAAGCACTATCTGTAAGGCACAATAAATCAGAGTATGATAAAATGAATTATGCCTGCCTGTCTCATTAAGAGTTTGCATCACTCAGAAACACTAGTGACCTTGGGAATACTTAGTCTAGGCATTGAATAATATCCAAAAGGCGACTCTGACCTGCCCAAGTTGGTTATTAGCCAGCATTCCAGATATGCTGAGATGCTTTAACTGATCTAAGTTTATTCTGGAAACAGGACTCAATGTATTTCTTCACTGAGCTTCCTTTTACCTTCTGTATCATTCTCATTTGTTCCCTCAAATTTAGGTAATACCACTCTAGTGAGATCACTGGTTCCTGGTGTCCAAGAAAAGAACTAACACCTGAGTTATAAACTAGGTATGTAGCACATATACATGCGTGCAGGTGTGTGTGCACATGCACACACACACACACACACACACACACACACACACACACACACTTGAGCTGCTAAAAGAAATTCCAAGTGTGCAGTCATATCTAAACTCTGATATTTACTTCACCCAGTTGTTCAATGAACCTAATCTCAGCAATCTCAACACATCTTCAACTCAAGCAGATTTGATAATCTTAGTTCCACAACCACGGCATCTACCTGCTTTCAGTTTTGATCCTAAAAATATTTCTGTGTCAGCCATCACAGTTTCAAGATGAGAACTTATATAAGTGAGTAGTGAATGAATTACTTCTAAAAAATCAGTACTTGTGTATATAGTACAAATTCTTAGTGTTATTTACTAGAATCCAAGGAATCAACTGTGGATGTATGTTTTAAGTTTAAAACAAAAGCAGATATTGTAGGTTGCTTTGTAGGTCATGGTTTCCATGAATTGTTCTAGTTGCATGTAGAGAGACAAAGCCCTTTTTACTACAACCCACCCCAAGTATATTTGTTGATTCCTATTAAGCTTTTCCAATTGTTAAAAAGAAAAAACATTAGTATTGTGATTGGAGTCATAAACTAAGAGGGTGATATTATCTCAGAAGGTTCAGATGAAGAGAGTGCAGAGGACATTCCAGGAAATTTGGATAGACTAATCAGTCACCACTCTTGGTTACATTCAGGGATTGTGCAACTAAGAAAAACATGTTATTGAAAAGTAAGAGCAATGCTTTCCAGTTGTTACTTAGATTCTCCTAACATACTCTAGAATGCTACTCATTCTTACATGGATTTTGTCTTTTATGGATCAGATTATGTTTCCTATGTTGCCAAAAAAAAATAAAATTTGAGGACATATTAAACCTGTTCCTCAATATCAATATTAAGAAAAGGCCATACTTCGTTTAAATATAACCATAATTGTAATATCATTTTGCAATTATATCAGACTTGATTACCAAAGCACCTTCTCATATATATAGTACATTGCTCATTTTAACAATCATGAATTTGTGAGGCAAAGAGAACAAAGATTATTCTCTTTATTTAAAATATCAACATCTGCTAGTCAGAGACATTAACTGGCTTAATCAAGACCACATAAGTAATTCGTTGAAGCTGAAGTGAATTCCAGATCTAGCACTTTTTCCATTACACAATACATGCTTAACTACAATTCCCAGAAATCTAAGAGGTGGTAGAAGAAATCTTTGTTCCATAACATAACGTTGCTTTATCCTGATGATGCACTTTTTTTTTTTGCCATAATGACAAATGACTGGATTAAAAACTATATTCACTGACTGATATGAGAAATCACTTTCTAAAGACCCAGGCCCATCCCACAATTTCCACTGTTTCCTATCAGGCTAACATAAAGTGTTGGGGGTAGCAACAGCAGGGAGGATCAAGAAGGACATTCATTAGATGAAAAAACAGCATATATTGATTTTTCTTTCCATTGTAGAGACAGGTAATACAATTTCATTGTCTATTCAATATGAAAATATGACATAATGGAGTTATGGTTTATGAGTTGGCCATTGTGTCAGATGTCCTTTCCAGCAATGTCTTCTTCCTCATCTCAGGCTCCACCCTAGAACACTGGGTAACCAGATAGCTAAATCTGCTCATTTAGCACCAAATGCCTTCAGTCCTACAGAATATGGGACAGAGTATAGGAAAGAAAATTATGAGCGAGGAACCACTTTTTACAAGTTGTTCAGCTATAATGACTGCAGCTGAAGAACATTGGCAATACTTGCACACAGGGGCTGTTCCTCAGTACCACAGCAGGAAAAGACAAAGTGCCGTGAAAGATGTGGCTAACAGTCCCAGGGGCATGGCAAATGGAGAATTTGTGAGCTGGGGCAGAGTTTCTTCCAGGCAAGATGCAGTCTCGAAAAGAAGAAAATTTTAGTTTCTTGTGCACAATTGACTTATTTTCTTAAAAATCAGTGGGGTATATTGTTGTCTCTCACTTTTCTGCATATCTTGCAAGTAGACTCACCAATTGATTTTGTTCCAAACTACCTTTGCAAGGATGTTTGCATAGTTAACAATCGAGGATGTTTGTGTAGTGAACAGCCATGGAAGACAAGAGTTTCTCTCTCAAGCAATGGGCCCAACATGCTTCTAAAGGCTAAGAAATGATCAAATAATCTATATAATTGCCTTTGCAGACATACTAGGTGTAAGTAAATTTCATATATAAATTACTGACAGAACTTCTGTGGCTATAAAGCCCCCACACCTATGTATCTCTGAGAGTTCCCAAAAGGCATTTCCTATGTCCTCCCTTTGGAGCTTACTGTGCTCTGCCATGCACTGTCTTTAGCTCAAGATTCCTGCCACCATAACTACTTGGCTCCTCCATCTCTCTTCATGCAGAGAAGTAGTTCTTCACTGGTGGTGGTCCTTATCCCCCAAGACCCATCAAGCCCCACCAGTAACCACAGTTCAAGTACCACATGGGTTTTCTTCTATTGCAATACACTGCACTAATGGTGCATGGGCAGCAAAGTTATTTCTAGACATATCCAGAACCAGATTTAAATAAGCGCCACCATATAGGATTTCTCATCCCTCTCTTCAATGGCACATGGGTCAAGCACATTGTATATAAAGATTTCTTCTCTTAACATCCATTTTCTTCCAGATTTCTTGGACCTGCTTCAAAAAGACTTTTATGAGGCCAATACCCCAACCAACCAAACGTGCCTGGACCCCCAGCAGTGAACACACTGGAAACACTTGCCCCAATCATCTGCATAGCTTATTTCCTCACCTCCAAGTTTGGCTCAAAAAATCACTTTGTCAGGGAAGCCCTGCCTGACCACTCAATTGAGAGTGTCAACCCCCACTCCTACCTCAAGATTCTTATTGCTCTTCTCTGCCTTAGTTCACTCTGTAGCACTTATTACCTCCAAATGTATTATAAAATGTATTTATTTTGTGTTTTATAAATTCCAGGAGGACAATTTTGTTTTTTTATCTCACAGACATGCTCACAATGGGGCCCAGTACTCAGTTGGTGTTCAGTGAATATTTGAAGAATGAAAGAATGAATGACTGAATCCCATACTCAGGCTATATGCATGATGTTCACTCTCATATAAACCCTACTTGCCACATGCCCATTAAATCTGACATCCAGTAAACATACTTTGACTGAAAAGATCATTTTGAATTATGATACAAAGAAAATATAGCTCACACAAAGGACAAAGCAGTTGGGCCAATAATGATGGTTCATTTTCTTGTTCCAGTTGCCTTTTGCCTCTGAAATTGGGACAGAAAATGTAACTATTAGCCATTTTTAAAACCCTGTAGCTCTTAAATTCAGTAATACAATTCTCTTCTCAATACCTTTTTCTGTTGCACTTAAAATTCCTTCAGAAATGAATTGTTAACTATTGAAACTTCCACATGATGCAAGATATACAGCTAAATGTCAAATAAGCTAGGGTAGATTTTGTGTGTGCATTAACTCTGGGGGAAATAAGCAAAAATTTACCCGTTTATTATGTAGGGGTAACAGATCAAAATGAAAAAGAAGAAAAAGTCTTCATTTGGGGTTCACAAATCTATGAGGCAATACTAAAGGGCAGGTAAATTGCTACACATTTCCAGCAAAGCACTTAGGATATGTCAAATTCCTTTAAAATATTCATATATTAGAATGTATTTATTATACTTTTAAATACATATGTAGAAGGATGTTCATGGAAATGTTATTCATAATGAATAAAATTGCAAGCAATTTAAATATCCAACAATAGGGGAATATTTAAATCAGTTACATTCTTATTATTCTATATAATAGAACATTATTTAGTCACTTAAAATTGTGTTTTTGAAGACCATTTAAAGAAATCGTTTTCACAACATAACACTGAAAACTAAAAGGAAGATACACAATATAAGCCACCCTCTTCAAACAATAAATCCATAATATATTCATAGAAAAAAATTGAATGAAATTTACAAATACATTAATGATAATTACTTCTGAATATAGAACTAGAAGTCATTTTATGGGTAACTCCTAGTATATCAAAATATTCTGCTGGCAGTGGGCACCATGTTCTTAACTGACGTTGATCATTAGACAAAGCATTTTTGCAACAAAAGGTTTTTAAATGGTGAAATACATTTATATAATAATGCAAAATAAGCTGAATGTAGTCATAATAAGAGCTAGCATTTAATGAACTCTGATTCAAATCAGGTATTATAATAAATACTTTAATCCATCTATGAAGTAAGTATCATTATATTTTAGATGAGGAAGCTGGGGTTTTTAAGAGCTGAAGTAACTATTTCAGTATCACATGGCCAGTCAGGGGCAGTATGAGATCTGATCCAGAATTTTCTGCCTCCAGAGTTTCTGCTTTTAAACACTAAGCTCCATTAAAAACAGTTGACAATGACCTATTATGAACAAGCTTGTAATTTGTTTTTGATCAAGACAATGGACTATTTTCAGGTAGTTTAACATTCCTTATGGTAATTACTGTTCAGATGATTACTATCTTTTAACTGTTGGTCAGATACTTGCTGCCTGTGTCTAGGGTAAGTATTTCAGTTTTTATAGCTGATAAAATATGTAGAGCACTTTGGCTTAGACACTGACCAAAAATGGGATTATTCACATTTTAATCAATTGTAATTAAACCACAGTTATAATTTATGCTTGTTTCTCTTAAAAAAAAAAAAAAAAAAAAAAAAAAACTTTCCAAAAAAGAGTCATTTTAAAACTAAAACTGGCATAAAATCTGAAACTAGAAGACTAGAGTTGATTTCCTAACAAATGAAGAGAAATTTAGAACTGTGGCAACAGCAATAGGCAAAACAAAACAAAACAAAACAAGAAAACCTGACCACTTCCTAGACTCTGTCTCTGAATGGAATATTGGGGACCATCTTGCCAATTCTGCCAAAGATCCAGGTAGAACACTGAGTACACTGATTACCTTAACTAAAACAATCTGATTTTATATAAACCCAATTTACGTGCAACCACGTATGAAACTTATTGAACTTCCAGGCCAAGAGACAGTTTTTGCCTAAGAAAGAAGCTAGGTTAATTAATTGAGCTGAACATAGGTAAGCTTACAACCTAAGATATTTAGTTTCATGTTACCTAGAAGTTTCATGTTATCTAGATCAAAAGATTTCCTAGGAAGAATTCCAAAATATGCAAAATGAAGAGAGAGAGAGTGCTATATAAATCATCCGTAATGTGAAACAAAACATAATTAAGAGTTTTAGTTCAATTCATAGGAAGAAATAATTTCTAGAAAAAAATTACATAAAAGCAAGGTGAATCTGTAAACTTAAATCTTAAAGTTATCACAGCCACTTTAGACGGTAACTATTTTAATAATCCCATAATTTTAAGTTACTGCTGTAAAAAAGACAATCTGAGGAGTTAACAAAATGCTTATACCAGTCTACTTTAAGGAATCTGTATGTTTTAGACTAAGTGTGTTGAATATATTTTGTTATATTCCTCAGAAATCCTTTTAAAAAAAGTTATACTTTATAAACTACCATTGTGGTAACAAATAATATTCTCAAGTTAAAAATTAAATAATATTTCTAAAATAATGTTCTTTCCCTGAGTCCCCCTTGGAAGGTAGCAGTCAGTAATGCAACCAGATATCTAGGATTTCTAAAATACCACTCATGACTATTAATGTATGCTGAAAAACACCACTACATCAATGACAGAAAGGGCATGACTATTCTTATTTCTGGAATTCCTTTTGATGCGAGTCAATTCACTGGAAAATGGCTTTAATAATGTTTTAAATAAAGAAAGAACAGAACTAAGGCCTTCAAATGCAGACATAATGAAAAAACATAGAATCAAAGTTCACCTAGCAGGCAATGACAGAGACCAAAATAAAAGTGAAATATGTAAACACAAAAACTCCAGTTTTCTGTACAATTTGATAAGTATTAATTTAACAGTGCTTCTTAGTGCAACAGTCCAAATAAAAACACTTTACCTTCCATATACAAAAGTACCATTCTGTGACTTTGCTTTTTGTTTCAGACCTGATGACATCAGATTAAAGGAGGAAAGAGAATATGAAATTATTTTTAAAACTCTTTTGTATTTTCCCAAAAGTTCTCCAACGGCACTTCAAAATTTGGATAATTCAAAGATGCAGAAATAATTCATAACATAAAAGGGCTTTTTGACTTTTTTTTAATCCTTAGACTCATAGAACTTCAAACCCAAACACAATGTGCCATCAGCTAGAAGGCCCTCTCTGCCTTCTAGAGGGTGGATCAGACATGAACTTTTCTCTCTTCTAAATCCCTCTAGACTGGCATGCAGTGATCTAGTTCACAATTGTTGGATACTGCCTACTGAAACCATTCTTCTGCTGACTTTTCATTATTGTATATGTTTGTTTTATCTTTCCAACTAAGTGAAGCTAAGGAGCTGTAGTTTATCTGTTTTATTATTCCCTCATACAATGTAATATTTGCCTCATGCACAGTGAGCATTCTCTATTTGTTTATTCCAGATTGGTCCAAACTGGTGTTTTTTTGTTTTGTTTTGTTTTCTTTTGTTTTTAATCAAGAAGACGAGATTGCCTAGATAAACATGTTCCATTATTTGGGGTTAGGACTAAGAAGATACTGGTGTAATAAATCAAACAGGTACGCTAACAGTTAATTTAATATTTACATGTTGTTGAGTCCAGTAATTTTCAAAATTTTTTTTCATGAAAGGGAATCTTTCTGAGAAACACCAGAAATAAAATTGAAGTTCTTATAATTGAAGTGCCTAGAAAAGGTAAGGTGAGAGATAGGGAAAAGCAGGTGAGAAGAGACAGAAGCACAGAGGAACTGAAGTTCAGCCACTAGGTCCCTACCCACTCTCCGACAAAGACCACTGGAAACTCTCAGCCACTCTAGAGCACTGTTAAAAAAACTAATGGTTTATTCTGTCACATAAATATGTATTTTAATAAAAAGAAAATCTCTACTTCTCCCTTCTGCCAACTTAGTGTCATAAATTGAACTCTACACTGTGAGAAAGTCCATTTTAAACATGTGTTTGCAGAACTAGAAAACACTATTTTAAAATTCATGTGGAACCTACAAGAGCTTGAACAGCCAAGGCAGTTCTAAGTAAAAGAACAAAACTGAAGGCATCACACTACCCGACTTCAAACTATATACAGGACTACAGTAACCAAAACAGCATGGTTCTGGTACAAGAACAGACACATAAACCAGTAAAACAGAACAGAGAACCCAGAAATGAGGCCACACACCTAGAACTACCTAGTCTTCCGCAAACCTGTAAAAACAAGCAATGGGAAAAGCACTCCCTATTCAACAAATGGTGCTGGGATAACTGGCTAGCCATATGCAGAAGATTGAAACTGGGACCTTTCCCTATACCACATACAAAAATTAACTCGAGATAGATTAAAGACTTAAATGTAAAATCCAAAACTATAAAAACCCTGGAAGAAACCTAGGCAGTACCCTTCTGGAAATAGGAATGGGCTAAGATTTCATGATGAAGATGCAAAAAGCAAGTACAACAAAAGCAAAAATTGACAAATGGGATCTAATTAAAGAGCTTCTGCACAGCAAAAGAAACTATCAACAGAGTGAACAGCCTACAGAGTAGGAGAAAATTTTTGCAAACTATGCATCTGACAAAGGACTAAGATCCAGCATCTATGAGAAACGTAAGAGCTTTTTATGAAGAAAAAAAAAAAAACCATAAAAAAGTGGGCAAGGGGCATGAACTGACACTTTTCCAAAGAAGACCTACATGTGTCCAACATGCATATGAAAAAAAGCTCAACATCACTGACCATTAGAGAAACACAAATCAAAACCACAATGAGATACCATCTGACACCAGTCAGAATGGCTATTAAAAGGAAAAAAGAGAGATGGTGGCAGAGTTTCAAAGAAAAAGGAACACTTAGTCTGACCATTGTGGAAGACAGTATGGCAATTCCTTAATGATGTAGAGGCAGAAATATCATTTGAACCAGCAATCCCATTACTGGGTATATACCCAAAGGAATATAAATTATTCTATCATAAAGACACAGCATTTGTCTGTTCATTGCAGCACTATTCGCAACAGCAAAGAAATTCCAGCAACCTAAATGCCCATCAGTGACAGACAGGCTAAAGTAATTGTGGTACATATACACTCTGGAATAATATGCAGCCATAAAAAATGAGATCATGTCCTTCGCAGGAACATGGATAAAGCTAGAGATAATTATCCTCAGCAAACTAATGTGGGAACAGAAAACCAAATACCACCTATTCTCACTTATAAGTAGGAGCTAAATGATGAGAACACATGGACACTTAGAGGGGAAAAACACACACCGGGGGATACCAGAGGGTGGAAGCTAGGAGGACGGAGAGGATCAGGAAAAGTAACAAAGAGGTAATAGGGTTATGATCTGGGTGATGAAATAATCTGTACACCAGACGCCCATGACACAAGTTTACCTATATAGCAAACCCGCACATGTACCCCTGAACTTAAAATAAGTTAAATTTTAAAAAAAGAGTGTGGAATAAATGATTTCTTCAAGTGAATGAATGAATGAATACTTGTAACCAAACTGAACAAAATCTTTATTGCAGTTGTGGCATTTGTTCTAATTGAACTGAATGGGATATGAAGATCTAAATATAATTGGACTTAGAGAAATGAAAAGGTAAAAAGTGTCATCTAAGACTGAATGCCCACATCTGAATTTTTAAAGTGATTTTGCAAAGTAAACTATGTACACAGAGCTCTTTCATATCCATGGTAGTGCAAAGGTTTCAGGACATATACTTGTTTCTGCCCTAAATTTTTTTGGGTAACTGTGACTCAATTTCCTCCCTTTTGGGAATAACCACTTCTCTCTGCATCTAGTCTTGGCAATCTGTCCATCAAAATGTTCCATTTGCTCCCTATCCACCCACCTTTATGCCTGGCCAGCGTGTAGATGCATTACCCTAGCTAGACTAGTTAGAAGTTCTGGCCCTGAAATGTGAAGCTTATCTGGGATGACAAGATGCAGGAAAAGTAAGTGGCTTGAACTATTTCATTCACCCCTGGGACCATAAACAGGCTCTTTCCTAGGTTCTGCTACATGAATTCCTGAAGCTATGCTGGTATGGAGCTTTCTGAGCCCTGGTTGTTTGGGTTCCTTTTTTCTTCTTTGGACCATATTACATCTTTCCAATAACATGTTTGCTTTGTTTATGTATGTATTTATTTTTGTTTATTTGTATTTAGATGAGCCAGAGTCCATTTCTGAAACCCAGGAACACAGAGAGATACAGGGATCGTAAGCACCGATAAAACAGATGTAAATTCAGTGAAAGAATCTGAGACCAAACAAACTCATAGTCACATGCCATAGTAAAATAGATCTCAAAGTCTCAAGTTGGCTTACTAGAATTTATCTTAATATTATTAGGCCTTTTGAATATGACGTTTATCAACTCTGTCAGGCACAGTGTGAAGATCGCTAGACTGAGATCAGGAGAATAATAGTTTGGGGCAAGTTACATAAACTTTTAAAACTCCATTTTCTCATCTGTGAAAGGATGAGATTAAAGGATTTATGAAGCCTCTTCTAATTATGACAATTTGTGGATTTTTGTTTACAAGTATAAAATCATACATCGACTGTTGATTTTTTTCCCCTAGTTTTAGAAAGACTCTGAAGGAGTCTCTGCTGTGTCACTTCAAGGCAGTATTTAAATACAATCTCCACCCACTATTATCCTATGCTGTGTTGTGACTGCCCTCCATAGCTTTGTAGAATCTCTTTTGTCATGGAAATCAGTGTCACTTTCTGTACTCACATTTTCCCTTTTCCATTCTCTTTATATGGTTAGAAAAAAGTTATAATTAGAATCAAGAAAATACTGTAAGGATAAATACAATGTATCCTGTTTTTATAAAAGGTCATTGTTTCAAGCAATCAAAGCCCCTTACAACAAATACCTAATTGATGGTTGCAGCCTCCTCTGTAAGAATAAAACACTATACCCAGTTTACAGATGAAGAAATCAAAGCAAAAGTCAATAGAATTTCAGTTGACTATTTCAAATCTGGGAAGAAGAAATTCAGAATGCATTCATTTTTGAACATTATATGTCAGGGTGCCAAATTAGCTCAGTTAGTTGTACATTATTTTAATGTTGACCTAGAAATATATGTAATACATTTATAATGAAAGCAAAGTGAAAGACGTATTCAAATAGCAGAGTCAATCCTAAAACAAACAGCTATTACAGTGGTTTTCAGAATTAGTTCTTTGGTGACTAGTTGATGACTCTGTGAAACTCCCATGTAAGTGTGACAAGCCTAATTTATTGCACAATTACAGAAAATGGGAAGAGGCTCTGCACTTAAGACTAAGGTATACATGCTAATAAACTGATACTGATAGTGATGACCGTAACAACTGCACGTCATTTATTTAAATCAGAAACTTATTTCCCTGCACCATGAGCACTGTATTTTCCCAAACAACATCTTTAGCCAGATTGGCCCAGGATGAGAGAGGAAGTTTAAGTGCCTAGCTCATTAGAGAATGCCTATTTGGTATTCAATTATCCACCCTTCTATTTTTTTCAAAAAATAATTACTGAGAACTTTTCATGTGCCAGGTACTGTGCTATGCACTTCACCAAATTACTCATCCGTGAATCTCTAGAACACATCCTCTCAACTTGGAGAACCTGAGGAGTCCAGGAGAATGTCTATCAATGAAGGAGCTAGAAGCCTTTTTCCTGACTTAACAGTGTACCCTCATATATTTTCCTTTTAATTATTGAGCAGAACGGCTGAATTTCCTTCTGGGTGGCACTGATGACAGACTCATATGGGAACTAAGGCCAGGGGATCTGGTTAGGTCTTTGCGCAGGATTTCCCAACTGCCATTGAAGTCCCAAGATATAACCTAGAAGACACAACACACAAAAGCTTCCACGAATAAGGAAAGTCTCTTCCCAACCCTGAACATTAAAAAAAAAAAAAAAAAAAAAAAAAAAAAGCCACACTTTCAGGTGTGCAGAGGAAAGGAAAACTACTTCTCTTTTCAGCACCTGCCTTTCAGGCACTAGCCTCTTTCGATCATATTATCTTACATATTCTTCAGCTACTCCTTGCTCAGTGAGATTTTCCTTATGCACCCTAGCAAAAATCAAAACCCCCATCTAAGGTATCATATATTTTATTCATTTGTTTACTATTTATCTCTCTCTTTCAGAAGGTAAACTCCAAAAGAACAGAAAATCAGATTCTTGAGAAATAATGCTGCTGGTCTGACCATAACCCAATCCTCTTCCCTCCCAGTTCTGAACCAACCGAGAAATGGGATCAGACGTCAAAAGCAGCACTAATACGTTTGTTTGCTTTCTTTCTGGTAAACTGCTTGGAGAATGCTGCTTCCATCCCAGGCAAAGTGGGAACCCTGCCTCTTTCCTACTACCGACCCCTGAAACCAACTCTCAAATGCATCACAGGGAGAGGACCGAGAGAATCACAGTCCTTTTTTACAGGGAGAAAGTGGGTAGAACGTTGCATGAAGAGGGCAGTCCTAGGAAAAGGAGGCAAGACACACTAGGACTCATTACTCAAAGTGTCATCCTTGGACCGAGATCATCAGCCCCTGGGAGCTCCTTAAAATTGTAAACTCAGGCCCCATTCCAAGCCTACTGAATCACAATCTGCATTTCATAAGATTCCTAAGTGATCCATATGCGTTTTACAGTTTCAAGAACACATGTCAAATAAACACATCAACCCCACCACAGATATGTGGACCAATGGGTATCAGAGTTTCCATATTAGTAGTCAGACAAATCATTATTAGGCACCAGTAATATGAAGAGACAGGTCAGTCTCCTCATTCTGAATTCTCCCAAGAAAAAACAGAAGCAATGATTAAAAATATGGGTGTGCCATATGGAGATTCCTGAAAGAACTAAAAGTAGAACTACCATTTGATCTAGCAATGCCACTATTAGGTATCTACCCAAAAGAAAAGAAGTCATTATATGAAAAAGACACGTGATGAGAGATCACATCTTGGAGAGAGATCCAAGATGGCTGACCACTAGCAGCTGGGGATTGTAGCTCCCAGTGAAAGCGCAAAGAACGAGAGGACGCCATACCTTCACATGAATTCTTGTTGCTCAGGTACCAGGAGATTCCCAGCGGAGGAGCCCCATGGGTCACCAGCGCGACTCTTGTGACCAGCGAGGTGGTTTTGCCGGCGCCTTGGAGCGTTGGTTCTTGGTGCAGAATCAGAAAAGCACCATCAATCTTAATGCCGCTGATTTAGTCGGTGCAATGGGTTGCTCAGATTTTGGCGCTGAGAATCAGTAAGTCAGACGTCCACTCAGAAAACCAATTACAAAGACGTAAAAACAAAGACCACAGATGGATAAATTTATAACGAAGAGAAGAAAACAGCCCAAAAAGGCTGAGAATACCCAAGATCAGAACGCCTCTCCCTCAGCAGGGGATCACAGTTCCTCATCAGCAACGGAACAAGGCTTGATGGAGAACGAGTGTGTTCCAATTACAGAAGCACGCTTCAAAATGTGGATAATGAGAAACTTCTGTGAATTAAAAGAACTTGTTTTAACCCAATCCAAAGAGACTAAGAACTTTGAAAAAAGATTTGACAAAATGTTAACAAGAATACACAATTTAGAGAGGAATATAAGTGAATTGATGGAGCTGAAAAACACAATACGAGAACTTCGTGAAGTATGCACAAGTTTTAACAGCTGAATTGATCAAGCAGAAGAAAGGATATCAGAGGTCGAAGACCAACTCAATGAAATAAAACAAGAAGACAAGATTAGAGAAAAAAGGATAAAAAGGAACGAGCAAAGTCTCCAAGAAATATGGGACTATGTGAAAAGACCTAATCTACGCTTGATAGGTGTACCTGAGTGTGACGAAGAGAATGAATCCATGCTGGAAAATACGCTTCAGGACATTATTCAGGAAAATTTTCCCAACTTAGTAAGGCAGGATAATATTCAACTCCAGGTAATACAGAGAACACCACAGAGATATTCCTCAAGAAGAGCAACTCCAAGGCACATAATCGTCAGATTTACCAGGGTTGAAATGAAGGAGAAAATACTAAGGGCAGCCAGAGAGAAAGGTCAGGTTACTCACACAGGGAAGCCTATCAGACTTACAGCAGATCTCTCAGCAGAAACCCTAGAAGCCAGAAGAGAGTGGGGACCAATATTCAACATCCTTAAAGAAAAGAACTTTCAACCCAGAATTTCACATCCAGCCAAACTAAGCTTCATAAGTGAAGGAAAAATAAAGTTTTTTTGTGAATAAGTAAGCACTCAGAGATTTCATCACCACCAGGCCTGCTTTACAAGAGCTTCTGAAAGAACCACTACACATAGAAAGGAACAAACAGTATCAGCCTTTCTAAAAAAAATACCAGAAAGAGCATCAATATAATGAAAAATTTACATCAACTAATGGGCAAAATAGCCAGCTAATATTAAATGGCAGTATTAAACTCACATATATTATTATTAATTCTAAATTTAAATTGTCTAAATCCCCCAATCCAAAGACAGACAGGCAATTTGAATAAAAAACTAAAGCCCATCAGTATGCTGCATCCAGACCCATCTCACATTCAAGGATACACAAAGACTCAAAGCAAGGGATGGAGAGAGATTTACCAACCAACCAGAGAGCTAAAATAAATAAATAAAAAGCAGAAGTTACAATTAAGCAACAAAGATCAAAAGAAGCAAAGAAGGACATTATATAATGATAAAAGGATCAATGCAACAACAAGAAGAGCTAAAGATCCTAAATATATACACACCCAATACAGGAATACGTAGATCAGTACCACATCATATCAACTTAGAATTTTAAACAAAATGTTGGTTGGCTCCTTGTTTGTTATTCTCTTCCCTCATTTTCTTTTATATCTCCATTATTAAGGACAATTATAGGCATGCCCATATTTAGATTGCATTCTAGCCTGGGCAATAAAGCAATACCCCCATCGTCTCTCCCTCTTCTTTCTCTTTCTTCCTCTTCTTTATTCTTTTCCTTACAAAAAAAAAAAAAAAAGCTAAAAAAAAAAGAAAAAGCACATGAATATGCATGTTTATGGCAGCACAATTAGCAATTGCAAAGATATCGAACCAATCTAATTACCCATCAACCAATGAGTGGATAAAGAAAATGGTATATACACACCATGGAATGCTACCCAGCCATAAGAAGGAATGAAATAATGTCTTTTGCAGCAACTTGGATGGAGCTGGAGGCCATTATTCTAAGTGAAGTAACTCAGGAATGGAAAACAAAATATTATAATGAAAAACAAAATATTCCACTTATAAGTGGAAGCTAAGCTATGAGGACATACAGGCATAAGAATGACACAATAGACTTCAGGGACTCATGGGGGATAGGTGGGAGGGGTTAATGAATAAAAGACTACATATTAAGTACAATGTACACTGCTCGGGTGATGGGTGCACTAAAATCTCAGAATTCACCACTAAATAACTTATCCATGTAACCAGAAACCACCTGGATTCCTAAAAACTATTTAAATAAATAATTAAAATATATTTTTTTGCTTGTTTTTCATTTGTTTGGTTTTACTTGTTAAAGGCAGCAGAAACTTGGAAAGAGAGAAAATTAATCTCCACTTAACCCTTAATTTCTTTATTTCTTTTACTCATCTGTAAAAAGGGAATAACAACATCTGCTGTATGAGCTTTTGTTAAACCCCAGTGAGACAATACACATCAAAGTCTTCAGTAAACTATGAAGAATTATTTGCAGCACTATTCAAAATAGCAAAGACATGGAATCAACCTAAATGCCCATCACTGATAGACTGGACAAAGAAAATGTGGTACATATATACCATGAAATACTATGCAGCCATAAAAAGGAATGACCTTTTGTCCTTTGTAGGGACATGGATAGTCCTGGAAACCATTATTCTCAACAAACTAACACAGGAACCAAACATTGCATATTCTCACTTATAAGTGGGAGCTGAACAATGAAAACACATGGACACAAGAAGGGGAACAATACACACTGGGGTCTGTCAGAGAGTGTGGTGGGGGGAGTAGCTAATGCCTAATAGCTTATGCCTACTGGGCTCAATACCTAAGTGATGGGTTAATAGGTGCAGCAAACCACCACAGTACACGTTTACCTATGTAACAAACCTGCACATTCTGCATATGTACCACAGAATTTAAAATAAAAATAATTTTTTAAGTTCATTCTTGTTACATAAAGTCTATGTATCAGCAATCCCTTGGGTTTTAGAAATTCAGCATATTGACTGCTATTACTGTATCACAGAGAATTTTACAAATATTTTTATATTATGCTGGTCAAAAATGTGCGGCAGTGATGTCTGTCTGGAAATAAGATGAAAACATTTTAATATGTTAATACTGAACAGGCCAGTTTCTATGAGATAAAAATAAGGAGCTAAGAAGGAAAAGCTTGAAGACTGGCTACTGTATTTTGAAAAACAAACACAGATGTATTTAGACTATATATGACATATATATATATATATATATATATATATATATATATATATATATGTATATATTCTTTCTTAACTTTGAAAATTCAAAACTAATGTCTATCCCACTCTGCCTGCAATTTGCCAAATGACGTAAATTAGAAATGGTTGTCCTGAAATATGCCCTCAAAAAAACAGTCAGTTATCCTTTTTTAAAAAATTAGCAGGTAATGAGCTATTTTGTCTAGCTATACAAAAGCATAAATTTTAAGTTGTCATTTGTTTAAGCTGATTAAACAACATATAAATATTTCAAAGATTATAAAGCTTTTCCTTGGGACTCTCTTTTTATCTTTAAAAGAAAACAATGCTAATAGTTTCCTTTTTCCTATACTCAACGACTATTTACTACCCCTTCTTGATGTGGGCTTTCAAAATACAAAGAAGTTCTGGCACGTTTTCAACGTCCTTTTTCAAAGTCTGTTCTTAAGCACTTGCATAAAGGCATAAAGAGTACTTCTTTGGAGAACTGATAATGTCCCATGTTCAGTATTTGTATATTAAGGACTGTCGGTTACATTTAGTGTATTCATTCATTGGAATCCGTTGTTAATCTGCATGCAACTGATTTCAGAGAAGCAAAGTGATCAGAAGAAGTCAAGGTTAACATAACAATTCTTGTTTTCTACAAAAAACAGCCTAAGATGTTATGGGTCCAAATTTCAAAGCAAGTTACTGTATTTGCAAGTTTTAAGTCACACTTGGCAGTTTTTCCAAACACAGTGGTTAGGAACTGAAAAAAATAAACATGTGTTTCCACGATTTTCTTTTCACATGGCACACAAAAAGTAAGGTTACAACTATGTTTTTACTCCCTTTAAAAAGTGCCTCTTAAAGAAATCTATGCTGTTTGTGTTATTTTTAGGTAGATTTTACAAAATAACATTAAAGGGCAAGATAAATATTACTTTCACTGTATACATGAAAGTTTAAACTTCCCCAAAGGGATTTCTTGAAAAATCTGATTTATCATTATGCAATGATACTTTGTATTTTAAATCTCATTCTTAAATTCACAACATTTGGCACTTTCATCTTCCAGGTGCCTTAAACAAAAGTCTAATAGCATTCCCATTTTGCTGAAAGAATAACTGAGGTAAAGCAAATTTATGACTTTCCTGGTGCTTACTAAAGTCTTAGCTGCTGTAGAAGGATGAAAATTCACAGGTGTAGTTCTTATTCAAGACAGAGGAAACAGTCAATCATAAAATGGGATTTCAGAAGTATACAAAAGCCTCCAGACCCAAAAATATCTCCGTTATAAGTTGGCCAGGTGGCCTAAATTTCCACTCCAACCTTCCCACCCCATCTAAAGCATTGCCTTGAAAAGTTCTGACCTGTTAAAATGTAAATATCTTATCTCGGAGGTATAACAGTATCAACCATTAATTCAGTAGGAAGAATTTATTTCTCCATTTTCTAACAAAAATCTGGGCCTACAGAGAATAAGATCTATGGCAGAAAGTGAGTTGGGTAGAGAATAAAGGATAAAAAGTATCCAGTGTGTGGTTGGGTGCAGTGGCTCACGTCTGTAATCCCAGCACTTTGAGAGGCTGAGGTGGGCGGATCACAAGGCCAGGAGTTCGAGACCAGCCTGACCAACATGGTAAAGCCCTATCCCTACTAAAAATACAAAAAAATTAGCTGGGCGTGGTGGCACGTGCCTGTAATCCCAGCTACTCAGCAGGCTGAAGCAGGAGAATCACTTGAACCTGGGAGTCGGAGGTTGCAGTGAGCCAAGATCATGCCACTGCACTCCAGCCTGGGTGACAGAGCAAGACTCCATCTCAAAAAAAAAAAAAGTATTCAGTGTGGAGTCCTTCTTAGGGAGACTGTATGCCAGTAGAGAACACAGGCTGCTTCGGATAATGGTATGATCCTACCACCTGGTTGAGGAGGAAGAAGATGAAAGGATGATAACATAAAGTAAATTTATCTAGGCAGGATGGGTGGTGGATGATAGCATAAAGTAAACTTACCCAGACAGGATGGATGGTATCAGGAATGCTTGCAGGAGAAAGTATAATTGGAAAGAGCTATAAATACAAGGAAAAAAAGCACTGATCCTCTTCCTTGGGGTTTACCCAAATGAGTTGAAAACTTAGGTCCACCAAAAATCCTGGCACAAAGATGTTAAGCCATACGCAATGGCTCGCATCTGTAATCCCAGCACTTTGGGAGGCCAGTGCAGGTGGATTGTTTGAGAACAGGAGTTTGAGACCAACCTGGGCAACATGGCAAAACCTCATCTCTACAAAAAAAAAAAAAAAAAAAAAATACAAAAATTGGTGAAACTTCATCTATACAAAAAAAATACAAAAATTAGCCAGGTGTGGTGGCTCATGCCTGTGGTCCCAGCTACTAGAGTGTCTGAGGTGGGAGGATCACCTGAGTCTGGGGAGGTCAAGGCTGCAGTGAGCTTTGATCATGGCATTGCACTCCAGCCTGGGCAACAGAGTAGAACCCTATCTTAAAAAAAAAAAAAAAAAAAAAAAAAAAAAAAAAAAAAAAAGATGTTTATAAAAGATTTATGCACAATTGCCACAACTTGAAAAACCAACCAAGATGTCATTCAGTAGTGAATGGATAAATAAACTATGATACATCCAGACAATAGAATATTATTCATCACTAAAAAGAAATAAGCTAGAAAACCACAAAAAGTCATGGAGGAAACTTAAATACATAATACTAAGTGAAAGAAACCAATGTGAAAAGGCTACATACTGTATGAGTCCAGTTATATGACATTCTGGAAAAGGCAAATGCCAATATTTGGAGACAGTAGAAAGATCGGTGGTTACTGGAAGTTAAGGGGGAGAGTGGGATGAATAGGAGGAGCACAGACAATATTTTAAGAAGTGAAACTATTCTGTATGATACTACAAAGGTGAATACATGTCACTATACATTTGCCAAAGCCCATAGAACGTACTACAAAAGAGTGAGCCCTAATGTAAACTACGAAATTTGACTGATAATGGTGTTTCAATACAGGTTCATTGATTATAACAAACTTATCACTCTGGGGTGCAACGGAGATAGTGGGGAAGGCTGTAAGTGTGGGGGGCAGAAGGCGTGTGGGAACTCTCTGTACTTTCCTTTTAATTTGGCTGTAAACCTAAAATGGTTCAAAAAAAAATGAAGTCTATTAGAAAGAAAGCAACTGTTTAATCACTTTGTCTAGGATGGTCTTTCTTAACTTTAACTTTGTTTTAGGTTTTGTTTGTTTGGGGGATTTTTGTCATTGTTTTAAGTTAGGACTACTTTGAGACTCCAATGAAAGCCATATGCTGTATTATCTCACAGAGAAAAAAATAATATGTACCACCACACATTCTTAGAAAACAATGTGTACAAATCAGGTGTTCACAGACTCTCTGAAATCCATCCATAAATCTAACACTAGCTAAATTTATGGCATACTGAGAAGTGCCAAGCCACTCATTAAGAACTATATCATGCTCCATCTCATTTCATCCAAGCCACAACCCTGTAAGGTGAATATTATTATCATCCCTGTTTACATGTAAGGAAATGTGATTGCAGGAAGTTTTTGTTTGTGTGTTTTGTTTTGTTTTTCACAGCTGCTGAATGTTAGAGCTGGAACTCCAATGTGGGCTGATCCCATGTTCTTTAACGCTCCCTACCAGGCAATCCAGCACTGGCAGATCACGGAGCCTAGCTAAGCACCTCTTGTTTAAGAACAGTTAGTTCACTTGTCCCCAGGCTCCTATTTCTGATATCAATGAAATGTCCAGGACCAGTATCTGGAGAGTTTGCAGAGCTAGGCCTGCGAAATTATCATTTGGCCTAAAAAATTATCATTTGCTCCTGGTTCAACTTCCACAACTGACCCACCTCTAGCCCCTTCTACCCTAGCAGGCCATAGATGAGAGGCAAGAGCAGAATTTCTCTGTATTTACCTGAGAGCAGAGGACTTGGATCAAGGTGAATTATTGCCACAGAAAATTAAAAGATTTGTCAGCTCAGTGTAAGATTCAATGTTAGTGGCTGAGAAAGAGTATTCCATAGTCAACAGAGATTCACACCAGCTAACACACAAACACATATATTAGTAGAGATTTGCAAATTTAGAGTAAATTGAATCAGGCACGAATAGATGAAATTGAGAATAAAAATAAATTCCAATATATTATTATGGCACAGAAGAAGCCCTCTCAACCCCCTTCAGCCTCAAATTGCTGGCTCCAAGATGTACATACAGTATTTCTCTGAGGCTAAGCCAACAGAACTCACCACTCAATGTCTTAGAAACACATCAAATCCAAGATGTGTAGCATAGAACATACCATTCCCTTCTAGGTATGTTTTTTTGCCTCATTTTCAAATTTCAATGAATTAAATCACTCACCAGCAAGCCAAACAGCCAGACACATAAGTGCCATTCTGAGAACCTTCCCTCTCTCATCCCCAAACATTTAAATTTCACATGACCTGATGAGGCTCTCCCACTATTTTCTGGGACTGCTACAATAGCTTCCCAATTGGTCTCCTCACCACCGGCCTCAAC
Source organism: Saimiri boliviensis (assembly GCF_048565385.1). Lineage (NCBI taxonomy): Eukaryota > Metazoa > Chordata > Mammalia > Primates > Cebidae > Saimiri > Saimiri boliviensis. Next base: position 94,331,550 of record NC_133453.1, read on the forward strand.
TCCATCCCCAAGTCTCTTCTCAACTCTGTCACGTGAATTATTATTCTGAAGTCTCCTCTTACTCAAAATTCTCAGTGTTTTCTCATTTGTTGCAGATGGCAACCAAAGCCTTCAACATGTCATAACAGGCTCTGATTTCCATAAATTCCAATTCTATATTACAACCACACCAAACTACGGGCACCAATTTTTTTTTCTCAATGCATTTGCACAGAGAACTTTACCTGCCACATAGCGTACACCACCCACAAAATCCTCCCCTCCCCGCTACCCCAGTTAGGGCACTTTACCACTCCATCACAACCTATATAAATTTAAGTTACTCAAGGTTCAACTCTAGCATTTCCTCTTAGAAGTCTCCTCCGAAAGCCCAGCATGGATCAGGAGTCTTCAAGGCCAGATGATCAAACAGGTCTTCAGTGCTAGATGATCAAAAAGCTGAGAAAATAAATTAATTTAAAATCATTTCACTGGGCCGGGTGTAATGGCTCATGCCTGTAATCCCAGCACTTTGGGAGGCTGAGGCCATGGATCACTTGAGGTTAGGAGTTCAAGACCAGCCTGGCCAACACGGTGAAACCCTGTCTCTACTAAAAATACAAAAAATTATCCAGGCATGGTGACATGTGCCTGTAATCCCAGCTGCTCAGGAGACTGAGACAAGAGAATCACTTGAAACCAGGAGGCAAGAGTTGCAGTGAGCTGAGATTGTGCCGTTGCGCTCCAGCCTGGGCAACGAAGTGAGACTTGTCTCAGAGAAACAAAAACAAAAAATCATTTTATTATAAAAGACTTTTTTTGAAAACAACAAAATATCCATGGCAAAACCAAAACTTTATTGGTCTTCCACTGACTTTACGGTTTAACATTGTTTTTATGTTTAATTACAAAGGAAAACAATCTTCTCAGCGGTCAAGGCCTTAAAAATCTTGCACACTCTGGGTCCCCTCCTTAGCCCTCCCATATGCAAGATCACTTCCATAATTGTTGCTTTTCTTGAGAATCACCCCAACTAGAATGTGAATTCCTCCTCAACAGGGACTATGTCTTTCCTTCTTTAAACCCAGTGGCCATTACAATGCCTGGAAAATACTAGGAGGTCAATAAATGCTTATAGAGAGAAGGAAAAAGGAAAGGAAGATGCAGAAGGAAAGAAAGGAGAGAAAGAAGGGAGAAAAAAGAAGTTCCTCCTAGAACGAATCCTATGCTTCTAATTTTGAAACTGAATTTTCAGAGCCTCTTTTGCCCGCAATAACTTGGTTAGCAACATACAGGAAAGTAGCTTTGAACTCTTGGGCAACCCCCAGGGCAGTAAAATTAGGCCTTGCCAAACCCAGACTACTCCAAGGATGGATTGATTGTTTTATGGCACTGACCTAGAAAGTCTTTTAAAGTGAATCCATTCTCAACTGACTTTGAACTCCTGCAAGAGTCACTATCCATCACCTTTTCTCTGAACTGCTGGGTTCCCAATATATACGTTAAGATAGTCTCTGGGCCACCAGGGTCCTCAGGTACTAACTAGAGGATCCCAGAGGCTGGTCAGCCCCACATACCAACTTCCAAAAAAGTCTTACCCTGGGACTACTCAGCAGATGGCCTAATTGTGACTTCTGCTCACACCAAACCATGGGTGATGTTCTGCTCCTTCCCCGAAACCCCATTTGCACAATGATAAAATCCTGGAAGGATGGCACATAATGTATTGTTATCCAATGGGTCACAGAGCATTTTTTACCATGGGGAAAAAAAAATTAAAGACTAAACTGAGACATATGCTAAATGAGAGCCAAAGTATTTTGAAAAGTTATAATGAATTCTTATGAAAGAAATTATATTATGCATAATATAAACATCTGTATTTAAAGAAGATAATGGTTTAGCTCCAGGAAATAATAGCTAAGCAGTGATGACTTAAGCAAATGTTTTATAATTAGTGGAAATAAAAATTATCCACTATTACAGTTAAGGGATGCTTGGGAGAATGGGACAGGAGGTAACTCTTTATCAATGGACTCAGCACACTAAAGAGAATTAAAGCTTCTATGAAACAGACTTCCCCAAAGAGGAAAACTACAAAAAGATCAAACTTCCTGAAGTTCAAAGATGTTAAATTCTACTACTTAAGCCCCATTACACATATAGTTACTGGCAATAACCATTTCTTACCTTCAACAGAGTCAGTTCACCTCTTAAAATGAGATATTTAAAGGCAGGCTGCTGGCCTGGTGTCTTGGATGGCAGATCACAGAGTTCCAAAGCCCTTAAGACGCTGTAGCACTAGTTCTTACTAAGTCATAATTAACTTCATCGGGAGTTACATGATAGCAACTTAGAACAGAATTTGGCTGAACATTTTTAGTATTCTTCCACTTGGTAATTACTACTTCAATGGGAATTTCAAGTAAGAAACAGAGGGCAGAATTTGACCACAAAGAGAACTACATCAAGTAACTGGCTCAAATTATGATGCCAATAACAGAGTGTATTAAAATCTCCCATGAAACATCCCCGTTAGTGCATTGATTTCATCGTGAATGTAAACGGAATCAAACTGATTACCCAGGTTCTGTATTAAGTCCCCATGAAGGGCAATGGGTAGAGGAGAATATGGCTAGGGAATGGCTCCATATACCAGATAACCACCCTAGAAGGGCAATTATGTAAAAACTAAGTAAAGAGCTGGATACTGTTGGGCAGTTTAACCGCATAATAAATTCTTAGGAGCCATCACAGCTCCCGTCTGTGCATTAAATATCTGAAGAATAAGATTAGGCCACTAAGATTTGGGCTTGTGCTTCAAAATGAAAACCCAATGCTAGGTTCAGAATGATACCTATAATGATAGTTACATATTACGAAACTTCAAATTATAACAATATACAACTTCTTACTACCATTAACTGTGGAACATAACATTTCCTGAAACTCTACAGTAATTCTCCTTCAAAAGTGTTTATGTTGTACATGACCTAATTTTTATCATAAAAACTGAGACTTAATTTTTTTGGCTTGCTTGCTTTAAATTATACTATTTAGTTGGAAACTAATTTTAGGGTATTATCAATTTGACATTTGAGTTTAAAGTACACTGAAAAATTACAAACTTATGCAGAATAGAAAAAGATAATATTTTTAAAATATGTTCTTTTCTTTGCTATCTATGTCTAAGTAATTCACCTGAGGCACTTAAAAAAAGAATTAATACATTTCCTGAGGGCCAATCCACAATCCCCTTGATGTGGTGTCTGGCCAGACTTTCAATTCAAGGCCGTTAACACCACTTCTCCAACCAGACTTGAGCTAACTCTCCCGTGTCCTCAAGTCTTGAAGGTCACCATCCCCCAGCAGCCCCTATTTCCGGGTGGCCGTAGCATTGAGAAACAAAAGAAAAATCATAGTAACATGCCCTACCAAGTAAAGCAGACTGTACTCCATAGGCCAGCCCACTCATCAATGCACCATGTTTGTTAACATTCTGAAAGACATTTGTGCAGAGAACAAATTGACGGAGCTCATGTTTATATCAGAAATTTCAGAAATGGCAGGGGATTTATTCATGGAATCTTAACACCCATTCAGACTGTCATAAAACACAAAGGACCAGATTCAATAAAAACTCTGTCCAACTTCCACAACACTAAAGTCTGTGTAAGCCTTCAAAACAAAATCAATTTTTCCAGTTTTGCAAAGGGCTGTTCAGACTTCGGTAGCATGGAAGCCAGCTGGGGCATTTCCTAACTCATCCCCCAAATTAGTTTCAAAAGTAGTTTTGAAGACCACATTTGATCAGAAGAATTTGCACGCTTTCGTCTCTCTCACTGTCTCCCTTTCTCCTCCTTTTTCCCCCTTTTTAAAAAACACATTTCATAGTGCATCACACGGAGAACAAACAACAGAACTGCAGCATATGTCTCATGCAGTTACAAGCTTCAAAACTGGCCTGTAAAACAGAATTCTTTGGTACACAGTGAAAAAATATTTTTTGATTCTATAATCCATACTGCAGAAAAGTTGGGTGTAATCATTTTTAAAAGTTGCTGTGTCCATGGACAGCTGTTCTTCATACATACTGAGAATGTTTCCTTTACATTCCTAAGGACATGAGAGTTTGACAGCAAGCCAATACCTTTGGAAATGGTGAAAGCTAAACACACCCCATACTGATGCTTTTACTCTCCCAACAAACTTTCTCCCACAACTAAAATGTTAAAACTTTTACCCCACAGCCCACATTCTGAGATTAGTCCAATAACTAATGTTCTGTCCAAGTAAAATACATTTTGTCATAGCTTGAAAATGTTACCTTTCACAGAAGTATAGTATTTCTGACCAGCAGGGAACATATGTCAACATTATCTATTATTACCCAATGTCAGGACCAAAAAGGGAAGGTGGGTGGTGGATGTTAATAACGACTTAAGCGATTTCTAAAAGAGGCATTTGAGAAGTACAAAGCCAGAAGTTTCAAATGTTTTGTCTTATTTTCGCTGTGTCAGCAACCTGCTCCCCCCCTCCCCCCAACAAGAACAAACCTAATGCTGCCTCCGACTCGACGCCTAGTTCTCTTTTCAATTTTAGCCAACGCTTTGCTAAGCTGGAAAGTTTGAAAAATACCCTAGAAAACTTCTCCACCAGAAAATGAAAAACAAAAACATATGACCAGCAATGATGAAAGCAACTCCCACTTGCTAAGAAAAAGATTTTCAATCACAGAAGCACACAGCTTTTGGATTTGAACATTTATTTTCATTTTTCAAGCCACTTGTCTGGTGTTTAGATTTTGGGGGTTGGGTTTCTTGTTGGACATTGGAGGAGCCAGGGGAAACGCTGGTTGGGAGCGTAGCTGTATTTAAGCAATTTTCCCAAAGGTAAGCAGAAAGCATTCTCCTCAAGCAACAAGGCTACAGGGGAGACAACTGCTCATTCTCCGTTAAACACAGGCTCCCCTGCAGAAGGAGTGGAAAGACACCTTCCATAACGAAACAGAGGAGGCTATGTGTGTGTCTCTTGCCCTTCCTAACGTTGGATTGAGATGTGGCACATAATATCATGGAAACCTGTGGTTCACCATATGCCTAACCTGGGGGGCCATGATCAGGAACTTTAAAGAAGACTTTGAGGCACCGCGATTGGGAACAATCAAGTTTTTGTTGTTTCTGTGGGCCGTGTGGTTGTTTGCAGTGTTTGCCAAGGGAAAGAGATTTCAGTTCTACCTCTCCACATGAACATCTTGGGGAAGAGATCACTTTGGGTCAGGGGGCAAGACTTGTGTTCTTGTTCAGGCCTGGAACAGGAAGTATTAGGGTAATATGTCCTTCAAGTTCTAGAGATTTGTGTAGTTTCCCTCAGGGACTTAGTGTCTCAGGGTCCTGGGCACATTGGAAAGTAGGTTCTCACTCACTTAACTCTTTGGTTGCCTTAAAAATGAATCCTTCCCTGTGAAGAAACTGTTCAGGAGAGATTATAGAGCAAAACCATTTAAACAAATTCCTCATGATAAAACGACTTCTACAATGACAGAAAACTCAAACAGTGGCACAGCATGTGCCACAGACTGGAGGAAGGCAGCAGGGCCTACTGTCTTGTCTTTTGGAGGAAGTTATCCTAATTTGTTCTTCCTCATCTCACTCAGCTTCTGAGGACAGAAGTCATAGAATAACAGGTTCCTTCTAGATACCAGTAAGACAAAAAGATCTTAATTACTTATGTAGTCTCCATTGCTACCCAAACAGTATCTTAATTGCTAAATGGCAGAAGTTTATATTCATCCCACAATTGAATGGTACATCTAAAATGATCAAATCATAGGGAATTTTCTGCTCTTTGTGTACGGTGCTGCTGCCCAAGGAACCAACCAGAAGAGAATGCTTTGAGGCAATGTTTCCAGCACGGAGGAAGAGGTGGAATGCCCTCACTTCCTTCAGTTTCACCAGTACTCCTCTTGGGCCCATGTGGGGTCAGGAGTTTGGTTTTATTCATGGTAGAGAATACAGTTAACTGGGCACATCCCGTTTAGCACATGCCTCCTGTGAACTTCCACCTGAGCTGAAAAACCAGTTGATGTTGCACAAAAATAGTGCTAACTTAAACACACTGTCTTTTAGCAGACTCATTAAATGTTAAGATAGAAAAGAACCTTAAAGGTTTAGCCTCTTTAGTTTTAAACAACAGAATTCAAGCCCAGAGACAAATTGCCCAGAGGTGAATTTGCTGTCACCTTGGCAGATACCCTGATTCCACTCCATTTTGACATGATATCCTGGAAAACTAAGTGATAGTATTGGTAGCTGGGATCCTGGCCCCCTTTGGGGTGGAGGGAGTTAGGTAGTAATTAGAAAGGGCATGGAGGAATCTCTGACGTGCTGATCTTTTGATCAAGTTGCAGTTTAAATGGGCTTCTTCACCAATGATTTGGGCACTTTTCTGCAAGTATGTTACCTTTTAATTAAAAACAAGAAAGAAGCAAAAAAAAAAAACAAAACAAAAATAATTAAATATACTTGTAAAATTGTGTGCATGTGTAATTGCCGTTTCTATTTAAAAATCCTTAGATATTATTTTTAAAATAAAATTAAACACTATCTACTTAAAAAGTTGACAGGTTATCATTCCAGCCCAAACATAGGAAAATAAGAATTTTAACAGAGAAAACAGTAACACATCTTCAAAATAATAATAATTTTCATTTGTAATGAACTGACCAGGTTAGGCAATATTTATATTATTTCATTTTTCTTGCTTTCAAAGCACCCATTCTCTAAAGAGAAAATTTATTTGTTTCATCATTTTAAAACTATAAAAACTAAAATTCAGCGAGATTTAGTAACTTGCCTAATGACTCGTAGCTGTTACTACAGGAAGGAGAAACTGGACATTTTGACCCTTTCTTATCTTAAGCGACGTCTCCACTGCAATATGTAGCCAGTAATAAAAATATCTTGCTTTTGTGGAGACATATGATATTTTTATTCATTCCACCCAAATATGTATCAAAGATTAGGCACTTCAGGATTACAAACATGAAATGGAAACTTATCTTCAAGAAATTTGTTTTTTCATGAGGAAGTGAAACAGCTTAGTTTTTAAGATATAAGTTCATTCACCAAAAATTAATCTTACAGGCCAATTTTGTCTTCACTTGCGTTTTGAGATGGCCAAAGTCTAAGAAAAGCTGAAGAAGCATTTTAGGCTAAAATTGCCGAGAATCAAGTTCCTTTTTGAGGCTTGAAACTTTTTTACTGTGGAAGTGAAGAAAGATTTGATTGAAAGGTTGACATTTTAATTGTTTTTCTCTGCTGATACATCTCTCACAAATAGATTTTATGTTTTATAAAGAGGTTTACAGGCATAATTGAAAATATCGAAAAGTATTATCATTTTTTTATAATTTAAAATCTAAAAGCATAAAACATACATAATATCTACCAAACTCCATATTAAATTTTGCAAAGAAAAAAATTACAGTTGGAAAATACAAGATAAAGGATGAAATTATGTCTAGGCCTTTTTCCTACAGATGTCATCTGAGCAGAAAACCTGGACGAGCTTGGGAAAATTTGCCAGTGGTGAGCACATTAATTTGTATTATACCCTCTTGAGTGAATGGATTACATGTTCTGCTTCAGAGTTATCCTTGAACCTTTTTCTGGTTAATATTATCATGATTCTTGCTTTTTACATTGGCCTATGATTAATGGGTGACATTTGCCTGAGTTTGGATTGAGGGTTAATACTCCATTTAAGCCTGCAACTTTTGGGCTCCCTTTTTCAATTTCTTAGAAACTTTATGCAGAAGAATCGTAAAACATATTATGGATACAAATACAGCTAGCTAAAAGCAGGGAGGAAAAAGAATTATGCCAAATGAATACAACTGAAATAATCAGGGCATTATAGAATTTAGCCAATTCCTGTGGACCCTATTGTTACCAATTTGGAGTGCCACACAGTTCATATGTTTAAATTTTACAAAAGGAGTAACTGTGAGGTTTGAAAATACCAAATTGATGAGCTACAAATAAATTAGTATGTGAATAATATAGTATTTCTGAAGAATAGGGTACTAAAATGTCTAAAATTCATTACATGTTTGACTCAGCAATTCCACTTCTAGAAATATGTTCTAAGGAAATAATCAGGCATGTGAGCAAATATTTGGCTACATGGAACACTTATACCAACCATATTTATAATCTTGAAAAGATTGGAAGCAACCTTAATGCTCAACATTTGGGGATTGATTAAATAAATAATGGCGTGGCCAACACAAAGAGCATTGTGAAAGACTAATGACACTGAAATGTACCCAATATATATTCTTATGTGAATAGAGATTTTAAGGGTTACAGTAAGATTTGCACTCTTTTTTAAAATGTGCATAAACATGCATGGGTGACATAGCCAAAATGTTAATGATGGTGATTATTTTAAGTTGTGAGATTGAGCATGGTTTCTAATTTTCTTCATGTTCTCTATCTGTGCCTCCTAAATTTTCTATAATGTTCATGAATTGCTTTAGTTAAGAGAAAAACAAAATGGATTTTTTCAATAGAAAGAAATGGCCACCATTCTACAGGAGCAATTGTCAATGCAACAGAAACCACAGATGCTCTAGGTCCATTATTTATCTTAGGTTCTTTTCCATTTAAAGTGAAAACCCCTTCCAACAAAAATGAAAGCAACAGAATATAATGTGTGTTTTTCATTACTCTACTTTTCTGTGGCTATCCTACAATATTAAGTATTAAAATGTACTGAGGGCAATATTGAACAGTATCAATTTAAACATAGCAGTGTTGTTCAGTGGGCTATAGTCTTGATACTTAATCTGCTATTCTGAGTTTGTAAAATCTTTCAGCGTCTCACTTTCGTTACTAATAACAGGGGGACATGCTCTGAGTCCTACTTAGCTCTTTGAAGAATATGAGGCCAATCAAACCAAAAGGATGATTTAATTTCATTTGGCCCTAGTTCCTGCTTCAGAATAGAATTAAAAATAAATACAGAGAAAGAGATGGAGAAAGTGAGTCACCTAATTTACATCTACCACAATGCAAACAAAGTATTTCATTAATAGGTGTTCAATACCTAATGCTCAATTGTAGTAACTTAGAAGCCACTTCTTAATGGGAAATCTTAGCATTTTTAATCTTACTGCAGATTTTTTACCTTGTCAACTTAGAAGTCATCTGTTTTTGAAAAAGAAAAATCTTTTACTTGGAGACAAAGGTAAGCCACAGTACACCTCAAACTAATTAAAGATGAATCTTTTCTGGAACAATGGTACAAAGAAAAAGGCAAATTATATTTTATAATTCAGACAAAACAGTCATCCACTAAAAGAATATTGCCTTCTTTTAATTATTAGAATAAATCATTCCATGGAAAACTGTTTGGCACACAGTGAAGATAAGATGATAATAAATATAATGCAAAACAATAAAAGGAGATAGATTCACTCTCTATTCAAGCAAACTAGTCCTTGTTGCAAGTAAAACCCTTGAGGGACCCCATACCAAGAGGCACCCCAGAGGTCTCAAAATGCCTGTGGTACTTCACATAAGACCTGAATATAACATAGTTCTATTAAGGTTGACCCAATTTAATCTTCAGTAACTGACTTTTTGTAGTATTCCAACTAAAATAAAACATTTGAAACTGTTGGCTCAAATAATTTTAGCTGTTAGGAGAAATATATGGTAGGCATTTTATTCCTTAAGTATGGGTTAGGTAAGCCTGGAACTGGTAGTTTGTATTTGGCCAGGTAGGGTAATACACACTTGGGATAGAAAAATAAGAATGAGTGCTTATTCTGGGGTGCTGCTCAAGTTTCATATTGGAGAAGCCTCTTTTCTTCCAGGGAAGGATGCAGCACTGACACCTAAGCAACTGTCTAGATGCTTTCCATGCTTTAGTTTGGAGCCGCACAGCAGATACTTGGAAACTACACTTGCAAGAACTCTGGTTACTTTGTGTAGCAGAAGGATATTTAGTAAAAAAAGAAAGAAAGAGAGAGAGAGAGAGAGAGAGAGAGAGAGAGAGAAAGGAAGGATGAAAGAAAGAAAAAGAAAGAAAGAAAGAAAGAAAGAAAGAAAGGAAGGAAAGAGAGGTCAAAAAATGTAGTAAGTCATTATTATTTACAAGCCAACTGAGCAGCTACCCAGTGTTCTTCATGATCTTCAGATGAAGTCTCTCACCATAGACAGAACTACCCAATCTATGACAAGATTTTTCTGGCATTTCTGAGAGAACCACTCATGTCTCACCTTTCCCAAAAGTAGATTTGCTATGGTGAATGGATCATCATTGCCCACTAACTTCCTATAAAGTTCTGTCTTTAGATGCACCTTCCAGTGGAACCCTTAGCTCTAAAAAATGGTACATCATCCTGGGTAGAATCACCTAAAGAGACAAGTTTCCTGTATTGGCAATTTAATTCCCTCTAAATTTCTGTTCTCAGTCTCCTCCAAATAACGGCACACCTCTCTATTCATAAATATATTGATCTTGACTAGAACTCTATCCACAAACCCACTACTCAGTTAGGCAGGTTACTTGATGCCACATGGTTCTTCCAATGGTCTTTGGAAGACTATGGAATATTTCTCCTGCAGCAGAAAATCCTAGCTATCTTAGACCACAAGGCTAACTAAGTGAACTTTGCCTCATTCTCCTAAGTGACTGGGATTCACAATACAACATAAGAACATAGACACATGAGAAATAGAAAATTTCTAGTAATAAACATGGCTTGTCTAGAAAGATCAAGAGTATAATATTTGACACTGAACAACACGTTTCTAGTCTCTTCAGATATAACAATATTATGAGAAAGGGAAACATATAGAGCTTATTTCTCAAGAACTTTGCCCATGAACGTAATTGATGGGCAGTGAAGGGTTAATAATTAGGGAGAATATAGCTAAGAGAATGTTGAAGGTATCTTCATTTCTGTTCATGTTTTTTTTTCAGATAAGTAAAATCTGGTTGTTTTTATATTTATAGCTATCATTTGGTGCATACTCTATGTTAAGAAGTTTCCATGTTTTTTACTCAATCTACCCAATTGCCCTCCCTTATCCCCATTTTATTGTGCAAGGAAATCAAGGTTCAGAAGAATAAAGTAACCTGTCCACTTCTTGTAAGTGGGAGAGCCTGGATTCAGCTGAGTCCAGATTCTAATGCCTAGGCACTGTAACTCACAAATGAAGACAGTGAAGAGAAAAAGGCAGGGTTGTAGGAAAGAGGCTATGGTTACGTGAGTAAACAAAATCTCAGAAGAGGCTAGAAAATTGGACTCAAAACACAAGAATAGGAAGAAAGATATGTCTTTAAAGGTGGAAATGTGCTTCTCAGAGGCAGAAGGAAAAAGTACATTAAAAATTAAATGGCTGAGTGTGGAGGCATGCACCCATAGTCCCAGCCACTTAGGAGGCTGAGGCAGGAAGATCCCTTGAGGCCTGGTACATGAGGCTGTAGTACACTATGACCATGCTTGTGACTAGCCACTGCACTCCATCCTGGGCAACATAGCAAGACTCTATCAAGAGAGAAAAAAAAGGAAAGAAGAGAGGAAGGGAGGGAAGGAAGGAAGGAAGGAGAGAAAAAGAAAGAAGGAAAGGAAGAAAGATGAAATAGTTTTATATTTTAAAGTGACATTACAACTAAAATAATATTGAATGATCATCTGGAAAATTAAAGTTTGCATAGGTTTTTAAAGCTACATTGGACAGTATGCTAAAATTTTCCTAAAGAGTAGAATTTAGTGCAACAGGTCTGTCTTGGACTTTAGCCAGCCACTTAGTTACTGATCTTATAATTAGTAGCACTCACTTTCCAGACAGCCCCACAGGGCAAGCCAGAAGCTATGAGGATGGCATTCCTAAATCTATATAATACAGTCTCACAAGGTAACAACAATAGTAGCCACAATGTGGTAAATGACAAGAGTTTTAGACAGAGAGTCAAGAGTCCTAAATTCTAGCTATAGATTTACTAACTAATCTTGTGAGCCTAAGAAATGCACTTAACTTCTTTGTGACCCACATTTCTAGCCTGCGTAGGAGGAATTCATTTATTCAACAAATATTCAATGAATGACTCTGATGTTGCACTCTATACTCAATGTCTCCACTCTCCTGGAACTGACATCCTAGTAAGAGGTATCAGAGCCAGAAAATCACAAAGGAAGCAAATCTGTAAACAAAGTTTGAGAAAGTGATATGTAGAAAATAACACAGGAAAATGTGAGAGAATGTGCAGCAAGGAGGTGCATTTTAAGCTTTTACCATATCAAGGCGAGAGATGATGGCTGGCTCTTGAAAAAGAATTGGATAGATTCAGGATAGCAAGAAGGTAAGATTGACTAGTGACTAGATACGGGGTGATGAAGGTCATAAGAATCAAGCGTGAGTCCTAGGAGTTTTTCTTTTCAACAACTGTGTAAATGAGGGTGGCATTTCCTGACCTGACGAAAATGCTAAAGAATGAACTTGAGAGTCAATAAACAAGAATTCTGTTCATTGGTTTTTAAATATTGCCCTACATGATCTCTGAGGTTGATTCCACTTGAAGAAACATTTCATGACTCTAGATTGTGATCACATAGGCCATTTTGAGAGGTGAAATACGGTGTGAAGTAAATGATATTCATGTCAATGAGTAACTGAAGCAGGATAGAAATGGTGGTCAAGAGAACCCAAGACATGTAGAAACTGTGTGAATCCAGGTGGTAAAGTTTATAAATGCATTTGTCTAATTCACTGAATATAAAGATCAAGAATAGTAGTACAAAGACTGTTGGTCTGGAATGAAAGTCACTGGAGACTAGCAGTGGTAGTCTGGAGATCCATACATGACATGCACAGCATGGTGTATACATCTATCTGGAAGATAGCATGGCAAAGCAAGGATGACAGGGACTACTATCCGCCATTCATTTGAACAGTGATCTTACCTCTGCCTCTTTATTCTCAAAGAATAAGTGAGTTAGGAGACTAGAGGAATATGCCTGGGTGGGTTTAGTGTGAAACCTGCCATTTTATTTTGTGAGGGCTGGACTTATCACCTCATAAGTGTGAAAATAGTTGTGAAAAACCCCTCCTCATCCTCAGCACTTCTAGTAAATGAATTCTTTTTTAAAACCCTTTACTCACACAGTAAATGATTCTAAATATCTCACAGTCCTTATTCCCCCTCTGTAATCCTCATGTTCTTCAAAAGAACAGTCTAAAACTCTTGCGATCAGGAATGTGATGTAACAATAAGTTCAAGCAAATACGGGGTTAATTGCTATGAGCATATTTTGATTTCATTTTTCTACAAGTGACTACACTAGAAAATACTCATTTTCCAGCATCTGCTTCATAGGAAGATGCTCCTGAAATGTTGTTAGGCAGGGTGGGGGACATGGCTGTCCCCTAAAAAGGAACCGCATTGCTGGCACCATGGCCACTGGCATAGGACAGAGGACCACCTGTTACTGTTCCCGTTACAGCCAGAACCAGACACAACCAAGGATCACTCGAGGTGTTACAAGGGAAAGCATTTCATAAATTGTAGTGTAGTCTGCAAACATTAGATGTGATTATTATGTTCTTATTCAATCATGTAGAAATGCATTTTGGTTATAAGTGGGGAGAATTCCTCCAGCTTTTTCATTCCTTAATGCTGGATCACAAATGTACCATCACAACCAAAGCTAGTTTTAAACAATCTAAACAATTACTGTTGCTGAGAAGAATGATAATTTGACATACATAGCATTAATTTGACCATAATAGTTTCACTTCAGCACTAGATATTTGACATTCAATAGTGCTGAAAAAAGTAAAGGGCTGTTTCATCACACCTTTTTACATTTGGTAAGTGATAGGTCCCACCCAATTAAAGTTCCGTTTTGTTTTAAATGATAGATTTTACCAAAAACACCTCATCTAAACCTCTATCTCATCTATTTCTGTCAAATTCTAACCTCTTCTTAAAATACAGAAGCAGATATATCAACTAAAATTGTCCCCTGCCATACTTAGCTTTGTAATACACTTACCTAATAAACTTTATACCCTTCTTTCCTACCCACCAAAAATATTGGCTTTGCTATTTTTTTTCTCTCCTCCTAATACCATTAATTCTCTGGTTCTATTCTCTCTAAGCTCATGTACATACAGGTCTCCATTATGACAAAACAATATATTATTTGGCCCTTTAATCCTTCCATTCTCAGTCATGTTTTTAAAATGCTTCCTTCTCCTCCTCCCTCTGTCAGTAAAGTGAAACATATAAAAGACACACGGCACAACATATTTCTAAAGTAAAAAGAATATGTAGCATAATTGGCTTTGTTTTAACTAATGTGCAGAGCATCTCTAAATGCATGTCCTCCTTTATGAGTTACCACTGTTATATGATTTTCTTTTAATGCAAACTTTTAAAGGCTGAGGACCCATTCCCCATTAAGCCTTCAGCACTGTAATTCTCCCATCTAGGAAGCCACTGTGTTGATATCCCAATCATTGACTCTGGTATGCTGGGGAACCTCATTACACACAGCTAACCATGTGCATTTTTTAAGTCTTACTTTACAAATGCAACCAGATACATTGACATAAGACCGATGCACACCACTCTGCCTCCATATCTACGTCTCTAATTTGACATCATAAAAGTGTTAATGCTAATTTTATTTTGATTTTTCTAATTAAACATTTCTTTTATCCTGGACAAAAAGACTTATGATAAATTATTAGTAAATTACTCATCTTCTACTATTAGAAATAGTTTTAAGAGACCATACCTATTGGAAGGAAATATGCAACTCATAGCCACTCCAAGTTCATGCAAACTGTTGCCATGTTTTCCAGCTCACAGCTTCTAGAAGTCAAGTCTACATCAAGCTTAATAAAAAGCCCACCAAAGGCAGTGATCAAGACGTTCAGATCAACAGGTCATTCTAAATTCACTGTCTTCCAGGTCAGAATTAACATAGTAATTTCCAATCAAAGTACACTGGTCATCAAATCCAAAACCTGTTCAAAAAAAAAAGGACAAAAATGAAATTTAAACACAACTTAGAAATTCCACGGGTTTATTTAAGAAGTGCTATTTAAGCTGTAAAGGATTTTCTGTTGTTCTTGTTTTAAACAATTTTATAATATTCTTTTGTTCTTGGGTTACTCTATATCCAAATAATCATGTATGTAAATGACTCAACACAACAGTGGATGCCCTGACAATGTAAACATTATTGTTTATCCAGAAGCATTATATGTTCATGCAAAAAAAAAAAAAAAAGCATTAAAAGCTTGTGGTCAGATCAAAAAACCACAACTGTAATTGTTTATTTATATAGCTCACCATTATTCTGTAGTGTAAGTTTACATTTTTTAAAAAATTTTTAAACAATGCTGAGTTAGTCTTAGAAGAGTGAAAAAGGCATGGTTCGCCTAAATGATTAAAGGCAAACAACTTAGGTCTATGCATGCAGCAAAATGCTTTAATATGGAAATTATTCACTTTGTCCAGGATTATAGTTTTCATTTTTATGCTGCCCTTGAAACTCCATGATAACAGGGCCATTCAGTGGAATTTCTGCATTTTTCTCTTTAGTTCAGGGCAGCTGGTTTCTTTCCTCTCGAAGCAGAAAGCTAAAGTATATTTATCACTCTAACAGTGACTCAAAACAAACAGGAAGTCTTCATCAGCCGGCTCCTGGGCATAGCTGATATTAGGTACTGGCAGAAAGGAAACAGAGACCTCATTCTCTGAGAGTCTGACAGAATGTACACGCAGATGCAGGCGATAACAAAGTTAGGGATGCTCCCAATGACCACCATGTTCTCCCAGGATTAAGTGCTCTGTGCAATGCTTGCCAGCTTTCAGAGTCTGTGAAAATTCCTCAGGAGTTTTCCTTTCCATTGCAGTGTGAAAGAGAAGTTTGAACTGGATACCACGAGCCTTACAATCCTTGTGAACCTATGCGCCAAAGGAAACCTGGGAGGGAGCTATTCTGGGAGATTTGGCTTTGATCTGGTTGCTAGGAAAAAGCCCTGCTTTTGTCTGGAAGTATTCTGAATGGCTCCTTCAGTCAGAATGAGGCCTGCAGGTCACTGTCTGAATTAAGTGAAGAGGATTTTTTTTTTTTAACACTAAAAATGAAGTTGTCGCTGTATGCCATAATAAAGCTGGAGGGAGCGGACCGTGCTGCTGAGCAATGGCAGCGGCTCTTTGCTACAACCTAAACTCCAAGGTATACTGTGAAAATCACTGAAGCGTGCTTGCAGATCAAATAGATGCAAATGTTCCTCAGTGGCACATATGTTCTTAGAGACCTTTGCCTTCACCTCCTTTTCAAATGAAACCTGTTTCAGATTCAAAGCCCACTTTGTTTTTATTAATACAATGTTCACTATCAAACCATTTTTTTAACCTTACTAATAAATAGAGAGGTCATACAACTCACACCTAACTTTTTTCAGCCAAACCAAACTCCGAATGGATTGCACTACAAACTACTGATAGTAATGCACAAGTATTAGGCAATACACTCTGGGGGGGGCCCCTTTCAATATTTTCTTTTTTATTTGTCAGCTAATCTCTTTGTTTATGGTAATGTGTGTACCTTTGTATAAGGACTTTACAGCCATTATCTAATCTTCACAGATCCTGGTGAGGTAGAAAGGGAGCAAATCTTATCACCATTCTACAGATGAGGAAACAGAGATGAAGGGAGGTTGAGTAACAAGCTCACATTTTAAGTGGCGCATTCTGACCAGATGCAAAAAAAAAAAAAAAAAAAGACAGTATGGCACAGGCTTTGTTTTTCCAGGAGTGAGGCTAGATTTTCACCTACCACCCATCTGTTCACCAGTCCCCTTAATGACCAGCATTTCCCAGTGACTGCACAGACTCTCCACGCAATCTGTTGAGAAAATAGGCAGCAAACTGACCCACATGAGGATCAAGCCCTTGACCCTGGCACCACTGGCATCAGGTGCCCGTGAACTGAGCCACAGACTGAAAGCCTAATTGCCCCCAAGCAGAATGGGACTAATTGCTCCCCTTCTAAATTATTCTGGGAAGGAAAAGAAGGGGCTACTTTTCATGAATTTATCTAGTTTTGTTCTTCCTCAAGCTTGAAATGTATTTTTCATTCCAAGCAAATCCTAAAATATGCGATAAAAATACAAAAGTAGCAGAGAGCTAAGAAGTAAATTACCTAAATGAAAATTTTATTTTAAGAATAAATAGGCCGGGCGCGGTGGCTCAAGCCTGTAATCCCAGCACTTTGGGAGGCCGAGACGGGTGGATCACGAGGTCAAGAGATCGAGACCATCCTGGTCAACATGGTGAAACCCCGTCTCTACTAAAAATTAGCTGGGCATGGTGGCATGTGCCTGTAATCCCAGCTACTCAGGAGGCTGAGGCAGGAGAATTGCCTGAACCCAGGAGGCGGAGGTTGTGGTGAGCCGAGATCGCGCCATTGCACTCCAGCCTGGGCAACAAGAGCGAAACTCCATCTCAAAAAAAAAAAAAAAAAAAAAAAAAAAAAAAAAAGAATAAATAAATAAATGAGAGGAAGGTATACAAGAGCTGACACCTTAAGGATCACAGCATCATTGCTGGTATGAAGTGATTCTTTACTTGTGTTTGTATCACTAGATGATAAAGATGAGGAAAAGTTCACAATGAAAGAGACTGTTATCCAAATAATATAAATACCCTCTTTTAAAGATAGTAGAGGATTTTATTCCTTGGAGAAAGTTACAGTAAAAATATAATCAAGACTGCTGGAGTATTAGGTAGATGCTACCTGTGTTGATCAAGTGATGCGGATTATCTTCCTGAAACAGGCTGTGGAAACAACTATTGTATGAAAACGCCTTCCAGAGGTTTCAGGAGCAGGAGGAAGACAGCCTAGCCTATCTTTTGGAATGTCAATTACCTTGCAGTCCACCAGGCAAAAAAATCATGAAGCCCAAACCAGACATCCCTACCTAACAACGTTTCAACTAGAAAACAGAAGTGATTTCAGGATAACATAACTTCTCTCAATCTACCTGTTAACTTACTCAACTTTCTCTTCAAATTCTATATACAGTTGTAGATCTGTGAATTGCATATCCATGAACACCACAGAAATTTCCGAAATCTACCTCAGAAAGCCACAAAGCACATTTAGGTTTTATTATCAACTTGATGGATTCTGAGCGCTCTCAATCAAGGACTACCAGTGTGCTGAGCCCAACACTGAATGTGGGCAGGGACCGAATTGCTTTCCTGAAATGGCAATGGGCTAACAGTACCAATTAGCCAGACTGCACAATGGTTCTTCAGAAACTGCTAAAGACCAGCACTGAAGACCCCTCCTGAGTAGGACCTAAACCCTGGGGCTTGCTGTACCCATACTTCTTCACTGCTGCCTGTGCAAATGTTCCAGCAAGCCGAGAGGACTTGGCATTAATTCCTCAGTGTGTCGCCATGGCTAGATCTAAGCAAGGGCCAAAAATGAATTAGGTAAATATAGGATGCCTGAGGCACAAATGCAGCAGGTGAATTTATTTGCAAATTACTTTTTTTATCTTTCTCATTTAAGATTCTCTTTAGAGACATAGAAGATAACTTTATCATTTTGAAAGTAAAGAAAAACAATGTTTGGGTTCAATATTTGGTTCATAGCCAATCATACAAAAGTACTTAATAAAAGAATCCTTTTTTAAAAGTTATTCATTTATTACAGGATTATTGACTTCAGTGATGAAAATTGTATTGTTAGGGTTGGGTTGACCTAAGACAGTTTTTTTCCTGGAGATTTCTCTGTCATTTAATTGAGTCACCTTATTCCTTCTGCCTCAATACACAACTGTTCCTGTTATTTTTTGAATTAATTTGGATAAAAGCCTTCTGCAAAAGCCATCTTTCTGGATCCACAACCTCCTCTCTGAGCATTTGTTAACACATTACATTATACTAAAATGAACCCACCCACTAGAAATTAGACAATCTATCCTGGTTTTGATATTTTTTGAAAGCTTACGAAGTGCTAATCGCTAAAGCAGTGATTCCTAGCTCTAGTTTTGTGACAGCCTGGGGTATCTCCAATTACCTCATAGATCGTGAAAAATAAAACTCCAAAAAATTTTCAGAAGAAAATTATAGTTGTTTTAATTTGAAATATAAATATCTGCCGTGGACATAGGAAGTGTGTCACAGTACAACTTGGTGGGCTGGGTAGTTGTAAGAAAACAAACAACAATAGTCTATTGAAACTCCTCAAAGCTCAAAATCATTATGCTCTCCAAAAAAAAAAAAGAAAGAAAGAAAGAAATTCTATTTTATTTTTAGGAACAGAAATTCTAACATACACCTTATGACAGGCACAGAAAGGAACTAGGACAAAACCCATTCCAGGACATTTCCTGGAGAAGAATACAAATAAGGTGTGTCACACATTTTCATGAATAAAATAAACATGATAATATCTAATAACACCATTACACTATTCAGTGTGCCTAAATTACAGTTGTACTGAGAAATGAGAAAATCTCTGGAATAGGACCAGGATTGCTTTTTAATTGTCCATTAGAAAAAGCAAAAAATAAAATCGCCTGCAATGATTTCCTTTCGAGATCATTCACCTTATTTTTGAAATACAAAATCAAAAACATATTGAGACGCATGGTGAGGCTGGGTAATAAACCCGAAGCAAACTGTCTTCTTCCCTCAGCTCAGGCTCAGCAGCTCCAGCAAGCCCACAGTGCCAGCTTGAGACTGGCAAGGCAACTAGCATTGCACAAAACAAAATCTTTATTTTTCCGTTCTGGCTGATTCCACTGAGAACGTCTTTCTCTCCTCACCTTTTCTTTCTTTCTTTCTTTCTTTCTTTCTTTCTTTTCTGAATTGAGGTCTTTCTATTTATGGATGTGCTTCCATTATGTGAGATATCCCCTGAGCCAATGAAAAACGATGACAATTTTATTTTCACATTAAGATTCCTCTCCCAGGGCCATATTCCGTGAATGAATGGCTTGTAGGACACACCACTAATAACAACATCCACCAACTATGCCCACACAAGTGCAAGAGAAGCGCAGGGAAGATAAGGCCAGCCAAAGGAATTCTCCCATACCTACAGTGGCTGGCTCTTTCCAAGAAAGCTGTTGAGTCTGCCTGCTTATTGACTTGTATATTTGCCAGGAAGGTATTCCTTTTACAAAGTAAAAATAAATAGCTCCTACAACTTCTTCCTTGTCTTGAAATCACCATTTCTACTAGAAAATAAACTTGTCAACTCCATCTGTTAAGATACTTGAGAACTCTACTAGATAAAACATACCAAAATTTGTTGAAGGAACATTACTGGCTAGGAAAGGAACTGGAAACAAGGTCATTTCCCATTCAAATTTAATGTCACCATGAAATACTGTAGGAAAATCAAACACATCCAGAGTGATTGCACATGTCACAAATTCAACTCATCTGACCTCCCCAACACTTGTACTCTAGTGTTACTGTCACTGAATTGTCTGGATTCCAAAGAGTATGTTGGCTGAGCTCTCACCCACCCTGAGGATTAACTAAGACCATTTTTTTTCTTTTAAATCTCAGGCTTGTTTTCCCCCTGCAACACAAAAGGCTTTTAGTCCACCTACCCACCATCAATAAGCTGGTATGCAAGAAGAAAGCAACTTAGTTAACCGTTGAAACAGCATAGAAAAAAATACCCACACAATTTATTCTACAATCTCTGTCACTTACTAGGTAAAATGCAAGCTTCAACTCATTCCTCAAGCCATCCTCACTCTCATTCTACTCATTCATCTTCATCCATTTAACAAATATTTATTGAGCACCGACTATGTTCAAAGCACTTTGCTAGTCACTGAGATTGCAGCATCTTGTAAGACAAAGCAAGTTCTGAATTTCTAGGCTGAATGTCTAGGGCTGAAATTCTCCCAGAGAGAGACAGCAATAAAACAAATAATATTGTTTTAAAATAATTACAAGAACTATAAAGAAAATATAATTGAATAGAGAGAGAGAAATTGATTTGAAAAATAAATATAAAGACAGTGACCTGCTTCTTCACAAATGAGAGGAGAAAATAGTCATGGGCACAACACTTTAGGCTGCTAGTCCAGGAAAGGGCTCTCTAAAGCTGGGATATTTTCACTGATTTTTTATTGGAAGAGAGGGATAGTTGAAAAAAAATAAAAATAAAAATGGTCTTAGGTGACAATGAGCTTGGTGAGTCCAAGGAGAAGAAACAAGGCAGGAAGGCTGATGCATAATAAAAGTGCCAAATGAGGTTAGGCTGGGAATTTGAGGGACTCGCAGGTTGGAATTTATTCCAAATGCAATGGGCCACATTTGGGGGATATTCAACAAGGAAGCAACTTGATTTGACTGAGATTTTCAAATAGTAAAGTGTCTGCTTTCTGGGGATCTAATGAACAATTGAAGCGGGGAAGACTCGGGCTATCTTTAGAATGAGAGGGGAAAAGAGATGAAAACTAAGGTGGGCGCGGTGGCTCACGCCTGTAATCCCAGCACTGTGGGAGGCCGAGGCGGCTGGATCACGAGGTCAAGAGATGGAGACCATCCTGGTCAACATGGTGAAACCCCGTCTCTATTAAAAAAACAAAAAATAAAAAAAATAAAAACTAGCTGGGCGTGGTGGCACGTGCCTGTAATCCCAGCTACTCAGGAGGCTGAGGCAGGAGAATTGCCTGAACCCGGGAGGCGGAGGATGCGGTGAGCTGAGATCGCGCCATTGCACTCCAGCCTGGGTAACAAGAGTGAAACTCCGTCTCAAAAAAAAAAAAAAAAAAAAAAAAAAGAGAGAGAGAGAGATGAAAACTAACCATCATGTTTTTGAGTTGGGCATTGACAGGGTGCTGGGTCATTAATGGAGGCGGAGATGACTGCGAGGAATCAAAGATTCCTGGGGTTGGAAATTCACTTATTCCACCCAATCCCTCAGAAGCCCTTGAACTCATGAAAAGTGGCCTTTTTCTGAGTGCTTCTCAATTTTCTTATGTTCTTGCCTCCTATGTAAATCACAGTATTCGGGTTCTTGTATGCTTCTCAATTCCATTCCCATAAACTTCAAACCCTAGCTCAAAATCCAGTTTATCTATGAAGTCTATCAATCAAAACTCTCTGCATAGTGATTATTCTTCGTTAATATCAATCTTTCAGTTTTTATTACACATCTTTTACTCTATTTTTTACTCTGCTCGCACTGAATTTAGATCAAATTTGGGGGCCTCTTTCACTTTTTCAGCCCCAGCTGCCCCACCTCCCAACTGCACCCCTTGCATATATCCAGTTCCCCACTGGGCTCTGTTTACCCAAGCCTGAGCTCAGCCCCTGCACAACCCTTCTCAAACTGGCATCTTCTCCCAATAGTTCTACCTGCCACAAGTTCTTGTCAATTCTTTAAGACCCAGAATATGAATCGTTCCCTTTTAAAGACACAATTTTTGGCCTGGCAAGATGGCTCATGCTTGTAATCCCAGCACTTTGGGAGGTGGAGGTTGGCAGTTTGAGACCAGCCTGGCCAACATGGTGAAAACCCGTCTCTGCTAAAAATACAAAAAATTAGGTGGGCATGGTGGCGGGCACCTGTAGTCCCAGCTACTTAGGAGGCTGAGGCAGGACAATTGCTTGAACCCAGGAGGCGGAGGTTGCAGTGAGCTGAGATTGCACCACTGTACTCCAGCCTGAGCAACAAGAGCAAAACTCCATCTCAAAAAAGAAAGAAAAAAAGAAAAAGAAAAGAAACCATTTTTGACCCCTCCCCAATCAAACATGATTTCTCCATCCCCATCCCCTAGGAGGCAGTGAAGTATAATGGTTGACACGTTCAGCTGTAGGGTCACACTGCCTCCATTGACACGCCCACCACTGCCATGTGCTAGCTGTGTGCCCGTGGGCAACTTACTACAAGATATCACTACCGGATATGTTGGGAAGGCCTTCTTCTGGGAAGGCCAGGATGAAGCAAGGCAAAGGAAGTAAGAATATCTACCTTATCAAGTCACTGTACAAATTTAGAGGACGTGACACACCTAAAATAAACCATATATCATCTGGCCAGTAAGAAGGACTCTTCAATGTTAGATGTTTCTGTCATTTTCGTTTCAGCATTCTTTGGCTCTCTTGTGAAAAACAATGTTCTTCATTCTATTGTGGTTGTCTTTAACTCATTAGATTAAAAGCTCTCTGAGGGCATCAAGGTGCCTTCTTCATCTCCATATTTGGTAAATATTTTATAAATATTTTTTGATGAATAAATGTGAAATCTAAAACAGCTCATTTTAAAAGTTGCATTTCTTTTACACAAATCTGTCGATTTTCCTCAAAGTAGAAATATTCTCTTTTTTTTCTTATTTTAAAATTTCATATTGGCCAGTATGCATCTATATAGTGTGTACAGTGTGCATGTATATTGTACGTAGATACTGTGTATATGTAGTATATACTGCAGAGTGTATATTACATAGATCCTGCATATACTACACATACTACATAGTATCTATGTAGTATATACTGTATATGATAGAATATATATTTCAAATTATCTGAATTGAGTAACTCGGACAATCAATACAAGCAATGCATACATCATCGTAAATTCACCAATGAAACTGCTTCTAAAGAGGAAAACTATCTCTTTATTTATCCTAAACATAAGAAATTACAACAACAGGGCATCATTCCAACTCACAAGAATCTTCAGGCCTCTGAAACCCAGAGTTAGGCAGGAGGTTTTTGTTAGTGACATGTGCTCTCTCATCAACATCAATTAATATTTATTGGACAAAGCATGGATGTGGCACACTATGCTGTGTGTTTTGCGCACATTTTTTAAATATGAAGACACTATCCCTGCTTTCTTACATGTGGAGAAAAACAGTGTTCATGACCACAATAAATAATAAAAAACATACATGTTTCTATAGGCTTATGAAAAGTATTGTATCTCATCATGTAAGAAACAAAACCTTCAATGAGCAAGTAGATCGTGACTGGCTTTGCAATATGACAGGGACAGAATCTAGTGGAGAAATAAAGAAACTGTAGATTCTAAACTAAATCAATCTTGATCGTAGCTTGCATTTTGTTTTTAATTAAGTGAAACATGCTAAAATAGGGATAAAAAAACAGATTAAAAGATAAACTTGGAGTCTCTACATCTTTTTTCACAAAGTATCACTTAAGCTCAAAAGGATTTCTTATCATTTCTATTAAACATAACTTTATTATACTCTTTGTTTCTAGGTTAACCCATACCCAAATAATTATAGATGTAAATTATACAACTCTGCCTAAAGGATATCATTTTTCCCTAGTGATGAACTGGTATCAAAACTCCAGAATAATTTGATGTAATATAATCTCTTGTCACTCTCTTTTGTTCAGTTGGGCTTTTTCTCTCCGTTTTTGCCCTTCTGACCTTCATTTCTTCCCTTCTTTTTTCTCCTCCTGAGTTGTCCGGCATTTGTGAATAATTTGGTCAACTCTTTTAGCTGAGAGTCAACATCCTCAGCCTGTAGTCAGCAGCTATATCCTATTCCACAGACTGAGTTATTTAACTGCACAAGTTCTTGTCTCCAGTATACACTCTTCTTTTCTCGGCTGACTTATAACACATACTTTTTTCATCAATGTCTAAAAAAAGTAACAAAGACTCTGTTCTTGCAAACCAACTCAAGAATTCGAGATAATTTTTCATGTAGCATCATCTATTAAGTGTTCAATATTTCCAAGCCACAATCTAACTGCCTATGGCATATCCTGAATTCTGATAAAAAAGCAAAAAAAAGAAACTTGTCCAATTTTATCAGTAAAATTCATCTCTCTTGATGACTGATTGACAAACTACTTAAAACACTCAAACTGAAACAAGTGAGTGATAAAACCACTGAGATAACCATTGTGTGTTCTGTTTCTTAATTTCTACATACTGCTATATACCTTTAGTGACCTCACATTTACTAGTGCCTATAGGAATCACAAGTTTGAATTAAATAAATGTTTGGCCTTTGTCTTTCTGCCTTATGGATTGTTTCTCTGCTTAGCTGCTGATATTTATTTCTCCATTACTGTTCAAATTAACTAAGTGGCAAAGCCCATAACCTCAAAAAAAAAAAAAAAAAACAAAAAAACAAAAAAACTGTTTAGCTCTATTTGAAAGTAAAAGATCTCTCCCGATTTTGCATCTAGTATTTGCTCTTTTACATAATTATAAGAATAGTAGATATCACTCTTATACTCCTGTTTCTTTTTCCCCCAGCTAAAAAAAAAATGTATATTAAAATTGAAGGCATTTATTTTTAATTCATCAAAATTGGTCTTGGCCATTGCATTTATTTGCCTTTTTACCTACTAAAAGCGGCAATTTGGAGAGTAATGAGGGAGAGAAGTCACGGGAAAGAAAGACATTATTTGATATCAAAGTAATATTACAATAATAGGGATCTTTCCCCACATACTTCAAAATTAACGCAGAATTTAGAAAATAAAGTAAAATTACTTTTTAAAGTGGAAGTTTAAGTAGAAGGTTAAAAAGTTTAACTACTTTATTTTTAAATTGTAAACTTCCACAAGGTAGATTTTAGTCTATTTTGTTTACTACTGACTCCCCAGGCCTAGAAGAGTGCCTGCCACATAGGAGGGGTTAGCTCAATAAGTGTTCAATAAATGAACTAGTTTACTCAAAAAAAGTTGCAACTTGTTTACCAGCTGTCAAAAGTTGGTTCCTTTATGTATAAAATAGCATCAACTGTGTAATTTGCCCCCACTTCCTCCTTTTGCAGAAAGCCAGCAAAAGAACTGTAACTTTTTACCTAAGGATCAAAGGTGTCAACCCATTGGCTCATGCTACTTTAAAGTCTTGGATAATGGTCTTTGGTTATTTTTAGACAATTTCTTTTGTTTCAAGCTTGAAAAGAAGTATTAACAAAGATCAAAAACATAAATCACTGATTCAGAGCAGGAAAATGCATATTAAGAAGTTCAAAATATAGTATGTAGAGGCTGTGTGTTAGCCTTCCCAGAATACAAGCCAAACCTTGCCTTAGATACTGAAGTATTATATTGGTCTCACTTGGGACCCATCAACATAAAAGGAATGGGGAGAACTTGGAGAGTAGAAATTCTAAATATGTAAGCAAAAATAATTTTAAAATCATAAAGTGACCCATGCAGTGTCAATACATAAAATAATAAGCCAAGAGATAGAAAAGTACAAGCAAATTGAAACAATGGATAACTCTAGATAGTGGAATTATAGGTAAGTTTATTCTCACCCATAATTTTCTTTATGTCCAAGTATAATATGCATGTAAGACTAGCACAGTCAGAAAGAAAATAATACACATACTTTTTAAACCAAGGAAAGAGCCAAGGATAAAAATCATATGATATATGAAGAAAACTTAAAGGATTAAGATTATCCAGCCAAAGAAGAAAAGGCTCATGAGTAACTTTAACAATCTTCGTTCCTTAAAACAACCACGAACCCAAAACTATGAAAAATACATAGAATGGGTTTATTTCTCATTTTTATAAAGATAGATAGATACATACATACATACATACATTCACACATACATAAAGTTACAGGAAGTAAGCCTCATAAAGAAATGGCAAAGCTATGCAAAAGACAAAAGAGAAAATCCCCAGATAATTAGAGTACTGCTTAAAGCAGCAACTCTCATAATGAGATATGAGGATGAACATGAAAAAAGACAAAGGGCTTTGCCTTCTCAAGAGGACATTGCAGAATCTCAGGAAGAGGTGTTATTAAAAGGAGACATGTTTAAAATAAAGGCTAGAATAAAATTTCTATTGTACCATAATTGAGGTATACCCATGAAACTATCCTATGTGCGAACATACATTCTAGAGTAGAAAAATATTGGAGAATCCCTAACCCAGGGTCTTCAAGGTGAAGTACCCTGGATCACCAAAAGACAAGATGGGCAAAAGCAGTTTCTCTTGTAGGTTGGGGTAGAGGGATCACAAATGAAAAGTCTTTTTGAAAAGAATGAAGAGACCTCAATTTAAGTTCTGTCCCACAAAGCTAACTGGAAGCTTTCCTAGTGTCTATATATTTTGATATATCCAGAATTATTTGGGAGAGTACAAAGCCCAACTTTGCAACCTCCTTGATGCATTTCATGGTCAAGAAGTTGTACTATATACTTTAAAAACTTCCATTCAGCTTAGCTACCATTTACATTCAGTTTCTCTCTTCTGAGTTGTCACAGGGATAATAAGCAAGAAATAAACACCCACATAACAAAGATGGCCACCTTCAAGTACCCTAATTTGTGCCGTAAGTAGGAATATCAAGAAATCACACTTTTACTTAGAGGAATTGCTTTACCAACAGAAATGTCAAGAATGTTAGCAGATGCCTTGGTTAATTGGGAAGATACTTGGAGGACATGTGGTGTTTTTCAGGCTCTTCAAATCTCATTGCATAGGTGGCTATCTCCCTTTAATATCATGACAAGGACATGTAACCACATGTATCTAGAATTAGAATGTTTCAAGCCATTTCAAGCCTTTACACTTTCACACTGGGTCTGGACCAAGCAGATAGAAAACACATAATAAAAATCCAAATCTTATGTTTAGGACAGGAGCCCCTTTCAAACTTTTCTGTTTTCTCAGGCAGTGCTACACCTGGCAAACACAACCAAAGGAAGTATTCAACAAGAAACTCAAGTGGCTTCTTTCTTCAAAAAGGAATAGTAAGAATTCACCCAGCACTTACTATGTGTAGATGACTGTACTGAACACTTTACAACCTTTGTTTCTCTAGGGTCCATAGGCTATCTAGTTCTAGCTATTCTCCCTGAAGTTAAATGTGAGCAAACTCAGAAGTCCTTGGAAATCCCACCCCACTCCACCCCCACGCCTAAGCAGTAGCCAGAGAAGTATCTAGACTAAGCCCAGGAATTACCTAGTGCTGATCACTCAAAGAGGATGAAGACTATGGTAAAATTGGATGGCGAGAACTGGAAAATTATATTTTTATTATGAAAAGTCTGGCACCACTCTCTTGCACCAGAGCAAATTCTGATGGAGTTCCAGACCTGAACCATTCTCCTCAGGGTTGTTGACTCACCATATTTGACCCTTAGACATATCACTTGCTCATTCTCTCTTTCTCTCAGCTTTGCTGTATACCCTCCTGAGACAGAAAGGGTGCACGAAATTGGTCAGAGGTGACAGAGATCAAAGGGCAGCATCACCCTACTTGCCCCAAGGTGTGAGCTCTGGGACTGTCGTGTTACTCTCATCTCTACCCATAATGCTTTTATTTTCTGATGCTTATTAAACTTTGACCAAAAAGCTTTCCACATTCCCACTCCCTCTTCTTCATTCCATCTCTCCCCATCTCATCCCCTCTACCTACCTATACATTCACACACACACACACACACACACGCGTGTGCACACACACACATGCACGCACACACCACTCATACTCACACACATCCCTTTTGCGTCAAAGGATATGGGTATCATATAATCAATAGAGAGGAAAGGAAACACTCATATCTCACTGAAGCCATACGAACTTACCTCAAGTCAGAATTTGACTTGGTTTGGGAGTGGTTTCTGTGTATTAGTTTCACAGTCACTAATCAATACCACACAAGGATCCATTTCAAATACCTTTCTTTTAAATGGAGCTTTGACAGCCCACGTTTAGGGCAGGCACTAAAACTAGAAAGAATTCTTTCTGCATCGCTTTTGTGAATACAGGATATTGGCAAAAGATTATTAGAATAAATCTTTGCTGGCAGTTTCTCTTTGTTCTCCACATCTCGGAAACCTGCTAAACTCAGCTGCATGTAAAACAAAGCAGAGGCATTTTAGTGTGAGCAGTGACGCACCCTTTGGGTAGAGGGCCACATAAGTATTAGGGAAAACTCTCTAAAAGTCAGCATAACCTCCCAAGTCGGTGATTCCTGTTCTCTGGGTTGCATTATGCTACATGGTGCTCTCCTACATTCATCTGGGCAATAGACTCTCCATTCTCTTACTCTGCTGGTCTATTCTGAAGGGATGTGAAGGGAAATGCTAAGGAAAGCTTCAAAGGTGGAGAGCTCTAAGTTTCTGAACAGCAATGAGGCAGCCATATTCTTCTGCTTTGCCCTGAAAATCAAGCATCACCTTATCGTTTCCTCGCCAAGATTAACTCCTGCTTCCTGAAGAGTATTTCTGAGGTAGAAAGCAGAGGTGGTGAAAAAAGAGGGAGCTGAAAAGTCCAATCTGTCAAGCTCCATTTTAGAAGAAAGGAAAACTAAAAAGTGAACGTATTTAACATGAGCCATTTCCTGCACTCAGGAGGGAAGAAAGCACGCTAGGAGCTGTGTGCAGGAGGAGATCCGCACTGGTGTTATCTCTGACCTGCAGCTTAGCCCCAGTGTCTCAGCTGCCAAAAAGCTCCCATTCAACGTTGTGCTGAGTTCATCAATGCTCCACGTGTCAGGATCCTAACAGGAAAAAGCAGGACAGACAGTCTCTCCATTCAACCGCCTGGGGACCCCATGACAACTAAAATCCCCTCGCAGACCGTCCATATCAACCTTCGGCAGGTCAGAGCACACAACCCCTTCAGAACCACAGGCTCAGGCCCACACCCTTTCCCCTTGTCAACATTGTCACTTTAAACAGAACATCGAGCCTTATCACGAAACCTGAAGTAAGTATGACAATTAAGATGGATTGCAAAGCCTGCTTGTGCTTCACAATTAACAATCACTTGGCAGCAGGTTCCACGCAACTGTTGGGGGGTATGGCAAGAACTTTATCCCTGCTTAGTGCTGCATTAGCATATTTAGTAGGCTGCAAGACATAATTCCTAAGATATGAACATATTTTTGTCTTTTTTAAAAATCTGCAATTAAGCTATAATATGTAGAAACTCTGCACCAGGCAATCAATGTGCAAATACCAAGATGGAGTTGGGGTAAGGAGGGCAAATAAAAGAAATGCACCCCTGCACTGATAACAACCTGAACCAGTAGCTGCTTCCAGAGTCACGGGTCAGCTAGAAAACTGTGGCTCTTTCCTGCTCGTGACAAAATGGGGGAGCTGGGGTCTGGCGTGACCCCACTGCTGCTGGCATCAGGTGATAGCCCTGTAAGAGCATAGCTACCTGCTTTAAACCCACATATTTAAAAAGCAAAATAAAATCAGCCCCTGAAATGACCTGGTGGTTACTTAACTGGGCATTTTTCACAGAAAGCACCTCTTGATTCTCAATCTCTTAGTAATAAAAGATGCTGATAAAAATCACACAGGCATTTTATTCTACAAATATGAGGGCTGGTCCGCAAACTTCCCATTATTTTCCTTAGTGGTTGTCACATCTTCCACACTGATGCGAAGGGCTCAGGGAGTGCAAAGCCTAGACCAGCGTGACCGGCTGAAAGGCAACCCCAGCTACCATTCCTAACTTCTCCACTGTGCTTATTGCATAGATTTGGGCCTACAGTCCAGGCCTCTGTTGGGGCTACAGAGGGAAAGAAACACAGCCAGATCTTTCTGAGATAGCCAGGACTTTGTCTTTCTTGACATCTGGGTTGCAAGAAGGCAGGATATCCTGCCAAATTTATTACAGCTGTGAGACCCACCTTGTGATTAAGACTCAGCTGAGTCTGAGGAACACAAGAGACAGAGGTGTGGAGTTTTCTGGCAAAGAAACCTCACCCTCTGCAAAAACCTCCTTTATAAAAGAACACACACACACACACACACACACACACACACACACACACACAAGTTTAGGTGAACAGCTCTCTAGTTGCATAAAAAGAAGCATGTGCAAGTAACAAATGCAATTTAGCACACAGTCTTTCTTTACAAAACCAGAAAAGTAACAGATTAAAGCACCTGGCAGTCTTGGCACACTGAAAGAAAATCTTAGCTGTGACAAAACAAAACAGGTGTACAGGTATAAAACTTTTGCTTTCCAATAATGCCCCTCTCTTCACTGGAATGCTTTGACAGGTGCAGAAGTTCAAGTTACAGTGCGGAAGTAGCAAATAAATACACAGCATTAGCGTCTGACGTGCTTGCTGAGCACCCGGGGATGTTAATAACTGGCAAGGTACACTAATCTCTGATTGCAACATTTGGTTTACCTTAATCTGGAGGGACAGCTGTATTAAAGAGGGAATTATACTAATCAGTTCAAGGCCCTTGCATATAAAACTTCCCATTAGGCTTAAAGTACACCAGCTTATGCTCATTCTCTAGGAGCCTTACATCTGGTTCTGAATAAGGCTGCCTCTCATTTGCAAGGTACAAACTGAAAACAAGGGGGAGGGGGGCTGACAGTTGCTGGAGGATGGGTGATAGAAGAGGAAGCTACTAATTCTTTGAAATTTTTAACAGAACAAAACTAGCTTCTAGGCATCTTAATACTAAAAGAAAAAAAGGCATGTGTTATCAACCCTAGGCCATTTTTTCCTGTTACCGGAGGTGACCAACATAAAATAAAATTGATGATGTCAGTCAAAAACAGCTAAGCACAAAGCTTGGCTTTGTTATCTTAAGTCAGAAGGTATGATAGGCCATGCCATATGGCTCTAATCCGTCCCTATCTCCCATCACCTAACAGGAAACCTTCATGTAGCATGACCTTATTTGGCTGGTTCCAGGTTAGGGCTGCCCAAAGGGGATTTTTCTGTTTCTGCTATATCCAAAGGTTTATGTTGATTTTTTTCTGAGCCCTGCAAACTATAAATCCGACTGATTACTCTGCACTCTTTTGCTTGACTGAGCCTTTACAATCAGACATCCCCGTTAACAATAAGCTCCTAATGAATCAAACATCTATGGCATTAGTTTCACCTAGCTGCCTCTTTCCCATGCACTGTGCTGCTTTGTCAGACCTGGTTTGATGAGAAAAGCTAGTGACACTTGCTGCACCTATTGATAAACAATTCAGTAATGAGGGGCATAACAAAAATTACCTACAACAACCTGATTAAAAATGACAGGCAAAGCTTACTCCTTGCTCTATAGTGAAGGTAACTCCGGCACTGCGGAGGGAAAATAATGAGGTAAAATAAAATTTCCTCCTTTACCACGGAGTTCCTTTCTGAATGTGTGTTTATGAAGCAATGAAAATTTTTTTTTTAGTGATGTTTTACACTCTTTCAGGCTATGTGACTATCAACAATGTTAGGAACTTCTAGAATTCAAGATGCTTCCCTTTCAACTTTCTGAGATAAACTCCCTGATTTTTCTACTTAAATTTTCTGAATAACCTAACTAATACTGAGATCTTCACTTTCTTTCTCAAATGTGAGTCTAGTCATTGAGAAACATAACAGTACAAGTACTAATAATTATGTAAGTGTAGCATGGGGATAATAAGAAAAATTCTAAGACACACAATTTTTTGAAAAAAGTAGAAAAAACGTTATGGACAATATCACCTCCCTAAAAGGAATAACTTAACCTTGCTATGGGCATTGAAGTTCTTTTTACTGGGGTCACCCAGAGGACCTTTGCAACCTCGAAACAAGCTTCTACCCAGGGGAGGCCAGGCTCTCATGAAAGCTTGATTCAAAGACAGAAATGTGTGGGTTCCGCAATTGTGTAGCAGCATGCTGGGAGGGTTTCCATCCGTGCACAGATGCACTTGAAAATCAAATATGGACATGAGGAATGTTTTTTGGAGATGGAAAATGAGTGCTGATGACATGTTTATATTTCACAGATGGATCCAGTACAGAACCATTTTTTGTAAAGAAACAATATCCACCATTTGCTAATTTTTTTTTTTTTTGAGGAGCTACAAAATGGTGGCACAAAAAGTGAATATTCCCATCGTACATACTCCACCTGTTCCTTGGTCTTACAACTGTCTTCCATCCTGAATGTAATCATTGACTGTTGTAGTCTTATTTTTTCTCAAATGTTATCCAAAAGGATGTGAAAAAAAGAAATACAATACACAAAGGCACTTGGAAAAGCAAAATGATTTGAAATTAATTTACTACATATGAAAAAATTGGAAGATGGCAAATGCTATTAAGTAACAACAGCCGAATTTAATCTTGAAAAGTGTATTTTCTTATTGGCATATTTTCTCTTTGTATCTGATATCAAATCAATTTTTGAATGTATTCTATCAAGAGTCTTTCATGCCTTCTTTATTCCTTTGGCCCATCATTAGCCAAATACCACATTTAGGTATTGGAAGGTCTGGAAAATGCAAACATTTCATATTAGATTAATTCTAGTTATTGCCTTATTGTTGATACATTATAGTGATAAATATTTTATGGTTATAAATATGAATTATGATAATATGGAAATCCACTATATATAGGATATGTATTTATAAGATAATCAAAAACATTTAAGTGCCAAAGAGCATTATTAATAATATTGTTTGTAAATTTTGCTTCCTCAAAAGAAGACATCAGAATCATCAAATCTTAATTTATTGCCACATCAGTAATATTAATTTGCTATTTCAGGTGTGAAATAGTGACTAAAGTGATGCACTTCAAAGATACACAGATAAAAATAATAATAAAGGTATAGATGTGAAATATGAAAATTAATATTTTGATTTGTATAGTATTAACATATTCTGAACACATTTTCATACTTGAATATTTTTAAGTGTTCCAAATAATACATAATATAGTAAAATTAAAATTAATTATTTTATCACTATTGATCAGACAAACTAATTTATCCTGAGGTTTTACCTTTCTTACCATCTGTATTTCATGACATACTGAATTCCACAGCTGACCTTTAATGAATAATATTTTTATTCTAAGAATTAGTCTGAGGTTAAGAATTAAAAATAGAATATGAATCCAGGCAAATGATCAAACAGCCTGAGACTGGATAACAAAATCTTGACAATCTATATAAATCAGCATGTTCTTTCAACCCTTTATTTTCTGGCAGAGTACCAAACATCAATCTGTGGTTCTCCGTTCTATGATTCTAACACCTTGTTATCATCCTGATACTAGCAAAAGCTTGTGTTCACCTCTCCAAAGAAAGCAAATCTAAATTATTGCTGGATTTTTGACACACATTAATAAGGCCAAAACATTTTATAAATCCTTAATTATTTTTTGCCTATATATCAAAAAATAGATTTTAGTGAAAGTCTTAATGTAGTTTCAGAGTTTCACAGAAAATATTAGTACTCTACTTAAATTAAACTTATTAAACTTTGAAACAGTCAAAAAATGAACCTATATCCTTCCAATTATAGCACTTCTTAAATAGTTACATTGTTAATCATCATTTTATAAATACATAGAACATAGAGCTGGAAAAAATTAGAGATCATTTGTTTCAATTCTATTTTAAATGTTAGGGAAAGAAGGTCTGAAAGGTAATATTCAAGTTCACATAACAAGAGTGCAGAAATTGCTTTCTGAAGCTTACTTCAGAACATTCCATTTATTTTGTAACGATTAGTTATAGTGGACTAATTTTATGTTACTAATCTCTTATTCTCTAAGTACTATATCAAGTATTATAATAATCATGTTGGCAGAACACCACACTTAAAGAATAAGTGAAAAGGCTGGGCGCAGTGGCTCACAACTGTAATCCCAGCACTTTGGGAGGCCGACATGGGCGGATCACGAGGTCAAGAGATCAAGACCATCCTGGTCAACGTGGTGAAACTCCATCTCTACTAAAAATACAAAAATTAGCCAGGCATGGTGGCACGCGCCTGTGGTCCCAGCTACTCAGGAGGCTGAGGTGGAAGAATCGCTTGAACCTAGGAAGCAGAGGTTGCAGTGAGCCTGGATTGCACCACTGCACTCCAGCCTGGCGGCAGAGCAAGACTCTGTCTCAAAAAAAAAAAAAAAAAAGTAAGTGAAAAATAAAATAAAACTTTATCATCTAGATTCTACCAGTACCTAAATTGCTGCCTGGATGTAAGGTGTCTGCCTCCTCTTTAAGGTCACTAGACTATTAGTGAATGAGTTAATAATGTGATAATACAACCAGGTCCCTGCTGACAAGCAGAGAGTATGCAACTTGTAAAGGTGCTTTTGACCAAAGAACAGCTTAAATATAGGGATTTTCTGGCTCAATTATATTGCTCTACCTTACAGTATTAACAAGCTGTCCATTCAATTGCATCATTGTTATGACATTGTTTACCGCCAAATATTTAAAAAGTAGAATTATAGAGTCATAAGGTAGGCTCTCTGAACCAAAACAGATGAAGAAACTCTGGTCCCTGGAGATTAAGTGATTTGCCAAGATCAAACAGGTAGTTAGATACATCTAGAAACAAGCAGTACAGGATTACAGCATTTCCTTAACAAGCAGATATCGTGTCAAGTCTATAATAACTTGCACCAATTTAGCTTATGGGGAAAAAAATGAGCAGACCCTTTACTTTGGGGGTTAGGCATTATACAATTGCAAGAATAAGAATAGTCACTCTGGAGAAATGAGAATTTGATTTGATCAGCAGGTATACAAAAAGATCACATTCCTCTATCAAAGTAAAAGGTTAAATACCAGTTATACAACTGAATATCATGCTTTGAAACTTGATTTCTTTTTTATGCCTTTCCCTGGTTTATATTTTTATAATCTGTTATATTTATTGTTAAAATGTTTGAAAGAAAACATGGTAAGTATATATAGCATCACAGTTGTCTGTAGAATTGAGTAATTCTTAATTTTTTTTGGAGAGGTAGATCAGGGTCACAAATTTTTACTTAACTTTTTATCTTAAAAATTAGCATGCTTATTGTAGAAAAATTATAAAGATAAGCAATACGTAAATAGATACATAAACCGAAATCTTGCTTTTCATGATACCATGTTAGTGTCTAGCCCTTCAGAGTTTTACCTGTGCAAATATGCACACATAAATATTTTATTACAAAGATGAGGTCATGCTATGCAAAGCATCTTTTGATCTGACTTTGTCTCCCTAAGAACCCATTGTGAATTACTTTCCCTGGCAATAAAAATAGACCATCTTCTTTTCCATCACAATAGTCCAAGCCACCATCAACTCTAACTTCCTCTGTTCAAAAACCATACTGACTCACTTTTTTTTTTAAAGATGGGGTTTCACCATGATAGCCAGGCTGGTCTTGAACTCCTGACCTCAAGTGATCCACCCACCTCAGCCTCCCAAAGTGCTAGGATTACAGGCGTGAGCCACCGACTGACTCACTTTTGATCACCTCTCCGGATTACTTTGTGCATAACAGCCAGAATGAGCTATTCAAATGTAACTCTGGTCATGTCATTCCCTCTCACTTTCTTAAAACATTTTATTCGTCTACATCAGAATTTCTCAACCACAGCACTAATGACATTTTGGACCAGATAATTATTTTTGTTTGTTTGTTTGTTTGTTTTTTGAGACAGGGTCTTGCTCTGTCACCCAGGCTGGAGTGCAGTGACACAATCTCGGCTCACTGCAACCTCCACCACCCAGGCTA
Source organism: Saimiri boliviensis (assembly GCF_048565385.1). Lineage (NCBI taxonomy): Eukaryota > Metazoa > Chordata > Mammalia > Primates > Cebidae > Saimiri > Saimiri boliviensis. Next base: position 94,368,053 of record NC_133453.1, read on the forward strand.
AAGAGAGCCTCCCACCTCAGCCTTCCAAGTAGCTGGGAACACAGGCGCACACCACCATGCTGGGCTAATTTTTGCATTTTTGGTAGAGATAGGGTTTCAACCATGTTGCCCAGGCTGGTCCAGAACCCCTGGCTTCAAGTGATTCTCTCACCTCAGCCCCTCAAAGTTCTAGGATTACAGGTGTAAGCCATCATGCCTGGCATGGACCAAATAATTACGTGTTATGGAGAGCTGTCCTGTGCATTGCAGGATGTTTACCAGCACCACTAGTCTCTACCTACTAAGTACCAATAGGACCCTCACCAGTTGAACACCACTGGTCTATGTCAATAACCAAAATCCACAGCATGGCATACAGGACCCTGCATGCTACTCTTGGCCTGACCTGCCTCTCTAGCATCATCTGATTTGATTCTTCCGCTTGCTGTTTGTTGTCTTCAACCACACAAGTTCTTTTTAAGCAGCTTAAATGTATACATTCTGTCCTGCACAAGTGTTTGCCCATGCTGTTCCATCTGTCTGATAATGTTCTTCATCTATCCATTTCCCTAATTTTTGCCTAGGTGACTTCAACACATCCTTCAAATTCCATTTGAAGAATCACCTTCTCAGAGCATCTTTTCTGACCCCTTTTAAGAAGTCTGAATCCTTTGCTATGTGCTTTTATGGAACAACAGGCCTTTCTTTCAAACCTACTATCTCCTTTTCTAAGTGCACATTTATTAATATGATTGTTTCTTTACTGTCTATTTCTTTCTCTAGACTCAAAGCTCTGTGGACAGGGGCTGGGCACCTTGGTATTCTCAACACCTAGCACAGTGGCAGGCGCACAGTAGAAAGTTGATAAATACTTGTTGAATAAATGGCTGTGCCAGAATCATTATATTTAATGGATGTTATAAGTTTAATGAATGTACCATGCATGATTTTACCATTCTGAGATTGGGAGTCAATTTTGAAAGCTGTCAAGCTAATAAGAAAGTTTCTCTGATACCTTTCAGAAAAGGCAATTCTTTCAGAGTTTTGAGCACAGGTGTGAAGAACCAAAACTTATGTTTAAAAAGATCCATCTAACCATGCAAATGAAAGGAAGTGGAAGCAGAGAATTTGGTTAGAAAATCATTTAAATCATCCAGTTATACAGTAAAAATAAATTTGTGTGGGTGGTAATGATGGAACTGAAAAGAAATAGAAATTATAACAGAAATTGTGAAATTATTACTGGAACCTACTGATACGTAGGATTTGGGGGAAATGGACTGAGGCAGAACAATCTAGAGACAAAACATTCACTCTGTACTTCTGAAAATGTCACTGATGATTCAAATAAGGAAAAACTAGATAACTTTTCTATATCAAAGTCTATCTTGACTTGCAAAGTAGTCAAAAGGGCAATGAAAGTCATTTTTAAAGCTTCAAGGTCATGAAAGAGTCCACTAGTATCTTCTCCATGTGCTTTTTGGTTTTGATTTTTCTTTCATTTTGGTGTTTTTGAGTCACCCAAGTTGGAGTGCAGTGGCACGATCAGGGCTCATTAAAGCCTCAACCTCGGGGGCTCAAGCCATCCTTCCTCCTCAGCCTCCCAAACTGCTGGGATTACAGGTATATGTCACCACACCTGGCCTCAATTTGCTTCTAAACAGAGAGAAGAGCCAATATTCCCAAGTAAGGTAATCCTTACTTGACAGAGTTGAAGCAATTTTCCTGGTCCCCAGGTTTAAAGGCGAAAAGGGATGGCTGTCTCACAAGTATGTCAGGCTCTATCCCAAGGCCTCATTTGTATTGGAATTGTGGCTGATGGGGATCTATACCATCTCTATTCCTAACTTCTGATAGTAGTCCCAACCTCGCAAACAGTTACAGGCGATATACGTTTAAGAAAAAAATATTTCTCCCAGCTATAAAAGGTGTGGCTTCATTAGACTTGTCTTTTTGGATCCAAAAAGCAAAAAGAGTTCTGATTCAAATAGTGTTTGACAAAGAGAATGCTTTCATCAATGCAAGTTAAAAGCCACAAAATTCTGCCTAATGAAAATATTCAATACTTCTTAGTTCACATATGCATGTTTATAATTTAAGATAATTTAATTTTTATAATTTGATATAATTTAAGATTATAAATCTGTAATTTAAGATTATAATTTTATAATTTTTATCTAATTTAAGATTATACACAGACCAAGGTATTGACTATAAGATATGATTTCAGGCATTTTGAGAGTAGATGCCCTAAACTTTTCTAAGTTTGATCTGAGAAATATTCTGGATGAAATCTGTGTTCCCACTGTTAGCATTAGAAATGTAAAGGTATACATGAGTCTTAATTTTTCCAGCCGGATCAGTGGCATAATTTATATTTATTCACATATTAGCTGCACTAATTTATAAATCCTAATCCTAATTAAGATCCATATATAACTGGTATATAAACATATAATAATCATATTATTTTCTATTATTTAGATTTTAAATTATTCATTAGAATTCAGCTAATCAAACTAATTTCATTTGTAGGTGAAGACAAATTTGGTTCACTTGCACAACCAACTAAAAAAATCCTCTTAGTAGAATTTTAGCATTTATAGACATGTTAAAATTTCTTTAGTATTCATATAGAACCTGCCTAAAAGTATTTTTCCCTCCAGTATGTTGAATCACAGACCATCAAAGCTCTCTTTTACTGTCTTGTAATGCAACAAGCAAAACCTACTTTTGTTTGTTACCTAGCTCCTATTGGTGACCCTGAAAAGATCAAATTAGGTCTGACTTTGTTGTTTTTCACTGGTGGTAGCAATTCTCTTAGTGACAACTGCATAGAGCTGCTATAGTTTCTGCATTCACTCTTTTTTTTTATTGCATTTTAGGTTTTGGGGTACATGTGAAGAACATGCATGCAAGATTGTTGCATAGGTACACACGTGGCAGTGTGATTTGCTGCCTTCCTCCTCCCACAAGGCACAAGTAGAAATTGCATATGCTCATCTTCCTTTTTCGTTCAAAACTAACAACCTCATGAAGGTTTCAGAAAATGTCATAGAGTCAGACCTCTAAGATCATGGCAGTTTGAAGAGAATAGTGGTTCTATCAATAAAATGTCAGGGAAGATTTGCATGGTGAACCTCTGACTCTACTTCAAGGAATGCAATTAGATAAATATGCTAGATTTGGAGACTTGATCTGAAAAGGTAGCTGCAGTCAGTTCCTAAGGACTTTCAAATTTTATTATTTATGAAATACATTAATTTTGTCAAAGTAGGGAGAATCAGACTGAAAGAGCTGTCATGGGTCCTTTCTTTGTCAAGCCAACTCATAAAGAAGGGTTACTAACTCTGCCACTGTTTTCCGCATGGAGACCAGATCTTCTTTTGACTTCTGGGTAGCCTCTCCTGTCTCCACAAAAGTTCGTATTTACTACATTTGACCTCTGCACCCAGCACTCCCAGACTTCTCTAAGTATTCACCTATTGTAACATCAGATGGGATCTTTCTGCCTCCCTTTGCTCTCAGTAGTTTTAAATGAGCTGAAGTTAACATATTTAATTGAGAGCCACATTATAACATTGTTCTAAACACTTTGTCTTAAATTACATAAGACACTACTGGAATTTTAAATTTTCAAGTAACAGATCATCTTGAATGAGGTTACAGTCAATTGTTTAAAAAAGTGAGTCACTGAAACTTTGAGCTCATTGAGATCATTTTAAGCTATATTCTATGAAACTCCAATTAGTTCATTCAGTGCATATTTATCAAGTCCTACCATGTATAAGTCACTGTGAACCAGAACAGATAGAGGTTTATGGAGCTCCAGTCTCATGATGAAACCAATATTTCAGAATTTGTATTCAATTATAAGCAGACAATAAAGACCGTTTTTTAAAAAAAGTTTGCTTTATTTGATACAAGGTCTCTCATCCCAACCTTCTACTCAGTTATCTCTTTACCCATGCATATTAGTATTTGATAAAGAAACTCATTTCTAAGATCTTTATATGGTAGAATTTATGGTGTCATGGTTAAAACAATGGCCTTTGGTGTCAGATACATCAGAATTCACTGCTGCTTCTGCCACTTACTAGTTTTGTGGTATTGGAAAAAATCCCTTAATCACTCTGAACCTCAGTTTTTTCATCTGTAAGATAGAAATATTTTATTTTTCTTGGTGACATCATGAGGATAAAATGAAACAATCTGCATGGAACCTTTAGCATATGCCCTCATATGTAGTGGGCCTTCAATAATAGTTTTTATTATAAAGAAGGAGAGTTTGAGTGAGGAAAATGTACATTATATGTTTGGTAACCAATATGACTTAGCGGTACTGGTAGACACAGTGGCAGAACTCTCTTCCACTGATAAGAAAAAAGAAAGTATATCTTGATAGAACCAAAGGAAGCAAAATATCTAGATCTAGAGCAAGGAGAGAGCTGTGGTGCTGGGGATAAAAGAGCATCAGGAGTATCTTAGCTGGGGTTCCACTAAAAGCAGAGCCTGAGGCAAGGAATAAGATGCATGTTGGTTTTCTCTAGAAACAGAAGGGAGGAAATAAAGGGAATAGGAAGGATGGGAGGAAAAGCCAAATAATGTTCCTGAAGGGTACCTAAGATTTCTGCTGTTAAAAAGAGGACCTCTGAGAATGCCTAGTGCTTCTCAGAAGTGCCTGTTCAAAGGATTGGTGGCTGGAATACTTATCACGTAGGTAATTGCCCTGGCAGGTGTTAGTTTCCCTGTATTCCCATGCTAGGCCTGAGGAATCATGAAGCAGGCTTCTGCAGCTCTGAAGAAGGCAAAAACTGGGATGATTCACAAAGAGTTCTGGAGGTAGGGCAGCCCAGGCTCAGCCTAGATTTCCTAGGAACTGTTCACTAAAGCTATAGTGAAATCAGAAGGGGGCATGGGGCTCCAAACCTCTCTTCTACAAATAGTCCTTCTGATGAGCCAGGGAAAGCATCAACAAGTGGAAAACAGTACTAGCAAAAGCGAATGCTGCCCCCAAAATAAAATAGATATTTGGTTTTCTGGAACCTTCGACTTAGTTTCTAGATTATTATTAATCTAGCCACTAGATTATTGTGACCAAAGTTAAATGAAACAAAATAAAAGTCCAAGGACATGGAATCTTTCCCCGCCCAGAAGTTCTTACCAGGGTTAGAATCAGAAGGGTTTTAAACATGGCTGCCTAGATAGTCACAATACTACCACCACAAAATAGACGTGGCTTCACAAATGCAATATATCATTGCATCATTCAATTCTCTATGCCTGTAATCACCAAACACTCTAGTCAAAGCTGATCAATGTAAGCTAGACTCTTCCATCTTCTCTAATGCCTCTGTGATATTAGTCAGGCTGACGTCACAGTATAGTGAAAATGACAAGTCACAACTTACCCTAGGAACATGATATGGGAAATTAAACTCAGCCTTAAAAAGCTAAAAAGCTTTTGGTTTCTATTTGAAGGGGGCAAGCTGGTCGGCCTATCTAGTCTGACAGTAAAAGGTAAAATCATTTTAAAAATAATAATTTATAAGTAATTCAGTTACATATTCAATGCATGGCTGTAATTTCTATCCAACCAAACTGCCACCTAAGGTTGCCAGATAAAATACAAACATTGCATGGGATATGCTTATCCCAAAAAATTATGCATTCGTTTTTAGAAATTCAGATTTAATCAGTCATTCTTTATTTTTATTTACTAAATCTGGCAACCCTAGTGCCTCCTCCAAACATGAACAGAGAAAAAGCTGCTCATTAAAACAGACCCTGTGTTTTAGAATGATGTCCTGTAGGTTTTAGGACATTCTAGAAGCAGTAATATTAATAAATTGATATGTGAGTTAACTGTAATGATCTACATGTTGTCTTCTTAGGCATGTTTTTAAAAACTTTTCAAGACATTTTAATAATTTATTTTGTCACAACATGGCCATTTGAAAAATTGAAAAAATATTGTGATGGTAAGAGGAAAATCCCATTTCAAATCATTTCAAATGAGCCTTCAAAACACTCTCATTTACTTGAGTCAAGTAAGCACACCTTAAAATGTTTTCTTGTTGTTCACTTAAATATTCTCTTATAAATAAAATTTAAATCAACTTGTAAGTCCCAGGACTGTTCCACAAAATTTTTTGATAAAGAGAAACAGCCAAAAACCCCATGGAGAGTCACATCATTTTAGCTGCAAGATTCTTGTTCCAGTTCACCTTCCGAAACAATTTCAGTCAAGTAGAAATGTTCCGACAATCCTCACTTAGAATAGCAAATAATCCCTGCCTTTTCATTCATTCACTCATTACTTCTCTGAAAAGAGAATGTGCAGTTACCAGAATTTTATACAATTAGTGCTCCAAGAGTGTTTTAAATGCAAACCTATAACAGGAAAGTAAAAACAAATCAAAGTTAATTGTGACTGGCTGGAACAAAATACTTAAATCAATAGAAGGATGGCTCATCTGCTCATCATTTACCCATTACCTGGGAGACGAACACCTCCTGCTGTGCTTGATTTTTGATACAGATTTACTGTTGCCTGTATCCTACAGACACATGCTAAGGAAACCCAGACCTTCTTTGGCTCCCTCTCTCATTATCTTCTTTGCACTTAATAACCTTATTCATCCTTATTTTATTATTGCTTGTGTGCTCTCCTTTGCAAGGTAGGCCTATACCCACACACAAAATTAGAGCTTTAAAACCTTATAAAGAAGCTAAGGACCTTCCTGCAAAGCAGTCAGAGGCACCAATATCTATCTATGAATTGCTGTCTTCCCTCAACTAATCGTAATCTGATTATTGTGATTTTCAGAACCCCCTCAAAATAGAATACTTCTTTCACAAGGCATTCCTTGGTTAAAAAAAAAATGTTTGTTAAAAGATTAAGATATTAGAATAAAATGAAAAGAAATAAAAACCCTCTTATTTGGAAATATAAAGTAGTAAATTCTTTACTGAAAGGGCAGTCTTTAAACCCAGACACAGTGTCCAGGTGACAGACTTCAGGGACCAGCGATGGGCAGATACCTCCTCAGAGTTGGAGCCTCTGGCTTTTAAAGGCCACAAATACTCTTCACTCTTATCAATAAAGACAAATTCATCTTGAACCCTATACTGCCTCTCTGCAAATGCCCTTTACCACAGCCAAGTATCAAAAAAATGGAATGTAAAATGTACCTGCAATTGAAAATTAATACCTATCCCTGAATTAAGTATAGAACAAATTTAGATATTTCCAAACAACATGACTGGGTTGATACATTACTTTTTTCAGACAATTGTACAAGTGAAAATATTGTGGCTATATCCTAATAGTAGTGGTACTAGTGACGATTTCCAGGGGGGAATAAAAGACGTAAAAGAGCTCTATTTTTTCTTACACTATTTGACAATTAAATGGATGATATGTAACTACTACCACCATATATTTGCTGGCAATTAACTTATGTTAGCTTTCTAGCTATGGTTTTTACTTGTACATATGGATTAGCTAATATAAGAATGTAGAGATGTCTACATGTGAATAGTCAGTGAGCTGATGCTATGTTACAGTTTTTAGCCAAGTACACCCAAATAGGCCAACCAACCACATGAAGATTAGAAACACATTTCCATTTTAACACTGGAGTATAAATACAAATGAAAAAACCTAGGAGTACATTGATACAACAGAGGAAAACAACAGCATAGTGCAAAGGATGGAAATTACGATGGTGTACAGAAGGAAAAAGAATAAGGAAAAATCTGATACAAGTCAGCTTTAGCCTTTCAAACTGACTGTTGGCTTATATTCCACCGCCACTTCCTCAGTGTGACCATTTTACTTATTTATTTATAAGAAAAGACATTCATAACCAATAACAGGATTGTAATGATAGTAAATGTAGGATTTATGATACATTAAAAAAAAAAAAGAACACCTTTAACTAACACTAAAAAGCCACCAAGGGTTGGGGTGGAGGGTAGTTACCTAGCTCACGGTTTTATTTAGTGACGGTTCCACTTTTTCACTCACTGCCTGCAAATCAGCATTTTTAGTGGACAAAGGACTCAGCAGCGGCCTTATGATTGCTTCTTTTCAAATGGTAATGGCTATCCTAACTCCTCTGCCAGGTTTTTCTTACCAGAGCACAAATTGCAGTTTACAAGGCTCTGAGGGGAAAAAAAATCTTAGCTGAATATCTTTTTTTTTATTCGACAAACTGACATGTAAATTACCCTTTAAGTGCTCCACTCTAGGGCTCTGATCATCTCCTAATTGTCACAGTCAATTGTAGCCAACAGTCTCTTCAATCCCAAGCGCTTTGACAACAAGCACAAGGATCAAAGCAGAATCAGCTCCCTGCAATATCCTTCTGTTTAGGATGCTACAAAACGCCTGCAAAAGAAAGGTGTAAGGGCATTGCTGTAGAGGAAACTGAGTAGCAAGTATTACAATAGTCATTTTCTTCATCTCTAAAATTATGCTGTATAAGCTGCCGTGATCTTTAATCACACGTGCAGAACAAATATATAAACCTCCCGGGCAATTAATATGCTCTTAAGATTATACTAATAATCGAGCTTTACAAACAACACCGTCTCCATGGCTTAGGAAAACTATCACTGGTGTAGGATAGCAATCATTTCATAGCAGTTTGAGCATCAAAAACTATTGTCAAACATACTCCATATTTGAGCATAAATTCTAAATCAGTTTTTATTACTTGGTTTGGTGTCAGGATTCACTGCTTCTCCAAACTAAATAGCCCACTGAAAATTCTACAGTTTCTTAAAAATTAACCTAGAAATGTCCAGCTGGAAATGTGGTACCAAATCAATTAAAAATGTGACACGAAAACTAATTTCAGAAGAATGGATTTTTTTTTTTCCTTACCAGAGGTAACTCTGTCTTACTGCTTTACTGGAAACAAACTTATTAAAAGTCATTACATGTCTAGAAACCTAATTCCTACATAAGATGTAACTATCAGGATCATTACTTTATAAAATATATCAATTATTTCCAACTAAGGTAATTATAATATATCACTAACTTTTGAAAAAGAATACTTATGTTTTTCAAAAGATAAATAATTTCATCTTACTAATTATAACAATATAATTAATAATTCAGTAGAGAGAAAAATCTAATAACAAATCTGTATAAAATAGCTACTTTTAAAATAGCCTAAGGGTTGTCAGAAAAGTGACAAATGGAAAGAAATCAAAGGTGCATTTGATACTCCCCTTACAGCTTGTCTTGTTGTACCCAGGTATTATGCACATACAGCATGTAAGGTCATATGTTGATTGACAGCCTTCCTATGCTGAAGAAAAGAACTGAAAAAAGAGGCAGCACAGGGCAAATACCTCGGGTTCCTTTCTCAGCTAGTTCACGCAAATCCCCCTGTAGGGGTTTCCTATCCTCCCCTCAATTTCACCTTGAATTCTCTAGTTTGATTGAAGAGCTTCACAGAAGGGTCTATTACAGATTGAGGAATGATCCATTTCACATCTGAAGCTCCAAAGAGCTACTTGTGAGGAATCTTTGAGTGCATTTATCTCACATGTGAAGCTTTCTACAAAATCAATATGGGTATTTTTCAGTTTGACAAGTCAACATGAAATATCACATAATAATAGAAAAACAGAGTTGTACATTTAAACACAGCCAATATAGTTATCTATGACAAAGCTTATAGTTATTACTCATGGATATTCTTGAGTATGTCTAATCTAAATTCATTCTGATGGCTGGGCTAAAAAGTATAGAAAGTGTAACTGACTGGTCATCATATTTCTGGCTGCTCTGTCCTAATTAATCCAGGTTTTGTGGTGAGGGTGGAGAATGGGCAGGAATCATGGCCTTGGCTTCTAATGTGAGATTGATATGATAAGTGGGAAGAAACTAACCAAAGGTGGAAAAAAAAGGGGGGGAAAGAAATAGAACAAAGGAGAAATATTTCTAATAATTCACATTTAACTAACTGGCAAAACTGGGTAAAATGGTCACCCAAAAAATGACAACCATGTCTTAAATCCCCACCACAACTGAGGCAAGTACTAGCAGAATAACTGACATATTTGTGAATAAGTGATGTGTTTGTGTTGGGTTCTGACAATCTTTGGGTGAATTCCAAGTTTATTTTACCATCTGTATAAGATTTCTCATCTCCAAATCTGTTTTTTCATTTTGAAATGGGATTAATCATAAGATTGTATCTTATATGTTTTCATGAGAGTTAAGCAAGATGCTGCATAAAGCACCTGGCACATAGAGAACGTCTCGCTGTTGGTAATTATTGATGAAATTATTATAGTTTCATTGAACCCATTCACCAAATCTCTAGGGTTCTAACCTGGTGCCACTTCTGCCCCCCAGGACCTTTCTACATTGTTTGGTGTTCCCAAGTGGTAGATGACAATTCTGGTCAGAGTGTGCTCACTGAATGAGCTCTGGTCCTCGTAGAGGAGTGCAGCACTTGTCTTAGAAACAGTCTTCCTCTCGCCGGGAAGGCTGTCCTCATCAACCACATGGGAGAAAACCAGATGGGAATGTGAAAAGGAAAAAGGACTCAGGCATAGAGTCCAAATCAGCTGATCAATCTTAGCAATGAATGAGGTGAGAGATGGAGAGAAATGTCACATATGGTTTTTCTTCATATGGCAGTATGTTATAATTAATAATGAAGTTATCTCTATATACCCCCATGAAAGACCTTAAAAACAAACAAAATAAACAACCCTCAGGAGAAACCCAGGTCTAGTTAAATAGTTTACAATAACTATGTATTCCTCTCTCTCGCATTTTCCGGTAACCTAACACTATGTAATACTTGATTATCTGTGCTTAGGCCAACTAATCTGTAGAATACTTGAAATATATTTTGAATTTGTTTTTTAATTTAAAATTTTAATTTTGGGTTAACTCTCCCCACCACTCAGAATAAATCCAGAGTAGACAAAATATGTGAGTTCATAAAAATTCATGTTAAAAATAAAATAAGAAAAAATGTCATTATAAAGTATAATTGAAGTTTAAAAACTTTTATCCTATATTCCAAAGTCAAATAACTAAATATAAATGACTTTGTGTTTAATTAATTCAAACAATATGTATCAAGGAATTAATATATATAATAGTATTAATTTTTGCTACCCTACTGTTCTCTATTATTAAAATTAAGCTACAGCTTTCATTCCAAAGACAAATCAAAATATTTTCTTATATGCTGATATAGAATTACAAGTACAAATCGAAATAATTTCCTGTTTAAAAAGGGTCATTTCTTTTAAAATGTATTTGATTTGGGTTCGAAATACATCTTTACCAAGGAAACACATTTATAATCATTAAGTTCCCTGATTGACACATAAAAACATGTTTAACGTAAAATGTACCTAAACCACACTTATAATACCAAGTTGTGAGCAACTCTAGGTCATGAGGTCTATAAATAAATTTAACCCTGTGAAAGCTTAGGGAGTATCACTGGGCATTAAGTTTACAAACTTTGGGACATACCAGGCAAGAGATCAGACAGAAGCATGGATCAGTTACGAGTTCAGGTTATCGTCATTCTTGTCACCATCACCATGTCAGCATCGTTATCATTATCATACCATATTTCACCCAACACATTAGTACCGGATAGCTATCAAAATAAGAAGGGTAGGTAGCCAATAAGATGACATCTCATCATCTTGTATTTTTAAGTGAGCAGAAATGAAGTGCATCAGGATGTCAGAAACTTACTATACTCTCTCTGGCACATAAATGTCTTCCATGAGTTTTATATTTCCCAGTCAGGACCCTGAGCATTTTCAATGTGCTTTTCTTTAAGAAAATAAAGGCTCTAAAATATCAGCCAACATTTCAACATCTCCTGCTTTTAGATTTTGCCTCATACTATGGCAAACCAGATTCCTTATGCACAGCTTTGTAAAGTCTGCAAAAGGAACTAGCTTGGGACCTGTTTAACATTTTCCTTAGCATTCTGGTAGTACCACAATATTGAAGTGAGTATTTGCCTTAAAAAAAAAAAATCTTGATGGAAAATAATTTTACAAGTTTTCTCAATTGTGTATTTTGAAGTTTATCCTCCTTCATGATCAGGGTTTTTCTGCCCTATCCCATTTCTGGTTTTGATTTTAATTATAAACCTTACTACTCAAAACTATCAGTAATATCTGTCTTTCAGGTACTTCAAGTGTGCCAGTAACAAACCTCGTATAGTCCAACTAACAAAAATTCTGACTATGGGCACTCATTCCTGCCACTTGTCCATACATTTCAAGTAAGTACACACTATCCCTATGGTTTGCAATCTACCTAAATGACCTCTGTCCTCATCATGTTGTATCACAAAACATATGCATACCCTCTCTTTAAATGGAATTAAGCAGAGGCTGGGAAGCAGGAAGAAATGGGTAGTTATTGTCTAATTTTTGGAGTTTCAGTTTTGTAAGATGAAAAGGTTCTGTAGATCTTTCACACAGCAATACACATATACTCAACATTACCAAACTATATACTCAAAAAATGGTTAAGATGGTGAATTTTTTATTTTTAACCATAATTTTTTTCACAAAATACTAAATAATGTAGTCAAACTGCTTTAAAAAACTCGTTCATTAATTCAATAATAAATGAATAATTATGGAACATCTTTTACAAGCTGAATTAAGGATATCTTGTTATTTAAGTGTTAGGCAGCCAGGATCCTAGATCTCACCCCTAATTTCCTTCCTACGAAAATGTTGCCTGGGAAATTGCCTCCAGAGTTTTCAGTTCTAAATCAACTAACACATGACTTGACGTAGGATAAATTGCACATGAAAGTACAGGTCAAAACTAAGTAAATTAATGAGACTCCGATTATACAATTTCACTTCTCTTCTGAAAGATTCAAAGAGTGAAGCACAAGAAAACCACCACGCCCAGGTGCTCTGTTCTAAGGCTGCAACTACCATACACTGTTACCATTCAGAACCTCAAAATTTGAGGACCAAGCAAAAGTTGAAGCTCATTGAGACAAAAATACTTGAGCCCAAACCAAACTAGTTTTCAGTGGTTTCTCCATTTTTGTAACAGAAGTTCCACAGTACCTTACTGCTCATTTTCTTTAGGGTTGTTGATTTACATGGTTAGAAAGTGTCTTTAATATTTTAACCGGGTTAATTTTGTTTACAGTTTTTAAAGAACTTATATTATAAAATAAAGATTTTTCAGGATTAAAGGTCATAATGCTTTGTTGTTTTTGTTTTTGTTGTTGTTGTTAACAAGCTGATCAAATTTATATTTGTCCCACACAAAGTTAGGACACAGAAGTTTCAAAAGAAGTAGACAAAGGTGGGGCTTGATGGCTCACACCTGTAATCCCAACACTTTGGGAGGCTGAGGTGAGTGGATCACGAGGTCAGGACTGTGAGACCAGCCTGGCCAACACAGTGAAATCCCTTCTCTACTAAAAAATACAAAAAGTAGCTGGGCATGGTGGTGTGCTCGCCTGTAGTCCCAGCTACTTGGGAGGCGGAGGCAGGAGAATCTCTTGAACCCAAGAGACAGAGGTTGAGGTGAGCTGAGATTGTGCCACTGCACTCTAGCCTGGGAAATAGAGTGGGACTCCATCTTAAAATAACAAAAAAAGGAAGAAGAAGAAGTAGACAAAATAGAACGAGAGTAGCTTACGGAAACTAATGCCTTTAGAATCCTGCCTCATAAACACAGAATGAAGTCAATCAACAGCGCAAGCAGATAGTTTCCTTTTTAATGTAAGGTCCCAGGGAAAAAATGATGGGATAAAAGTTAACAAGCCGGGCGCGGTGGCTCAAGCCTGTAATCCCAGCACTTTGGGAGGCCGAGGCGGGTGGATCACGAGGTCGAGAGATCGAGACCATCCTGGTCAACATGGTGAAACCCCGTCTCTACTAAAAGTGCAAAAAATTAGCTGGGCATGGTGGCGCGTGCCTGTAATCCTAGCTACTCGGGAGGCTGAGGCAGGAGAATTGCCTGCGCCCAGGAGGCGGAGGTTGCGGTGAGCCGAGATCGCGCCATTGTACTCCAGCCTGGGTAACAAGGGCGAAACTCCGTCTCAAAAAAAAAAAAAAAAAAAAAAAAAAAAGTTAACAGACATGGTGCACTGATTCAAAAATCTATTTTAATTTTTTTTCTGCATTCACACTCCAATCATTCTGTGACCTAACCATTTATTTTTAACATTTATTCTTACAGTCTGCATAGTTTACTAGTTTAGGGGTAGCAGAACCTTGAGCGCTGGCGTGAATTCGAGTTTTGTAGTAATACTAATAGTTTTAATAATAACAGTTACCTCTGACAACATCTCTCAGGCAATTATATTATTTCCTTAGAACAATCATGTGAGTTTAGTATCTATATCTCTTTGAGATATAAGCAAACTGAGACTTAAGAAATTGAATAACTTGGCCAAAATTGTACACTAAAAAAATGCCATGCTCAACTACAAAGCTTTCCTGCATCTTGATGAATTGCCATAAGTGTAGCTTCATGTCAGTGTAGATGATTTTTCCACCTCATCTATTACAAACCCTTTGATAACCAAGCTCCCCCTCACTTTTGGGATATTCTATTGCCCAATCGTTTCTGAATAGAAACCGCATCTTTGACACAGTCAGTTGTTTTGATTGACTCTATGATTGAACCAAATGTAGTCATTAGCCAACATGGTCTTTGACTATCAGCAGCAGCTCCCTTTGTGCCACTGCTACCTCATGGGCACCAATGCGTGACTCATTTTTATGTAGTGCGTGTTCATCAAGCAACAAGCTTGCAGCCTATTTACTACACACAGCAACGTCCACAAAGGATTATTTTGTAATTTCCTTAAAGTCAAGACTATCATCACTAGTAATTTAGGGTATTCCAGAAGATGCTAATACCCACTGCAAATACCATAATCAACACCAATGAAGAACATAAAGACTAGCGCAATGGGCCTTTCCATTTCCCTGCCTCAGATCCTTTCCCTGTCCTCACACCTTTCCATGCCAAGGTGGGTATATCTGTGCCTTTCCCAATGAATACACAGTGGGGACACACTCGCAACAGGTTACTTGGGCCTAGTCTTGGAATCCAAGAATAGTGGGACTAGACCTCTAAAAACTCTCAACTATGCCATGAAATTATATATGAGAAAAATATGGTCCAAAGAGATCAAATGGTTTGCTCAAGGGCATTAGCCAACAAATGAAAAAATAAAGACTTTAAACTCCAAATACAGTGCATTTCTACTTATAAGACTGTCTTCAACAAAAGTCCAAATAATTTACTAGACACTTTACATTCAGTATTTCGTGTAATCCTCACAACTTTCACGTAAGATAGAGATTATTACTCTTCCTACAAATGAAACAGATTAAGTAATTTAGCAAAATTCACATGGTTAGAAAGTGTCAGTAGCAGAGATCAGCTATTAACACCTTACTTTCAATGAAATGGAAGGGAAGGGGAGAGGAAGAAAGGGGAGGGAAGAGGAGGGGAGGAGAGGGGAGGAAAAGGGAGGGGAGGTCATCCAGAAAGAATTATGACACCAGACAGTGAGACAGTGATGGATTGATTTTGAGATTAGAGAAGAGAAAGTTGTGAAATTAAGGCCTGGGAAATTTATTTTAAAAACTAAAACAAAGATGTTACATAAACATACTTGTCTTTAACTTTATTTCTTTATAACCTCTTTTTTTTTCCCAAAAGGGTTTAAGTAGTAGTATTTTTTAAATGCATCCAATACAATAAAATAAAATAAACTTAAAGTAGGTGAATAAAATGAGTCCAGGAGAAAATGTAGTGATGTAAAAGAAACAAAATTCTTGCAAGGAAGCCTGATACACTTGCCAAAGGTAGGCTATAAATTTGAATCTGAGCTTTCAGACAGGCTACATGAAGAGGGAAACATGATCCATTACATGAACTGCAGCATCCCTAAAACAAAGAACAAGCCATTTGTCCAGGAGAGACATAACTATTCCTGGTTATGAGACCACAGAGAAATTTGTCCCTGCGGCCCTCCTTGAGAAGGCACAGTAGAAAGCAGAAAACAGAAAGCCTCGACATATCCTCGCAACACACAGAACACCGCATTGTGTAGGGCTGTTTGTTGTACCTTTCATTAGTGCAGCAGCCTTGCACTGGGGCAGCATTCAGCCATGGCAGTTCTTTGAGGAGAGCATCCTGCTTGTCTCCAGGAAAGGGAAGAAAGAAAAGGACTATGTTGAATGGGAAGGATGTTGAAACCTCACAGACACAGTGTGGAAGTCTTGCACAAATACAACACTAACCTAACCTCTTTAACACCTTTGCTAGAACACCACCAACCTATCTCC
This sequence comes from Saimiri boliviensis, assembly GCF_048565385.1. Classification (NCBI taxonomy): domain Eukaryota; kingdom Metazoa; phylum Chordata; class Mammalia; order Primates; family Cebidae; genus Saimiri; species Saimiri boliviensis. The sequence goes on from NC_133453.1 coordinate 94,384,391, forward strand.
GTTTATGAGTCATCTAACTTCTTTCCACTTACTTTGTCCAATCTTGTTTAGATTCGCTCTTCCTAACCTCCCTGGTGCAAAGAAGAAACAGATCAAAACCAGCAGCTTTTGCAGCAAACCAAAGTCTCAAGTTGACCTGAGGAAAGTGATGAAGTGGGCAGATTAGGCAAGGTGAGGCCAGGAGAGCCATTTCAACGGTAGAGTGCTCAAAGATGGTGACAGTGCAGTGCGTCAAATTGAGGTTCCACCACTCAGACTCAGCAGAGAGCTCCAGTGACTACAAGCAAATCTCTGCTACAAGCTTTTGCACTCATTCACTTATTCACTCATTCACTGAGTCCATAAATACTTATTACTAAGTATTATGGTTACATGGTGGGAATACACAAGTCAACAAGACACAAGTGACCCTTTCCTAATGGAGCCTCTACCTGAAGACATTTCTAATTGGTATAACTCGAGGAAGGAGAAGAGAGCTGGAAAATTATTTAAGGATTTAGGAGATCATGCCATTTTTTTCATAAAAGGACATAGGAAATTTCCTCTGGAAATTGGGAGACCAGCCCTTCTTTAGATATTAACTAAAGACCGTGGCCTTACACTTCATTTCAATAGTCCATGCCTTCCAGTTGCCTCATCTGTCAAGAAGAAAACTAAGACCTGCAACAAATACTTCATAGTTTCTTATGACAGAAAAAAAAAAAGGAGTAAGGTGTGAAAGCTAAAAACATTCTAGAAGTATTATCTCCCAAAATAGTGCACATTGATAAAATGGACCTTAAAGTTATTATACATCATAATTGTACCTGAGTGTCTGTCATAGTTAGAAACATATTAAGAATACAAGATAATGAAATAAAAACGAGCAATTTATTCTATCTAAATACTAGACAACTATATTAATTAATACCATTTAATGGCTTGCACGGAAGGACTCACCAAATTACAAATATAGTCCTTCTAGAATACTAAAATCATAATTAAGTGTAGGCTGAAATAGAAGCACTAGTGAGCCCTTACCTGTTGATGTACAAACAATGTGATCATGTATAAGGAATAAAATACATTTAAAATAGTCATTTCTCATCATCAAGCAAAGTTCAGAACGTGCTAAGAAATAACTCTGTTCTAGAGAGAGCTGTGCCTTCTTCACCTGCAATTTCTTTAACTGAAACTGGAACTATCATCTCCCTTCCCTAACTCACTGGTTCTTGTTACACCAAAGAAATGTAGCCAACTGGAAGTAATGAGGAGTTGTCCTGACTGTAGAGATTAAATCAATTTTAAGCATTTTTACATAAAGCACGTATCACAAGATGCACTGCACAGCATTATTTGCCTGAGATCAGATTCTTACCTTTTCCTTTTCTAGGTGGGTTAATAGGCACTGTGTATTTAAGAACTGAATTCTTCACCTTCAAAGTTATCTTATTGCATGTCATAAACAATTTGATTGAGAGTAAAGGAGATCCAGTTGTGGTGGTTCATGCCTGTAATCCCAGGGCTTTGGGAGGTCGAGGCAGGAGGATCAGTTGAGGCCTGGAGTGTGAGACCAGCCCAAGCATCATATTACGATCCCGTCTCCACAAAAAATAATCCTACTTCTAGGTGTCCATCTAACCAGAGGAAAAGAAGTCATTTTACAAAAAAGAGACTTGCACACTCATGTTTATAGCAGTACCATTTGCAATTGCAAAAATATGCCCATCAATATGCCCAGCCCAAATGCACATCAATAAATGAGGAGATACAGAATATCCTCTCCTTTTATAGATATACATATTATACAATGAAATATTACTGTATATATATAGTTATTATATGTTAAATAGATACACACACACACACACACACACACAAATGCACACCCCATGGAATACTATTTAACCATAGAAAAGAATGAAATAATGGGATTTGCAGAAACCTGGATTGGAGACTATTATTCTAAGTGAAGTAACTCAGGAATGGAAAACCAAACGTTGTATTTTCTCACTGATACGTAGGAGCTAAGCTATGAGGACGCAAAGGCATAAGAATGATACCATGGACTTTGGGGACTCGGGAAAGGGTGCAGGGGGTGGTGAGAGATAAAAGACTACACACTGGGTACAGTGTACACTGCTTAAGTGATACGTGCACCAAAATCTCAGAAATCATCACTAAAGGACTTATTCATGTAACAAAATACCACCTGTTCCCAAAAAATCTATTGAAATTTAAAAAAAATAAAAATAAAAATATTAGCAGGCATAGAGGTACACAAATGTAGTCCCAGTGTACTTGGGTGGCCGAGGTGAGAGGATTCTTTGAGCCCAGGAATCCAAGGATGCAGTAAGCTCTGGGTGACAGAGCAAGGCTCTGTCTCCAAAAAAAAAAAGAAAAAAAGAAGAAGAAGAAAGAAAATCAAGGACTAATTGAATACCTCACTTTCTAAGGTAGTATGATACCTATGTAATGCTCTTTTAGCATCCGTTAAAATATGCCTAATCTCTTACCTCTTCCCACTTAGTTTCCTGGATTCGAGGCCATTTAAATGCCTCTGCAAATCCCAGGCACCATTATTTCTGGAGATCAATTATATCAAACATTAAAATACACCCATGTCACACATTAAATGCAATCATTTTGCTGTAAAACTTTTGAAATAATTTTTGTTTTTAAAACTATTTTTTGTTTCTGAAATACTTACGCCTCAAGTAATACACCAAATTTACAATCAGCTGTGATTTCTAAGCAATCAACATGCACTTTTGAACTGTTTTCAAATGTAATGACGATTTTTATGAGTGCTCTTTCTGACGATGAATGAAGTTGACACAACATTGCATTTGTTTATACTTGTTAATTTGAGTTTGGTACTTTTTGTCATTTGCAACCAATGTAATTATAATCAGACCTTAAATATTTTCCTAAGTCTATGAAACTTATAAGCTCTGGAGTGCTTTGGTTCTCAATGCTGGCATGGCCCCACCCATGTCAGCCCCAGATAGCATTTTCACCAGAGACCCGGTCTGAAAGTCTCTGGAGACTGAGCCACCAAAAACCCAACCCAGTGGCTGGGCATGTGAAATACTGCTTTGTCTTCTCTGGTTGAAATCTGGTGCTGGCCAGTCTTGTGGCACGCAGTCCACATGTAGATAGAAGGGATACTTTCTCTGAGCCCTCAGAACTCCTCAATGCCTGGTAGCTGCATTTGGCTCCTTGTTTGGAACATTTTTTTTTTTTACATCTTTCATATAAAATCCTTTCAAAGTCCAGTTGGATGTTAGAGGAATAATATGTAACTGACTACATTCTGTCTCATTCATACACACACACACACACACACACACACACAGAGAGAGCACTGGAAGGAAATAGTCTTCAGAATAGATACAATGTATAGCTCTTAACCTCTCACATTCAATCTTTAGAGGCTTCTCCACGGCAACTACTGCAGCTAATAAATAGCCCTGGATCCCCAAAAGGAGTGAGTTATGCTGGGGCCAGAAGTCTCCTAGTCCACCACTTCCACTGCTATAGACTCTCATCCTTTCTACTGTACCACTTTAAAGGTGAAATGTCTGGCAAATTTGGAAAATCGTGGGAGTAATTATGGCATATTCATATAATTTAAAATTCCATGGAGATTTTCAATATTTACAATTCTAATTTCTTTGTGGATGACATTAAATTTCTAAGGCAATGGCACCATTAATCCTTAAAACATATATACCTTACATTGGGATCTGATGCTATGCCTCTGTAAGCATCTCCCTAATCCAACCTCTCACTTTACATTTAAAATTAGTTGACCCCCTATCTATGCCAGGGACCATGCTGAATCCAGGTGAGTACAGCAGATCCAGTTCCTGGGAACAAAAAGGGCAACTATTGCGACCCTTTGTAGTGTTTTATGTATGTGCTTCTACGAGACTAATTTAAGCCCGTTTTACTGAAATCCAATCCCACTGCCTTTTGTTCTGCCCACAGAGTAGGTAAATAGCAGCCAACCACTATCCTCTACAAGATAGCTTTCCTGATACTTGAAATACTCAAGTTCTTTTCTCTTGTTCAAAATAAACATATTTTTTTTCTGTAAAGAAAATAATGTTACATTTGATGTATGCAACAAGCCAATATAACTCCTTTGCCTCATCATCACCTTGTCATTGATAGGAAAATATGGAATATAAATTTTCAGTCACATTGAAGGGATAAAGCAAAAGATAGTCCCATGTGATTAACCAGTTTCTTAAGCATTAATCTATACACTAAACCTGATATTGCCGTTCTAAGAAAATGCACTGTAATGAAACAAAAATTTTGCATCACTGCACTAGCAGAGGGAAAAATAACTAATAGTCTTTATCCCTTATGACTCATATCAGAGTGCCCTGCCCCCAAAGAAATCAAGACACACTGTCACTGAACCACATTATTATCCCTTAAGAAGACTATAAAATGTGTACATCATTCATTCGTTGACATTGAACTTGTGCCAAAACTATTAAGAGCACATATTAATAGATATCCCAAACGTGTAGGAATGAATACAGAATAAAACACAAAATGAAATTGGTATTCACTACTAATTTGTCTTTTATAAATGATTAAGTAAAGCATTTGAAGGAAATAAAAGGGCAATAAATACCCTTTTATCGCAAACTGGGGGATTTCTCTTACTCCAGGCTTGCATACAACCAGTTTAGAAATATGCATAATTGCCTATGGTCAACATCATATCACTGCCAGATCACACATTAAACAGTTAACCACTATTATTATAAAAGTGACTTCCTTGACCTCATATTTTGGTCTGGCTAGGAATTCCTGTAGTTTCCCAGATCGGCTGTTACACAGTGCCAATCTTGTGTTGTGCCTGTCAATTTGTACTGGTGTAAGTGACCGATGCCTCACAGAGCTTACTCTAGAACACACTTATATGCATATGAATAGCATAAGTTTGAGAAATATGATCATAAATGTCCTGCAGTGCTTTTTAAAATCTGAAGTCTATGTGTTGGTTTGTGTGTTTTTTTTTATTATAGCTAAGGTACAGTGTGTGTTATTTGGCAGCTGAATTTGACATGAAAATATAAAAGGTTTGGGCAACCACATATTTGGAAATAGAAATCTTTCCTGAAAACATGGCTTTGGTTTTTAAACACAGCTAAATTTCTGGAAACTTCAATTTGTTAAAGACAGCCAAGACTTCAATCATATTTAACATATTCCTGGGGTTTACATATAGTGTTTCAAAGTAATAAACAACATCTTGTTTGGAGTAGCACGAAGAAAATGAGGCAAGCACTTCTTTAGAGTAAAAGCTCTACTTTTAAAAATAGTTTGGAGACTCATTCTTATGTTGGTAAAATCACAAAACACTATTCAGCAAACAAAACATGATGAGCTCAATTCAAGTTGGTAAACATTTTTAGCTGGCTTCATTTGTAGTAAGAATTTTAATGTAACCATGACTTCAAGAATGCATCCCTTATAATGGAAACTTAAGGGGTAAAACTTTTTTTAATTATTAATAAGAACAATGGTGTCAAATTTGCACTTGAAAATCAGAAGAGATGTGATGACAACAGTAAATTGATTGTTTGAACAATTTTAAAAATCACATTACAGTGCACTAAAATGCATCTGCATTTAGTCACTAACACTCTCACTGCAATGACCAAAAAGCTTACAGGCCTGTTTCACCAGCAGAAAATATTCTCCCTCCTAAGGTAGGGTCTATATATACCATACTTCCAGCACGTGAAAATTGCATGCAAGCTGTAAATCCCTCACATGCTTTTGCCTCATTGGTCCAAACTTAAGAGTGATGTCTAAAAACCCTTAAGTCACTTTTAGTAAGAATAACAAACACTTTCCAAGAAGCAAAACATGATGAGTCGAAATAAAACCATCCAAGGACAGAAAGACATGGGGAGCTTTCTCTATGCTTTGTATAAGGCTTCAGTTCAAATTTCACTTAACCGTGCTTTCTCCTCAAACAGGAGCTCAGAGAACAGAGCATTCTTCATAAGAACACTCATGGACGTACATTGAGATAACTTATGGCAACTCATCTACTTAATAAACATACAAACATCTTGCTCCTGTGATTAATATTCCTTTATTTTGACTGCATGTTATTCTTAATTTTTAGGCAATAAATATTTTGATAGGTGAAACATAAGAATTTATTTAAAAATTGAAAAGTTGGTGTCATGTTATGCTTCTTTCTCACCACTCATGTTCAAAACCACTATTGAAGTGGACCTCAGAATAGAAAGACCTTAAGTCTAAATTTGCCTGGGACAGTCTTGATCTGAGTCTCTACCTGAAACAATTAATAATGCCTCTGTTCCAGCTCAAAAGTCTTAGAATCTGGATGATAAACTGTATGGCCATTTTTCTTTCTTTTTTTTTATTTTTGGTTTTTTGTTTGTTTGTTTTTGAGACAGAGTCTTGCTCTGTCACCCAGGCTAGAATGTGCACAGTGGTGCAGTCATAGCTCACCAAAGGCTCAAACCCCTGATCTAGTGATTACCAACATCAGCCTCCCAAGTAGCTGGGATCACAGGCACATGCCACCATGCCTGGCTAATTTTGTGTAGAGACAGGATCTCCCAGTGTTGACCAGGCTGGTCCTCCCACCTTACCACTCCTCTAATAAGGTAATGGATGACACCTACTTGATACAAATTTCAGGGCACCAAGTAACCAAGTATATTTCCATGAACCACACAACAGAGTCTGAACTCTCCCAGCTATAACACAAGTTCCTCAGTACTAGATTACATTTTTATTTAACTATATGTCCCATGAACTAGCACAGTGTCCAGCATATAGAAAATGCTAAGTAAATGTTATTCTGGTATATCAGCTCTCCAGCCCCATATCATAATTCAGTTTACAGGGATCTTGATTGCCTTTCCCTTCCACAAGATAGCACACTGACCCATTACATTGATGACATTACACTGACCAGACCTAGTGAGGGAAAAGTAGCAACTATTCTGGACTTACTGGTAAGACATTCACATCTCAAAAGGTGGGAAATAAATCCAAATAAAATTTTTTTTAAATTCAATTAAAACCCATTGTTTTCATTATGAATATGCCCCTATTTTTAAATAGAAAATGGAAGCCTAGAAGAGCCTACACTAATATCTATTTTTTAAGATATATCTAGCCTATGCTAAATGTCTGTCATTAAGATAGGGACATTCTAACTTAATGAAGTATCTAGGCATCCAGTGGTAGGGGACAAGCCAAGATATCCCTTCTAAGATAAAGAATAAGTTGTTGCATCTGGCCCCTACTACAACCAAGAAAAAGGCACAACATTTATTGAGCCTATTTGGATTTTGGAGGCAATAAATTTCTCACTTGGGCGTGTTACTTACTCTAGCCCATTTACTGAGTAACCTGAAAAGCTGGTAGTGTTGGACCCAAAATAAGAGAAGGCTCTACAACAGATTTAGGTTGCTGTGCAAGCTGCTCTAACACTTGGGCTATATGATCTGGCAGATCTAATGGTACAGTACTTAAAATGTCAGTGGCAGACACGGATGCTGTTTGAGCCTTTGGCAGACCTCCATAGGAGAATCAAGAATCAAGCCTTCAGGATTTTGGAGCAAGGCCCTGCCATCATCTGCAGATAACTACTCTCCTTTGAGAGAGAGCCTTTGGCCTTAGAGGAAATTGAATGCTAGACCATGGGCCATCAAGTTACCAGCTGACCTGAGCTACCCATCATGAACTGGGTTTCAGCTAAGTTACCAAGCCATGAAGTTGGGAATGCACCACAACACTGCATTGTCAAATAGAAGTGGCACATTACACGATGAGGCCTGAGCAGGCCCTGGAAGCATAAGTAAGTAACATGAAATGGCCCAAATATCCATGGTTCCCACTCCTGCTCTTCTACCTTCTCTCTCCCAGTGTGCACCTGTGATCTCATAAGGAATTCTCTACAATCCAGACTCAGGCCTGATTTACAGATGGTTCTGTATGAGATGCAGGCACGACACGAAAGTGGACAACTACAGCACCACAACTTCTCTGTAAGACATCCCTCAAAAACAGTGGTGAAGGAAAATTCTCCCAGTGGGCAAACCTTTAGGCAATGCACCTGGTTGTGAACTTTGCTTGCAAGGAAGTACAGCCAGACATGCAATGATACACCAATTTATGGGCCATAGACAATGATTTGGCTGGATGGTCAGGGACGTGGAAGAAACATGACTGGGAATTTAGTGACAAGGAAATTTGAGTAAGAGGATAGGCCTTTCTGAATTGACAAGAACTGTGAATATATGTTTGTCTCATGTGAGTGCTTACTAAAGGGTGACCTCAGCAGAGGAGGATTTTAATAATTAAGTGGTTAAGGTGACTTGTCCTGTGAAATGCTCTTCACTGCTAGAGCCTGCTCCCCAACTATCTTCAGGACTCCACATACTTCTCAGTGAGGATTTTCCTAGACATCTGATCTAAAGTTCCAGCCCCCTCCCTTCACTATCCTCTTTCTCTACTTTAGGCTTCTCCATCACACTTACCATTTCTTAAGGTATTCTATATTTTGCTTATTTGTTTTTTATGTCTTACTCATTCAAATGTAAGCTCTTTGGGAGGAGGAATGTTTGTCTGTTTTTGTCTTCTGCTGAATGCCTGGAATGGGATCTGGCACAAATGAGGCTCCATAAATAATTATGCATTTAGTGAATTATCATTAATAGTAGCAGTAATCATATTACTATTGCTATCTATTCATAGTCTGTATAATCTAAAGATCAGAGCTAAGCACATTGCATCATTTTATCATTGAACTTTTTACTTTTTTGAGATGGAGTCTCACTCTGTTACCAGGCTGAAGTAAATCTTGGCTCATTGCAATCTCTGCCTCTCAGGTTCTGAGGCTACAGGTATGCACTACCACACCAGGCTAATTTTTGTATTTTTTTTTTTAGTAGAGAGAAGTTTCACCATGTTGGCCAGGCCGATCTCAAACTCCTGGTCTCAAGTGATCCACCCACCTCAGCCTCCCAAAGTGCCTTATTATTGAACCTTGACAGTAGCACAGGGCCATGAGTGATAATATGCCCATATCACAGATGGAACAACAACTGAGACCAAAAAAAAAACCAAAAAATTCAGAATTCAGAAAAGATCATACTCCTAGTAAGTGGAAGGTTTGGTAGAGAAATTACTCCAAAACCTGTGCTCCATCCACTGGTACATTCTGCCTCTCACACTGATGTTAATGCCTTATTGAAAACTTGCACACTATTTACTCTAAGGACTGCAAACAGCAGTTATTATCATTCAGTCAGTCATGTATGTGTTTGTCTTTGTCTTACACCTGTCTTTTAAGCACTAAATAGGTGCTGAGATAGTTACAAAGACAAGGCCTCTCATAGCTTACAGTCCAGCAAAGATCAAAACAAAAGTCCTGTCATGTAAATAGAAATATAAGAGATTTATGGGCTTCAGTTGGAGCCAAAGGAGAGAAGGCAGTGGCCCCAGTGAAGACAAGAATGAAGGCAAACTCTGCCTTCCATGCAATTTTAACTAAGATCAACTCTGGTTGATTCAAAGGAGCTGAAAAAGTCTTCCTATAACTTCTTTAATGATGATGCCCATTCATTCTCATCTCCCCAGCGTTTTCATTAGGAATATGTGCTTATTTTTCAATGGAAGATGGAAGCCTAGAAGAGCCTATGATAAATCTCTGTTTTTAAAAGGAATTTCTGATCTAAAAGAAGAAATGACCTGTAAGCATCTCCAACCATCATCATAGGAGAAAAAAATAGTAAGAAACATTAAATGTTTCACTAAATCCCTATTCCTGTAGTCTAACAATAAGCAAATGTCAGGTGAAAAGAGGAAGGTCAGTATTTTCAAACTATTGCCTGAACAATTCACAGCTTGCGGACTCTGACTCTCAAAATTCTTATTTTTAAAAAAAGGGGAAAAAATAAAAAACCATGAGGATACTTACATAGCTATATTCCCTATGCAAGCAGAAAGTGAGAAGGGGTAGTCATTTTGGCAATAAACCTCAAGATAAGACTTTAAATGTTGAAAAGAAAACATAAATGGAGTCACAGCTAGATATGCCTAGGAGAACTTTGAAAGTATGACCTGGGAGGGTCAGGGAAGTCTTTGGCCTCTTATTTTATATAATTTTATAACTCTTAGTATGTGGGGGGATTGGTATTTTTCAAATAAAAAATATCAGACAAGGCTAATATTGAATGCTTTTATATGTACATACAGTAGCATACAAAAAGGAAGTCCACTGTCAATGAATATGTTGATTTATATAACAAATACTTTTATTCAGGGTTAGCAGGAAGTGCTATGGCACAGTGGTTAGAAGTGGGGGTTTTTAAGTCAGACAGACTTAGAAATGATCAAAATAGACCAGACTTGACTGTATGCCACATTCTTATCGGTCATGAAATGGAAAAATATATAATTTGCCTTTTTGAAACCTATTTTCCCATCTGTAAAATGGGGATAACAATAGTAATCTTTTTGTTTTGTCATTAAGTTTTTAGAAGCTGGCCAGGTGCAGTGGCTCACACCTGTCATCTCAGCAATTTGGGACGCTGAGGCAGGAGGATTGCTTGAGCCCTGGAGTTCAGACCAGGCTGGGCAACACAGTGAGATCCCTGTCTCTACAAAATTTTAAAAAATTATCCAGGCTAGGGGACAGAGTGAGACCTTGGCAAAAAAAAAAAAAAGATTTTAGAACTTAACATGCTCGGTACATACTATGCCTGGAATTAAAAACAATTATTGCTGTGAGAGATTACTGTTTACAAGAGTAACCTGTGATTCTATAATAGCATTAAATTCCCAAAATGTAGGCATAAAAGTTCAGGAAAAAGAAAGAAACTGATAACAGACTTAGAAAAGCCAGGATCGGATAATAAGTCTGCTCAATTACTTAGATATTGGTTAGGATAATAATGATACTAAATTTACATGATGTTTCTAAAGATATGTGCTTGCTCTTCTAGCTTCCTAAACAGTCAACAGTCTCAAGAGACTGGTTCTTGAGACTTTACCGTTATGATTAAAAATAATAGATGATATTGAAAGCATCTGGTTCAGCAAATGCTCTCAGGACTGAAAAGTCAAGGTACTAATGTTGCTTTTTAAGATGACACAAAGTGCCAAAAGAAATGCTGACTGAATTTCTAAAAGGTAGACTGCTTAACACAGAGAAATGAGGTGTTATTTTTTAGAGTTAGAGGAGATTCCATTGAAATTTATCACAGTTAAGAACCAAATCAAGACAAGAAAAAAAAGTGATACAAATAAAAGTGCTTAAGCAGAGATTTTTAAAGCAAGATGTTTAAACAATTAGTGGAAATCTGTATATGTTTATGTAATAAAATCACACACAATAAACAGAAATAACAAGGTTAGGCTAAAAGGAAAATGACAGACAATAAACTTGCAATGTACAAAATATTTCAAATAATCCTAAATGCAGTTTTTTAAATTATAACCATAGCCTTATGATGAAAGAATAATTTTTTTTAAAGTCAGGTTGGGGAGACGGCAGAGATTTTACAATGGAGAGGCATAGACTATCTTGCCGTCTCAGCAATCATTGTCATGAAGCAATTTTTCTTTCCAACTTTGTAAAATGAGCATTTGAGCAGTGTACACATATCAGAAGAAATTATTGTGTGCTGAGGAATAAAGCTGGCACACTGGGCTTTTATTCCTTTCCTACAGGGGTCTAATCACATTGAGGACACATCTGCAAAGGTGGGCTGAGGTATTGATAGAGGAGCTACCATCTTTGTGGTGAAATGCAAGGGACCCTTCCTCCTCCAAGAAATCTGCCTCCATCAACCAACCATAGAAAGACTCTTTGTTGTAGAGATAAATGAAACTATGGTCTTATTTCCATAGCACCACGTAAGCTACCTGAGAGGAGACAGAGCACTCTGGATGTGTGGATTCTCCTGACCTTGATTTTCTCCACTTGCCCATTAACACAGATTAGTTTACTGTTCACATTGCCCCCTAGACACTAGGCATAGACAACATGAGCAAGTGAACTGTAACAGAAACAAGGCTTTGATGAGAACGGGAAGTGGGCTAGGGGTAGGGCAGAGTAAAGGAATAGCATAGGGCATCGGGCCAGAAAAAACAGGCTCTGATGTACATACGGCGTCCATATTTTCCAAACCAAAACTCGTGACACATAGCTTGACAAGTATGATTGTGCTTATGGGAACAACAGGACAGAATATTTATAACCCAGGGTTACCCTGGAAAATCCAGGATCTATAAACACCACATCCGTAAAGGCATTGAAAGTGGGAAGACTAACATAACCTACTTTAGAATTCTGCAAGTGCTGGCCCGCACATGTGAAAGTCACTGTGTTAAGTCACCCTAGTCTCTATTTATTTCTATCACAAACACGTTACATATTTTTGACACACTTAGGGTCTCTATTACAAAGACTTGCCTTAAGTGTAGCAGGTGATATCCGAATGAAATAGATGTTTACAGTTGAGTAAAAAAGTGTGCATCATGTCAGATCACACTGTTTGCCAAACTAGCCTGCCCAGGCCTTACAGGAGTACTAAATTCACCCGGAGACTTTAATGTAAGGCAAAAGATAAAATATCTCAGAGCGCCTGTGGAATCTTGCACACAACGTTCAGGTTAGGATCCACAGGTTTACAGAAAGACAGAAAATCAATCAAGTCAAATGTGTGCCATTTGTTTCTTTCCATGTGATTACTTGCATGTGAGAGTCATTGTTTCTTATAAGATCCCCCTCAAAAATACTTTAGTGAAAGCTTCTTGCGGAAAGGAAGGCGAAGGTCAGTAACCTAATATCCCCAAGCAACCCTACAACAAGAAGCCAGGGAGGATCAAGAAAAGTGAAGAAATGCTCTGACTGGGAAAAAGATCTTCATTTGTTTATTCTTTCAACAGTGAATAAAAGTTATGATTTTGCCAATAACTATAAATTGATAGTGCTAAGAGTATATGAGGAGACCAAATAAAAGATCAAAGCAACCTCTTATGTGAGGTCAGAAACTTTTTAAAAACTGGAAATATATCAAATACAATACGTCAAATTTGTCATGACACCTTACAAATTGACATCTGAGAAAGTGCCTCAGAGATGACCTAACTAAGGGAAATTTCCTCTCCTTCAGATGAGGAAACTGAGGCACAACAGCATGTCCAAGACTACCTGATTGGCTGTAACTGAGTCAGGACAAAACCCCGTCTCCTGCAGAGTTTACGGACAAGTTTACTCATCTGTAAAACGACAGGGCCGAACTCTGAGGTCAATGCCAACCATAATACCCTGCAATGCTATATTGATTGATTGCTTTGTAATCTACTTATTTGTATTTTGGCTCTTAAATAAAGGTAAAGCTGCCAGTTTGACATATTTCTAGCCCTTAGAAAGCTGACCTGACAGTAAAGCCCTTCCAAAACATTTATAGAGACAATGTTATGAACAATTTGCAGAATTTCATAAGGTGACACATTTTGAAGCACAGTGCAGTTACAGGCAGCCTGAATGGATACATGCGAGGGAGGTATTATTTTTTTTTAATTTTCAAGATGTCACTGCCAAGGGAGACATATGCCAAATGGTAACATCGGCTTCTATTTAAAACAAAACAAAAAAAAAAAAACTCTAAAAAAGTCATGAAGAGCAATGAAAAACATGACACAAGAATAATAATGAAACATCTACAGCAGATATTGAGAATAGGAAAATAAAAACAAAAGACAAAAAAGAAAACAAAATAAAAAGAGAATAAGAAAATATATTGATTAAGTACTTGGTGTTTAAAGGCATCCGATGTCTCTGACTTTCTATTATACCTGCCTCCAAAGCATAGCCATGCTGAGGTTTCCCAATAGTCAACAAACTAGCATAAATCCTAGGAAAATACTCTAAAACCAGAGTATATAAATCAGAATATAAAATTGAAATATATTTAAAAATCTTCTAGTTATGATCTTTTTGTTTATCTTTATTGTGGATTCTTAACTGCATTTCATTTAGTGCTAAGGTAGATTTTATGTAGTAAGAGAAAAAATAGCTTCATGGCATAAATATTAAATTAACAAATGAATGGCCAGACTCTTAAAAGCAGGAATAGTCAGTTAATTACTGCATTTTTTAAAAATCATCCAGTCAGATGTAGGATATTTTACATATATTATAGGTAATATGATTTTAAAAACCATATGCCTGTAATCCCAGAATTTGGGGAGTCTGAGGCAGGTGGATCATCTGACCTTAGGAGTTCGAGACCAACCTGGGCAACATGGCAAAACTCTGTCTCTACTAAAAATACAAAAATTAGCCAGGCACCATGGCAAGTGCCTTAGTCTCAGCTACTCTGGAGGCTGAGGCAGCAGAATTACTTGAGCTTGGGAGGCAGAGGTTGCAGTGAGCTGAGATTGCTCCATTGCATGCCAGAGTCAGACCCAGTCTCTAAATCAATCAATAAATAAGTGAAAACACAATAAGCCAGTTGAACAGAACATTCTTTCTTTTGTGGGTCATGGTGGCCTTTTTCATAACATGCAGAATTAGCCAAATTATCTATGCTACCAAAACTATGACTGGAAGCAGCCGAGAAAGCAAAAGTACTTGGGAAAAAATTGCTGGGTTGTTTGGTTGTCTGGTTAGCTGGCAAACTTCCTCACACTGTCAGATAACCAGATAAACTTTTAGATCTCTTTAGAAAATGTATTTTCCCCATATTGATAGGAGTACATAAATTTTTATAATTAAACAGAACTGGTTTTGAACTCGTTGCTTATTATTTGAACTCATTATTGTTCATTCTTGGGCAAATTACTTTTCTCAGGGATTATATCACTGTCTAAAAAATTGAAAGAATAATGTCTGACTCACTAAATTTTTAAAGAATCAAATTCAACAGTGTCCAAAAACTAGCTGTCCATGGTGTATAGCACACAGAAAGCACCCAGTAAGCGGGGACAGTCATAGTAGTAGCAGTAAGAATAGTGATGGTCCTTATCTTTTCTTTGATTGACACATGCTGTCATGAAATTAACATAGGTTTTGAGTTCAGAGAGTTTGGTTTGAAGCCAGACTCTACTCTCAGTGGTTGGATGCCAAGAGAATTTCTCTGGTTTCAATTTCTTCTTCTGCAAAAAATGAATAGCATAATACCTGATTCTTAACTGCTATTATGAAAATTAAATGAGATAATATATGTTAGTGCTACATAGTGCCTGGCACAATGGGAGGGATAATAAAGAAACATTCATTCCCAACAGTTCTTGTCCCCACAGCTCCCCACTCATGCCTCTTCATTCATTTAATGTACTGAGCCCTGGGCACTGTGCCCTCAGGATACAAAAGGAAAAAGAATGTCCATCCTTATTTCAAAAACGGGAGGAGGGGAGAAATATAAAGAGAAAGAGAGGTTAAAGGATGTGGTGACAAATACTTTAAGAGAGATTTAAACCAGGGCTTGGGAGCACAGAAGAGGAAAAAATAAAGACTTCTTTCAGAGTCTTTAAAGATCTTAAAAATTAACTAGGCCACTTAACCCACTAAGATGGTTATAAACAAAACATAAAACAAAACAAAACAAAACAAAAACAGCAAATAGCAAGTGTTGGCAAGGATATGGAGAAATTGGAACCATGCTGATTCTGCATTACTGATGGGAGTTAAAAACACTGCAGCTACTATGGAAAACAAGTTGGAAGTTCCTCAAAAAGTGAAACACAGAATTAAGACCTAGCAATTCCACTCTTAAATAGACGTATACCCAAAATAAGTGACAGCAGGTGTTCAAACAAAAATTTGCACACAAATGTTCACAGCAGCACCATTCACAATTGCCAAAAGATGGAAAAAATGCAACTGTCCATCAACAGATGGGTAGATAGATAAAACATAGTCTATCCATACGATAGAATATTATTGAGCCATAAAAAGGAAGGTGGTACTGAAGCATGCTAAAACATGAATGAACTTTGGGAACACTGTGTTAAGTAAAAGAAGCCAGTCATAAGAGACCATGTATTACGTGATTCCATTTATGTAAAATGTCCAGAATAGGCAAATTTACAAAGACAGAAAGTAGATTAGTGGTTGATTGGAGCTGAAGGAGATGAAGGGATGGAAGAGGGGAGTTGTGACAGCTAAAGGGCACAGTGTTTCTCTTTGTGATGATGAAAATATTCTAAAATTGTGTCAATGATTATGCATATATCTGTGGATATATTAAAAACCATTGAATTACATGCTTCAAATGGTTGAATTATATGTATGTAAATTGTCTCATTATAGCTGTTTATTTTTTAATTTGTTTTTAAAATTAAAAGCTAGAAATTAAAAAAAAAAAAATTAGTGTCTTAGGAGCTTAGCCAAACTCCTGCTAGATCCAGTATGGATCGCGGCCATAAGTGCCACTCCAGTGCTAGAGCTGAAAATAAAACAAAACTGGGAATGTGTCAGACAGAGATGGAAAGAATGGAAAACCATGTACAAAGCCCAGGAGGCAGTGCTTGGCTTTCACAACCTCTATGATATCAAGACATTGATACAAAGTTGGAACATAGGGAACATGTCAGGAGAACAAGGCTAGATATAAGCCACTATGGAGTTTGGAGTCACTGACCCAGAATATAGGCGTGGCCTGGAAAGCAGCCTTCAGGATGACTCTGCCACCCACTGGGTATATTTGCAGGCAAATTACGTCATTGGATATACGTTTGTGACATTATATAAATGGATATTCTCTGTAAAATGGGAATAAACATTACACCCACCTCACAAGACACTGTAAGGATATAATGAAGCAATACGGGTAAAGCAAATAATGTAGAGCCTGGCAAACAGAATGCAGTCAATAAATATTAGCTCTTTGAGCCTGTTGGAAGCCAAGAGAGTTTAAAATGAGAAATTTCCACTTATCAACAAAATGTTATCGCAGATGATAAAGGTTTCAAGCTTTTTGAACTTTTGAGTAATTTGTACACATTACCACTAATTTAACTTCCTCTGATCCATTAAAACATACACACGATTTTTTTTAGAATCTCTTGAGAATTATAGTAAATGTCTCCTAGACTAATGATACTGATCTGGTCTCAGTAGCTTAAGCTCAGCCATAAAAATAACAAGTTTCTCTTGCTATGATATTCTAATTAAATATCCCAAACTTTATTCCAGGTATAAGCAATCCAATATTGGCAGAACTAACTCAACCAAGAACATTCTATCCAGTAAATAATAAATTCTCAGAAGCCAAAATTTCCATTTACACCTGTAAACAGAAAATTTAATTTAATGCAAATTGTTAAATAATAAGACCAGTGGGCAATGAACCATACAAACACATCATATGAAACGGATCAGTCATGCAGCATGGTAACCAGAAAAGAAATCTGTGACATGTTCTATAGCTAAAAAGAGTATGCGTTTACACACTTTCATGGACACACACACACATTCATGCATACACACACACACACACACACACACATTCATGTATACAGAACACACACAGAAGAAGGTGCTACCACAGAGCTGTAGCATGCATATGAAAAACGGCAGAAATCCTGAATGAGTGGCTGGTTTCATTTCTCTGTATTTAAAACCTTTTGGTCATCTTCCACAGGATCATCTAACCATAAAGAATGCTATTTTATACAATGTTTGTCAGAGCAGTTGTTAGCAAGAGGAATCTTGCAAATTGCTTCATAGAAGCTAAAAATCATTAAGGAGTGGACTGAAGCATGCTCTTTATTGAGACCTCCTCCTCGAGAGAGTTCAGAAGTCACAGTCCACAAATTTAAAACTAACAAATACCTACGTAATTCTTCTAACTGTGAGACACAAGACTACAATAACTCACTTTTTTCTACCATAAACTGGACAATAGATATGGCTTAGGCTTCAAAGATTAGGAAGAGCACTCAAGGTGCTAGATTCAGGATGTATCTTACTGTGTATCTGGAAAGCAGATCTTGAGAGGAAGAAAACAGTTTTGATTTTCAGAGCGTTTTAAGTTTTGTTTTGTTTTGTTTTGTTTTTAACAAACCATCAGGCATCAAGCTTGGACAATTAAAAGAAAAAAAAAAAAAAAAAAAACCACATGGGTTATCTTTCTCCATAGTCACCAAGATGCTGACACTCATGGCTTTTAGAACAACAAAGCAAAATTCTTAATGCTGGTATAACACACTGCTTGGGTTCCCAGAATCTGAGGAGTAGGCAGACCAAAAAGTCAAGCACATTTCAGAGGCAAATTATCTGTATTTTAAAGTATGTGTTTGTACCTGTTTGCCTGGAGCTGAGCAGATTCACAAGACATGGGATTCCCCAGGGCTAAAACCAGTAAAGTCCAGGGTGAGTAAAGGGCAAGCTGGTCGCACTATGTGTTTGCCAATAAAAGACTAGAATTGATGTGTAATTTCAACACACACATCAGATCAACACATATGTATAGAAATAATTTTAAAATAATACCATTCAAAAAATTAAAATGTGAGATATTCAGCTAAAATATACATTAATTATTCAACAGTTCTCCCCATCATCCTAATTATTTCCATTTTCTTGATGCCAATCAAATTAAAGGAAGTTTTCAGGTATACTGTTTAATCAGAAAGACCCAGGGTCTACCTAAGAACTCACCCCAAGCCCACTGGCCCACCACCACTTGGAAAATGTTTTTAAAATAAATTTTAATGTAAAATCATTTCTATACTGATTTTTATTAATTCACATCAAATTTACATTAACATGCAATATTGATAGGATTAAGAAAATAAAAATCTTATCTGGAATATGGCTTTAACCCAACCTAAATAAAAACATCAGATCCTCTTCTTTATTACATCAATTAGACTTAGCATTTTCCCCTTGTTAAGAGATTTGTTAATAAGACTAAAATAATAAAAAGAAAAAAGTTTTTATATTTAACCACTTAATCACTCCTCACCTACTTCTTCATATCTTTAGGAAAAATTAGAATATAGATTAGCAATAAAAAGTTGTTTCTTTTCATATTCACTATAGGTATATTTGTTTTCTCAGTTGATTACTTCCAAATTTCTAAATATGTCTGCTATAAATACTTTATTATAAAGTATTTCTACATAATTAATTAAGAAGCAGTGATAATGTAGCACTACTTCATCCAAAGATCTACAGGCATATGGAAAAGACTGTGAATTACCAAATAAGTCCATTGAGTGAAACACGAAGTAAAAATGAGTTTAAGAGACAGCTAGACATGTTTATGTAGGCAAAAGGGGTTGGAAGATACGCTGACAACACGAAGAGGTGTGTTGCAATGCATTTGAAGGAGACAGGCCATTGGGCCAACCGTCCCTTTTCTATACAGGAATTCCTTATGCTCTCATTAGTGTCTGATGTGTGGGCAGCCGCGTTATTCATTATTAAAATTTGGCCGTAAACTTGAGTCAACGAAAGAGTCTGTTGTCTCCATTTTTTTCTTTCTTTACATATGCAATACACAAACACATACATGCAAAAGTTTCTACTTTTGTTCAGGCAAGAATTTTATGTCCAGATGTCAGATTTTTGTGACTCATGGCCAAGGACGAAGGAACGGCTTTGTGAACAAGCTTGTTCTGATCATGTCCACCTCGGACAAGTACATGTTCATGGCACCTCACTTGCATAAAAATAACATTTTAAACTGTTCTTTCAATGGTCACCTTTAGTATTGAGTCAGGCCTGAAGTTTCTAGTGCAGAGTTTCTTTGGAGAGAAAATGTTTTAAGGGTTAGAGAAAAAGATCAGTTCTTTTCATTCCTTTATCTTTTCTCATATTTTAAAATATGCCATCAGAGAAGATTTTGGAGAGGATTGGTTAGATGCCAAGAGTTTCACTGACCCTTTTAGTTGTTGCCATTTTACATTTTTTGCCTCAGGAACTGGTTGAGCTTTTGAACCCATTCATATTTAATTTATATGATGTGGGCATAACCTGCATCTGAATATAAATACCAAACATCTGCATTAGCACTTTACAACTAACAAGCCCTTGCATCCCCACTGTCTCATTTGCTCTAAATCACAAATCTATTAGGTTGGCGCTATTATCTTTTACTTATAGGTTAGAAACTGAGGCCCGGAGAAGCTAAGTGACTTGGCCACATTTACTTGCTCAAGTGATAAGTAAGTGGCCCAGTTAAAACTGGTGCTGCCTGACCCGGTCTTTATTACAATACATCTGAGAACAGACATATGGGAGCAAATAAATTTCCATTTTTATGTGAGTTTTAAAAATAAAGTTGGGCAAAAAGATAAACAATGAGCTTGTTTCTATTAGGTCCATTTTGAAACACCCCCAATCCATTACACATTAAGAACATATTTATGTATGCTATTTAATTCTTTTAAGAAAATAGTAAAGAGGAAGCTGGGCCTGGTGGCTCATGCCTATAGACCCAGCACTTTGGGAGGCCAACATGGGCAGATTGCTTGAGCCCAGGTCTTCGAGCCTAGCTTGGGCATCATGGGGAAACTTGACCTCTACAAAAAAATACAAAAATTAGCTGGGTGTGGTGGCATGTCCCAATAGTCTCAACAACTCCGGGGGCCAAGATGGGAGGATCACTTGAGCCTGGGGAGTCAAGGCTGCAGTGAACTCTGATGGTACCACTGCACTCCAGCCTGAATGACAGAGTAAGACACTATCTCAAAAAAAAAAAAAAAAAAGAAGAAGAAGAAGAAGAAGAATAGAAAAAATAATAAAGATGCTTAAAAAAATTATTATAGCCGGGCGCGGTGGCTCACGCCTGTAATCCCAGCACTTTGGGAGGCCGAGGTGGGTGGATCACAAGGTCAAGAGATCGAGACCATCCTGGTCAACATGGTGAAACCCCGTCTCTACTAAAAATACTGAAAATTAGCTGGGCATGGTGGCGTGTGCCTGTAATCCCAGCTACTCAGGAGGCTGAGGCAGGAGAATTGCCTGAACCCAGGAGGCGGAGGTTGCGGTGAGCCGAGATCGCGCCATTGCACTCCAGCCTGGGCAACAAAAGAGCGAAACTCCGTCTCAAAAAAAAAAAAAAAAAAAAAAAAAAAAAAAAAAAAAATAGTCCCTAGTTAATGATTTCTTTATATTTCTGTTATTTTCTGTATTTTGGTTAGAAAAAATGTACAAATAGAGTCAATAAGTAAATTCAAATACTCAAGTTATTTATTTATATTTTAAGCATCAAACCTTTCACAGCAAAAACCCAAACCTTACCTATAGTATATTTTAATGAGCTGACAATTACTGAAAATAATATTCTCCCAACAAAAGTCAAATTCACATTCAAAAGCTATTAACAGTGCTTGTTGCTAACAGAAGCCTTACTCAATATTTGGCCATGACAGATAGAACTGGGATACAAACATGATAGAGACAGGACCAGTGGTGGCAGGAAGACGGGGATGAGTGAGAAAGAGACTGCTGCACTGAGCCTGACATCTAGGAGGCTGTCAGGAACCCTAAAGCCCAAAAGGAGCAGCCCCAAACCCCCAGTCCCTTCTGACACACTCATTGTGCCTGCTGTGGGGCCCATTTTGCACTCTGGTTTTCTCATGGACTAATTCCCTGGCCTGAATCCCACCCAGTTTGAGACTGCTCCCCTGATAATCTGTCTAGTCCTTGCCAATCTTATCCTATCAAGAGTTAAAGCCTGTTCATGAGACCCACCCCCAATCCCAGCTGACTGGGGTCCTATTTCAACTGAGGGAAGCCCTGCAGCAAGTCACAAGACATTGCCTCATACTGGCAAGAAGGGCTCCCGCCCACCAATGTGAGCTCCTGGGTACTGAGATCAGCCTCTTGAGAGCTTTGTTCACCAAGGCCCTTTAGCTATTATTACTGAAACACTGGCCTTCTCCTTGTAGCTCTGATACTAGGCTTTATTCTCTCTCTCTTCCAGCCTACTGTGAGGTCCCAATATGCCTTTACCCCAGCCTGGAAGGGTTATAACACGTCACAGGTGATATAAACTAATTTCAGTGGTGGTTGATGGATTTCAAGGACCTGACCTCCTGTGCATTAGGAAGATCTACTCTCGCCTTCACTTTATTTTGTAGCTATCATTTGACTAGATGAGCCTGCCTTCTATACTCCCAACAGCATTCATCATACACAGTCTGTCTTCCCTACTAGCTTGCAAGAACGAAGTCTGTCTTGATCACTGTTTTATGCTATTCCCAGCAAGGAGGCCAGCATATAGAAGGGATGAACAAACTCTTGCTGAATAGATAAATATAGGATACACATGTGCAACTGTCAAGCAACCACTAGTTTAGGGAAAGTTAGTCCCATCATATACTTGAATTTATTAATTGGCTGATAATACTAATGCATTAGCCAACACATTTACTTTAACTTCAACATATTCATGCATAGAAGCATATTTTAAAAAACCGTTTAACCAATTTCTAGGGATAGACAAGAAGATTATAAGTATCTTTGCATTCAGGTTGCTTTATACTACATGCAGAATTTATTTTGCATCTCTGCCCTCTCTAGAGTGAATTAAAGCATAATTATATTAAATAACTTCTGTGAAATTGTTCTCCCTTCAAAAGAGTATTTGCTAAATTTGCTTTTTAAAATTCTGAGTAAAGTGAAGCAAAAGCCTTTTACTGGAGGTAGTGTTACACTCAACAACAGAGCTACAAAAAATATGTTTTTGGGGAACTAACATTATTTATCCGAAAAGAATTCCAGAAAATTACTGTAACAGCAAAGCACGGTGGCTCACGTCTATAATCTCAGTACTTTAGGAGGCCAAGGTGGGTGGATCACAAGGTCAGGAGTTTGAGGCCAGCCTGGCTAACACAGTGAAAACTCATGTCTACTAAAAATACAAAAATTAGCTGGGCATGGTGGTGGGCATCTGTAATCCCAGCTACTCAGGAAGCTGAGGCAAGAGAATCACTTGAACCCTGGAGGAGAAGGTTACAGTGAGCTGAGATCATGCCACTGCACCCCAACCTGGGCAACAGAGTGAGACTCCATCTCAAAGTAAATAAATAAATAAAAAGAAAATTACTGTAACATATTCAGATAGTCTTATTATGCTTACTTAAAACTGAAATAATTTTATTAATTTATCACAAAAATGACACTTTTTAAAATGTTGTCTCTATAGGATCCCTGCTGCTCTACTCTCTTATTCCCAAATAAACCCAAGTAGTTTTCCAATTTCACTACCAAACTACTCTCTTGAACAACTCTATTTATAGGTTGATATCTTTGTGTAGCCAGGACAAGTAACAAATCAGTTACGAGAAAGAAAAGAAAAAATAATTCCTTCAGGTTGCCCTCCTAAAACCAAGGCTTCCTTTCTAATAGGTATTCACACCATTTCTCTGAATAAGGAACTGTGTCAGAACTAAATTGAGTCATAGGACTCTAGGTTCAATTTTTACTTCAAAATAGTGGCCCCAAATGACTCTGATCCAGTTCTTTCAGCACCCTATTTCCTCACCTGTTGTATAAGAATAATATTTTCCCTTTAAGAGTTTCACAAAGATGCCTCTACATATGAAACATACTTGGGACTTCCAAAACGGGTTTGATCATTGTCTTACTCCATCAAAATCTTAATCTCTGCTTTTTCCAAACTGGGCAAAATAATATATGCCAACCTTGAGGGTTTATTTTAAGGATTAAGTGAGATCATGCATGTGAAAAAGCTTTGAAATTTGAAAATGTTTCACATGTAAAAGGTATTTTTATTTCAATACTTTTGCAAATGTATGTATAAACTAAATGCAAATTATTCAAAAAAACAATGAGACAGTTCCAACTTTTGGTTCTCCCATTAATATAAAGTGAGGGAATGCTACAGCCTTCTTGTGGCTGAATGCATTGTCAGTAAAACATGCCTCCATGTGGAGTTCTTTGTTCAGTGATGAAAATTAGTTTGTACCATGATATTCATACTCAGCTCAAAAAGTATGTTTAAGTGTCTACGCTGCCAGATACTTGCTAGGAGTTGGGGATATGTTGATGCAAATGACAATGTCTCTGTCCTCAGGGAAGGTCATAGTCTAGCTAAGGGAAGATATATAAAGGAATGACTGGACACAGAGAGCCAGCCTGGGACTACTAGGGGAAGATGGTATGTGAGCTAAGGAGTAAACAGAAATCAGCCACATGAAGGGAGAAGAAAAGAACATTCCAGGTAGAGTAAATAGGATAGGCAAAGGCCTAACACTGGAAAAAAAAAACATGCTTTGTTCATGAAAAAATATAAACAATATTAGAAAAGGCGTATAAGCCATTTGAAGAGTAGTGGGAGGGGAGGTTGAAGAAATGAAAGGGTTTCACCTAAAAGAGCCTCATCCATTAATCTAAGCAAAATAACTCAAGAATGGAAAACCAAATTCTGTGTGTTCTCATTTATAAGTGGGAGCTAAGTTATAAGGGTGCAAAAACATACAGAGTGATATAATGGACTTGGGGACTCAGGGTGGGAGGTTCGGAAGGGAGTGAGGGATAAAAGACTACATACTGGGTACTGTGTATACTGTTCGGGTGACGGGTGCACTTAAATCTCAGAATTCACCACTAAATAACTCATCCATGTAACCAAAACTCACTTGTATTCCAAAAACTATCGAAATAAAAACAATTAAAAATAAATTTTATAAAAGCACTATTTCAAGGCTAAAAAAAAAGGTGTGGGGGGTGCTCAAATGCTTTGCTAAAGAACCTATAGCTTCTCCAGTTGGCTCTCTGCTTCTCACACTGTGCAAATCAAACCCTAGGGACAAGCAGGATTAACATGACCCAGCTTCTTGGATTCTTGATTTTGCCTACCAGTATGGGAGAGGAAACAAAGTTGAAGTTGAAGTAGTGTTGATTCAGAACAACCTTTGTAAATATTAAAATGCCATCCCTGGAGTTACTTTGGGAAAGATTTGAGAAACACAGCAGCTATGAAATAGAAAACCACTGATGGTCTTATTGTCAGCAGTGGCATGAGCAGATATATGTTTCAGAGCAGTGGTCCCCAACCTTTTGGGCAGCATGGATGAGTTTCATGGAAGACAATGTTTCCACAGATGCATGTGCGGTTGAGGGGATAGTTTTGGGGTGATTCAAGAGCATTACATTTACTGCGCATTTCATTTCTCTTATTATTACATTGTAATATACAATGAAATAATTATACAACTCACCATAATGTAGAATCAGTGGGAGCCCTAAGCCAGTATTCCTGCAACTAGATGGTCCCATCTGGGGGTGATGGAGACAGTGACAGACCATCAGGCATTAGATTCTCATAAGGAGCTCACAACCTAGATCCTTCACATGTGCAGTTCACAATAGGGTTCACACTCCTGTGAGAATCTAATGTCAAGGCTGATCTGACAGGAGGTGGAGTTCAGGCAGTAATCCGAGCCTTGGGGAGCAGGTGTAAATAGATGTAGCTTTGCTTGCCAGCCTCCCCCTCACCTCCTGCTGTATGGCTTGGTTCCTCGAGGTCCATGTCCTGGGGGTTGGGACCCTTGTTTTAGAACAATCACTCACTCTGGTGATGGTGTGGAAAACAGATGTGAGGGGGAGACTGAAAACAGGAAGGCCAGTTAGGTGACAGGCACAGCCTTCCAGGAAAGAGATGATGAGTAGCTAAAGCAGGGTAGGAATTACTGGAAGACGCAACGCTTTAAGAAACAGGCAGAGGTATGCTCATTAGCCATATGGAGTGCGTGAATGTGGAGGTAAAGGAAAAGAGAGGAGTCACAGATAAACCCAGAGTTGGGGCTTGGAAGACTGGCTAGACTCTGGTGCCACTGAACAAGTTGGAGTATGTGGGAGGCAGTAAAAAGTTAGAACAAGATTATGACTTCAGCTTTGAAAATGTAAATTTCTACATGCCGTGGAACTCCAGGTGAAGATGCTCAGAATGTATTCTGATACTCGTCTCTGATTCTCCTAGTGAAAAATCACAAGCATTTGCAAGGTGGTCAGAATTAGGTACTTTGCCCTTTTTCTTTTCAACTTGCAGAGGCCATCTCCAGAGTTCATACATGACCTAGACTCAGATCCTTCACTGTTTTCTCTGATATCTGTCAACCCACAACAAGCAGTAACTACCTGGGTGTGGTTTTCTCAGAGAAGTCTTGACCCAGTAGTTCTGTATTGTTCCCTGGATTTTAAGCTTTTCAATAGCAACACTATGTGTCACTGACAATATGGACTGCTCATAAATAACCCAGAAGAAAATGCATTATCATATCATATATTAATCCCTTAGCCTCCTGAGTCCCTGTTTTTGAACTTTTTTTCCTCTAACAATATCTTTATTAATTCAAATCTAGCTTCTGGTCTCCCAGTTGTAATAAAATAGATAACGGATCTCAGGTGGAGAGTAAGCATCAGAAACAGATGAAGTCACAAGACAAAAATCTTATGTCCCTATTTTCCTGTTTTCATGCAAATGTCCCAGTAATTAAATCAGGAAAAAATGTAGCAAAAACATATCAGCCAAATGGTTTTAAAATTTCGAAAGAAGCTGTAAATATGGTCCTTTTTAGAAGATCAGGTTCTAACTAGAGTATGAGAAAGGGTAGCATTTGTTCTGATGAAGCAGTTTTTAAATTCTTGTCAGTGATTTGAAAAGAGATAACTGATGTATGTTGAAGAAGCCTGCGAGATTTTTAAATAGTTCGGACGCTATGGGGAGCATTTTTTTTTCCTTAAAGCAATGTACTCAGAAGTGTTGGCAAGATTTTATTTGAACGTAGCAGTGCTTATGTGAGGAAGTTATTTTGAATTACCCTAGTATAAATATGTATGACTTTATTTGTATTGAAAATTTCCTTTGCAAGTGAGCGAATGAGGGACTGTTGCATATCTCTATCGCTTTGTAAATGATTTAGGTATTTCATTTTGGAAATAAAATATCCTACCCAGAATTCAAAAATAATATCAGAATTCTGTTTGCGCCCACAGGTGATTCTTGCACCTACATTCATACCTTTTAACTTTAATTTGCCATGTAGAACAAATGGTATTTGTTATCTTAAATCTGGTTTTTTTATATAGCATTTATGCATACATGCATTCATTCACTCATTCACCAGAGATTTACACAGCCCCTCTCAGAAACCAAGCACTATGCTAGGTACTGGGCGTGCAGCAATAGTATTGAACTGTCCTTTGTCATAACATATTTCAGGTAAACATTCCATTTCCTCCAGGCAATATTCTGTAGCACAGTGAAATTTTCAAATCTTAGGGTCATATCTTATTATTTAAAGGCTAAGCATGTTGAAGACTGTGAACAAGCCTAGCATTGTAAGCGTTTTCCCTCTAAATACAGAATATCAAAAGAAAAGTAAGAAGAGGTGAAGGCCCCAAGAAATAAGGCCCAAAGCAGAGGAAGGCAAGAGGAGGGCAGGAAGAAGGGTATTGGAGAAAACATTAAAATTAGAGCTCAAACTTTCCCCTTAATACCTTTGGACGACCAGTTGCTTTTCTACATGAAAATGAAGTTGCTAGCAAGAAAATCATCCAACCCATTAGCTGTGGAGCTGTCTACTTATAGAAGGAAAAACAAAACAAAATTCATCTTCTCTGTTTTTCTTCTTCTTTTTTTTTTTTTTTTCTTTTTGAGATGGAGTCTCACTCTGTCACCCAGGCTGGAATGCAGTGGCACAATCTCAGCTCACTGCAATCTTTGCCTCCCAGGTTCAAGAAATTATTCTGCCTCAGCGTCCCAAGTAACTGGGACTATAGGTGCATGCCACCACACCTAAATAATTTTTGTATTTTTAGCAGAGATGGGGTTTCACCATATTGACCAGGCTGGTCTCAAACTCCTCACCTCGTAATCCTGCCTGACTCAGCCTCCCAAATGTTTTCCTTCTTTAGCTATTTTGTGGGATTGGAGGGGAAAGGGATCATTTATCCTAAATTACTACTTCGCCTTCCCTTCATAAGCAACACATCTCTTCTAGTTCATTCGAGTCTCTCCTTATGATTTCTTTCCTTGATCAGAGAAAACCTATTATATTTTAATGTGTTTGCTTAAAAGCAAACTACAAGAAGTCTTATCAGAGTCATTTATTTAAAGAATGAGACAATCATATACATGCAGTTCTCTGTTGGCTCCTTCAATTCTTTTTTAGGCTGTGTATAAAAGTGACACAAAAAAAGAGGAGTTAAACACTTTGTGTTAAAAAATGTAATCAAGTACATAACTTTGTAAAAAGGAGGCTATAGTGTCTTATGTACCCATGATCCCCACCTGCCACCCTCATCTGTCCTCATTCTTATCTCAAGTTATAAGTTTTAAGTTTATATGTCCCTAAACCTTCTAAATGAATGACAGATTCCACAAATAGCTACAAATATTACTATATAATAGGCATTGTTCCAGGGGGTTGCAAAAGAGACATCAGTGATAAATCACCTTCCTTTGTCAAATAAATTACTATTTGGAGATCATAAATGAAGCAACAGTTTAAATTTTTCCAAGTGACGGTGCTTTACAGTAATATCATAAAAGCATTACTGTCCCTCAAATTCAAAGTTCAAGGTGATTTCAAATGACATTCACATCATATTCCACCTAACCCTGAACGTTTTCTCCAACCATGCAAGAATCCTCCTTGGGAGCAGCAAAACTTCATTATAGATCATCTTTAGGCTGTAACAAATAATGTTTCAATATCCCATAGAGCTATGTGACAGTGCGTAATAATATGACTCAGGGCTATTCTGATTTCTCTAAACTGAAATTCCAAATTCTTAGCAGATAGATAAATTAAGCTTTTTTAAAAAAATGGAGCTTTAATTTTTCCTTCTTGTTTTAAAACACCAAATATTTTCTGTGAACTTTCAGCTTCATTCTGTCCCTTTTGTCTAGAAGGGTGCTAGCTGAGTGCCAAGAACAACAGGTAAGCCAGCGTCCCTCAACCCAGAAAAATTATGCCTTTGCCACAGGAGCCATACTTATGCTTCCACAATGGCCAGGGAAAAACCTAATAGGAACAGATTTTTTTGCATGTGTAGCAAAGTTAGTTCCAGAGAGAAAGAAAGAAGCCTGGTTTGCACTGTAGCAGAACCATTGGAACAATATGCTCCCTGTGTCCACGGCCCAATCCTCCCTGGACACCCTCCTTTCTAGGGCATAGGGTAGAAAAGTCACATACACAGTAGATCATGCCAGGGCCTGCTGACACAACCCTACTCCCAAATTTGCAGGCAGGAGAGTGAAGCAATGTCTCTACTCTATACATAGCCTTTTTTCTTTTCTTTTTTAAGGTAGATGTTTCAGCATTCGATTGGGGGCAAAAGGGGTGGAGGAATGGAAGAAGATAGTGCAGGCGAACTTTCTCAGTGCTACTCCATCCCTCTACGCCTCCCTACTCCTGCAAGCCTCTGAAGTTACGGCAAAGCTAGGTAAAGAGTTCTGAAAAATACTGAGACCCTCTTAGGTTTACCTTGAACAAATAGGATCTTTGACACTTCTTGACTACACTTAGCCACCTGGAAGAGTGCTTCCTCCTATAGCAAGTCATATAGGGAGGATGCACTGAAAAAAAGGTTTTTTCCTTACAATTGCAAATGAAAGAATAAAATACATCATCAAATGTTAAAGTGTGCATATGTCCTCAACTCAGCTGTTGATGTCATATTTATAATCATGAGCACCCCAGGTTTTCTACAACTTAAGAAATTCTATGAGCATGTTACTTTTCCAACTTCATCAGTAAACATTGATTTCTGTATAATGCAGAAACCAGTTAAATAATTCCTGGCCCCGGTGCGGTGGCTCCCGCCTGTAATCCAAGCACTTTGGGATGCCGAGGTGGGAGGATCACCTGAGGTCAGGAATTCAAGACCAGCCTGGCCAACATGGTGAAACCTCATCTCTACTAAAGATACAGAAAATTAGCCAGGCGTGGTGGCAGGTGCTTGTAATCCCAGCTACTTGGGAGGCTGAGGCAGAAGATTTGCTTGAACCTGGGAGGTAGAGGTTGCAGTAAGACAAGATCACACCATTACACTCCAGCCTGGGCAACAAGAGCAGAACTCTGTCTCAATAATAATAATAATAATAATAATAATAATAATAATAATAATTCCTAAAAACAAAATCATTAAAACAAATAAGTGGCAATAAAATCATTAAAAATAATAATATAAAATAAACAACATCTAAACGACATGTTACATCCGCTCTGGCTTTCCGTAATTTAACTTCATGTATTTTTCAGGTAATTCATTGTAGTAGGAATTACTATTTATTGATGCACCTGCCCTGTTCCATACATTTTGTATACAGTCATATTTTCTTCACAACAGGCTTGAATCTAAGTACTCCTTTGCCTATTTTAAAAATGAGGTTCTCAGAGATAAAGTAACTTATCCTCAATACACAGTATTTACCAAGCAGGGAGCCAAATCCAGTTTATCTAATTCCAAAACTGAATCTTTACCAGTATAGTATGCTAACACTGAGGATCTAGTGTCAAATATACTAATGTCTAGTTTCCAGTCAACAGGTGCTAAAAGAAGTTGTATAAGAAATAAAAACTATTCCATGACATGCCTGGATCATGATGACTCCTTCATCACTAACTTGTCCTGTGCTTGGGCCCAGTGTTGGAGCCAGTTGAGCTAGCAAGAACCTCCCATGGGAGCTTCTCCTGAGGTGGGTGTCTGGGAGAAGAGACTGGACCAGAAAACATACTTTATCTGGGAAGCCAGAGGCACCAAAGCCAGAGAAACTTTGGCTCAAGGATTTGAGCCAACATTGTAACTGGAAAAATGAGCCTAAGTGTTAGGTCCAAAAGGCAAAATAAGCCATACGTGGAAAAACAAGAGCCAACCACAGCATCCAGGAGGCCTGGAAATGGGTCACAAAGCAGTGTGCAAAGCGGGTGGGCACAAGTGGGTCAGAAACACATCTGGGAAAGGTAAAAAGATGTTGGATGTCACATGACTATGGTGTTGGCCCTGGGGGTGGACCTGGCAGATTCAAAAGCCCACCAGGAACCAGATGCTTGAATTCTGGGGGAAGTCATTGACACTCCCTAGGCCACAATTTTCTCATCTAATAAAATGAACCCAGTTGTAACCCCTTCAGATCTGCTATCAGAATTAAATGATATGTGAAGGGATTTAGCATTGTGCCAAGCCTAGAAAAGCAGTTTTTTTTTTCTTAGCTATTATTACTTTATAGTTGTGATTGCCATAGAGATGATGATAATTTTGGGGAGTAAAGTTTATATTTAAGTACCTGAAAGAACCCTGAAAAAAAAATCACCCTTAGAATGGTACAAAATTAAAACTGAGTACAGAACAAAGTTTATAATTTGAGCCTTTTAACGGAATAAAGAATATTAAAGAAGACCTTGAAGCAAGCATGAAGTAATTTCCAGGTCACTAGACAATTTGCAGGTGCAAACCATTTCTGGTCCCATTGTCAGAGGGAGAAAAAAGGTACAGGTCACACCCAGTCTCCTATGCTGATGTCCAAATGTCTGGTTTGGTTAGTCTTGACCTAAAAAGAGCAAGGAATGGATGCTTTGAGAAAAGAAACAATTAACAGACCCTTTAAGAAATACAAATATAAGTATTTTGAGAAGTCTTAAAAGAAAACAAGAACAACAAAAATATATTAGTGTTAGGATTACATCACCATAATTTTTCTCCCTAGCATTTGTAATGATTTTTCAGTTTTACATCAAAAAGAAAATCTGGCCTTGTGGACATTTAAGAGACTAGGGAATTTCATTTTCCACTTAATAAACTGATTTTCTCCACCACTCTAGGTACTTGAAATTAGCACAAACCCCAGGCTAGCTACAATTCCAAAAGGGAATGCTCAGTTCATTATGAATGGTCTTAAAGCAAATAGTACTCTGACAGCCAAATTCCTGGTCTTCAAATGTGTAAGTTTGCCCTTTTTTTCACAAGTCTTACTCAAGACCACTTCTGAGCTTCTGCACATTTAACCCTTACACTCAAAGACATGTTACTAAAGAACATAGGAAACTTCAACTTCATACATTTGGACTAAATTCCTTTTCAAAAGAAGTTTAATATTTATAACCAAAATATGACCATATTGAATACACTAAATTAACTGCTGAACTAACAGAAAGGAAATACTGTATTTATTTTCACTTCCGTGGCTAGACATCCTTTGAACAGTTCGAAAGAATCATAAACCAGCCATAAATTAATTCTATGATGCTTTTCATTTTCTTTCTTCACTTAATAGCACAGCACTGATTTTTCAATTAAAAAAATACTGAAAAGTAAATAGTTGTTTTTAATAATCAAAATTAATTTGTACTATCTTTAGTTGATCTGTATGTTATTCGTTAAACCTTTCATTATAATAATAAAGCCACAATATAGTGAAGCTTTATGTATTACTTCATTTAATTCTCAATAAAATTCCAAGGAATAAGCATTATTATTGTACTCACACTGGAGACTAAAAATAAAACAAGCTTATAGGAGATTGCCTATAATCACACAGGTAGTCATCTGCAGGGCTAGTATTTAAAATAGATATTAACACTTTGGACTTTAACTGGCACAGGAGGATAAAAATATCAGGGATAGGCTTACTTAATCATTTTTAATAATTTAAATCAGTCCATATATTGATAAGTAAAAGATAAAAAATGATCTTAAATACAAGGCCTGAGTTGTCAACTGCCACAATTTTCCACTTTTAGACTTGAATAGACATAACTAAAAATTTAAGTGACAAAATTCCAATAAGAAAACACAGTGCATAATTAGTGCACGTCTATGGATTTGGGGCGGAGAGTGACTTCATTTTATATAGGGTATTGTTTTTCCTAATTAATTGTAGTCTGCCACATATTTGTACGTGATTGCCTCATAAATGGTTTACAAATTGTTAAGAAGTTTATGGATATCTAGAAAGAATATTATCGCTCAATAAATAAACTTTTACAAGTGTAGAAGAGAAATTTTACATTAAAATGTGACTTTGTTTCTTCATCCTGAGAGAATGAATTTAAAAAAAAACACACATTTAAAATCAAGCATTAGATATGCAAATATGTGTTCAGATCAGAGATACCAAAATTATTCAAATGATTAATTATTCATCACAAAATGTCAATTAATAATTATGAAGCAGAAAAGGCATCTTTCTAATGCATCTTTATTTTTCTTGGCCTAAAAAAGGCTAAATATACATGTTCAATTGACTTCTAACAAGTTTTTAAAATTCAACAAAGTAAACAAATTGTAAACAAGCGCAAACTCTGAATTTTAATGAGAACAACAAATATGCCCAAAGTGAAGGGGAGAGTAAAAAATAATAACAAAGAAAACAAAACCAAACAAAACCAGTTATGTTTATGTTTACGACATATATGGCCTCATCCTCACTCACCTGCTAGGTAATGGACAGCAGCCCAGCCTAGCCAAGAAAACAACCCAACAACCCAAGTTGTGAATTTGCTTAGCAATGTGCAAAGTACGTGACATGATGATGTTTCTCTCTGAATTGATCAGTCTTTGTTGGGGTTCGGGGGAGTGCTTTGGGAATTTCTTTACCCTTTCCAAATAGTCATTAGAAGAAAAGCACAGTTTAAGTTTCGTAAAATTACCTATTGTAATATCTGAAGTCTGTTAACAAACTAAGCATTACTAAAATATGACTAAACAAGATTTTTCACATTGCCTTAATTCTAAAGAATGCCCCTATGCCAAGTATTATTTAGTTTTTTTCCAGGAAGATTATATCTTGTCTTTTAAAATTATTAGTCTGAGCCGATGTGATAATATAAAAGAATAAACCATTATGGTCACTGCACTATGATTTATTTTATTTTTATCATTATTATTTTACTCTTCACTGACACCTGGTGAACTTGTCTCTGAGACCCGGGGAGTTATTTTAGTCAGGGTGTCCCTGCCCTCCTGCTGGTAGATTAATTACACATTAAACGTTGTGTTTTCAAAACGAAATGATAAATCTGGACACATAAAAGAGGCACAAAAAGAATCACAGCGAGGGAGAAGAGGCGATGTTAAGAAAGAAAACAAGAAATTGCAAAAGGGAGGTATCAGATAGAAAAGAGAACGCAGGAAATGCAACTAGGAAAGAATTTCAAGATAATAAGGATAAAGGGCAGGGAGGGCTGAAAGCAGGGCCAGAGAGAGGAAAAGCAGTAGGGAGATTTTTGGTTTTCAATTCCCTGGTGAGGCTGCTGGCGTCCGCGCCCTCAACGCCCCAGCCTTCCAAGTGGAGGCGAAAGCCACCTCCTCGGGCCTGCGTCGCATCCAACTTACTCCAAGTTTTCTGGTGACTCCTACAGGGCCCCTTTCCGTCCCCCCCCTTAGTGAGATTGACAGCCGCGTGGAGGAGGCTTTTCCAGGCACAGCCTTTCTCATGGTAATCAGCCCCCAGCATCACCTCCCGGCCGCGGCTGCTCCCGCTCGGAGCGCGGCTAGCGGACCCCGGGGACCGGAAACAGGGCGGCGGGCGGGGAGCGGGAGCGCGAGCCAGGTCAGCTGACCGGGCGGCGGGCGGGGGTCGCGGGCTCCCGGGCGGGGACGGGTCTGGGGGAGGGCCGACCCCCCCTCCCCGCGCTCCTCCGCCAGAGTAGCGGGGCCTTTCCTGGAGATCAAATCCAGGGACCGAAGCTAGCGGCGGGGGTTGGGGCGGGGTGGGGGGATGGGGGCAGAGCGCGCGGAAAATTGGGGACAACAAGCAGACCTGTTTGGCATCAATAAATTAAGATGCTCATTTGGGTCCTGAA
Organism: Saimiri boliviensis; assembly: GCF_048565385.1. Classification (NCBI taxonomy): domain Eukaryota; kingdom Metazoa; phylum Chordata; class Mammalia; order Primates; family Cebidae; genus Saimiri; species Saimiri boliviensis. The sequence continues at coordinate 94,419,194 of NC_133453.1, forward strand.
GTTTGCTGGTTCCTGTCAGTGGAGACGTTGGCAAAAGCCCTGAAGCCGAGATTCAGCCTTTACTTCAAAAAAATAAAATAAAATCAACCCCTCAGCTGGCCGCCCTGCTGGGGCCAGGTGACGTGCGAGATTCCACAGCCTGCGGGTCTCGCAGCAGGGATGTTAGGGACGGTCTGAGCTTCTCTGGTCCTGTTTTGGTTTTGTTTGAAAGGGCTTCTCAGAGAGATGCTCCTGATTTTTTTTTTTTTTTTTAATAGACTTTCCCCTCCTATCCTAGGCTCAACTCCGAATGGATTGGATTGCGAGTCTGCACGTGAGAAAACCGTTTGACTTGGCTTGGACCCCTGCCGCCCCCCACCCGCTCCACACACACCCAATCCAGGGTCCCCTTTATCACCCTTTGCTTGGAACTCCAAAAGAAGTTGCCCACCTCCTGAGTCACAACACAAGGTCGAATAATTCCTCCAGATGAAAGATCAGTTCCATTTCAAAACGAGAATAGGTTCCTTTTTTTATTTTCTCCACATGGTACAAAATAAACAGAATTTGCTTTAAAAAAAAAAAAAAAATCATTAACCATGGCCAAATTCGAATTCCTTCTACAGCCTGTGTGTTCAAGGGCAGAAACATTGTATCTCTTCGGGCATCTGGGCCGCCAAGCTGAGAGGGGGGAGGGGGGAGCGGCTGTGAAAGTTGAGGAAATTGACAGACTGAGAGGTGAATGGGGGGACAGGCATCAGGTCTTGGCTGGAGGGAATTGGAAAACAAAAGTGCATCCTTCTCACCCTGCCTGGGTGGAGGGAATCCTGAGGGAGGCAGTTTGTTTTGCCCATGGAAACCCTAAAGAATTATTTTTCCCCCTTCAATGTTGATTGCAATATTATTTCACATTTCCGTGTATCTGTTGTTTTAATCTCTTTCGTCTACGCTAATCTCGAAGTGGATTATTAATGGAGAAGACAGAGAGAAGGAGCGATTCATTTGCAGGACTTATTTTGCTGTGTGAGGAGCCGAAAGCCAGCAGCCCCCAGTCCTCTCTCGACTTTTCTCTGCGTCCTGCGCTCCTGCATCCCCCTGATCCCACGATCCCCAGTGTCCCCGGACCTGGCCCTCGGACTGAGAGAATGTTCGGAACAAATTTATATTCCGGCTTCCTCCCGACCCCATCACCTCTGCCACGTTGGGAACTCTCTCGGCCAAATGCCTGGGGAGGGGCGTGCCAGTCAGGAACGAGGGGCAACCTAGCCGCGCGCTCACCCCTCTGAGAGACCCTTCCCGTGCCAACATCCAAACATCCACCTTTATGGGAACTTGGAAGGTTGCTTTTTTACTCCAAACCAAATACTGGCCAGTCGGAACTCCGAGTGCAAAATGTTGAGGACTGTCTCCTGCCACTTGAACGATTTACTGAGTCCAGGGTAATCAGATGATTAGGTGTTTTTAGTGGAAATACTTAAGCGTCTTTTTTTTTTTTTTTTTTAAGTCAGATCCTAAGTAACCTGACTTTTAATATACATAATAAAGACAAGTGTTTTGTTAGCTATTCGATTAGATACTTTGACCTGAGGTTATTCTTGTGTGTGTCTGGGCTGTAAGCCTCCAATGGCTACCTGGATGCCTGAAGAGTATTGCCTGGAATCACTCTCTGCGACGGGCTCCTTCTTCCTCAGGAGTGGAAGAGGAGTGGCTGTAAAGCAAACTTCTAGAGAAAGCTGGACTCCATTTTTTTTTTTTAATTAAAAAAGAGGGAAAAAAGGAGAAGAAAAATGGACATGAACAGTGGTGCTAAATCTTAGAAGAGGAACTTGATAAGTCACACATATATTTAGTATAGCTATATAATAGTGAAAGAAATGTAAAATACAAAATTCAGAATGTATCTGACCCATGTTGAAAATATTTGATTTTATTTATCAATAATTTTAAGATCCTGAATGCCTTTCTTCTATAGACACTTTATCTGTGATGGGGTGGGGGGAGAGAGTTAATTTATCCAGCAGCTATGTTCATTATAATAAATATTTAAATTAGGAAAGAGGTGAGTCTGTAACCAACTGTGAAAATCTTTCTTGCATCCTAGAACAAGATCTAGCTGTGGTTGTGCTAGGTAGCTATTAACCACCCCCTTCGCAGCCCCTCCCCTCCAAAAAAACATACAAAATACAAAGACGTGTACCTCTGGGAGTGTGGATGTGGCAACCCATGTGGTGGTTTGTCCCTCCTTTGAGTGCAATTGCCAGTGACTCTTGCATTCAAAGTCTTGCTTTAGGCACACATTCAAAGCATAGTTCAAAGCAGTTTATCTTAATATAGTGTTGGATCAGGGCATTATTTGTTTCAGATTTCATCAGACTGGAAATAGGAGGGTGTAACATATTTAACAATATTAAAGCTTAAAAACTGGTGTGAGGCAGCTCTCTGGTCTTTACACCTCCTTCACCTTTACCTTTCCAAAGGATCCTAAATGTTGTGAGACTAGAAGATTATTTGTGCTCTGAGGTTCTCAAGTACTTTCACTCTTTAGGGGGAAAAAAAAGTCTTACAGTTCTTTAAGAAATGAGCCTGAACCATCCGAGGACAGGAGATTTCTTCCTTTTCCGATAAATGCCTGTGCTCCGCATCCTCAAATTTGGCTGTCTTTATTTACTTCTATATTAGTTCCAATTATGTGCAGTGTAAACCAGCTTTTTGATTAACAAAACAGCAGAGCATTGGTTAAGAACACTTAAACTTCAAAAAAATTCCCCTGGGAAGTGGGCTCTGAATTGGTTAATAATGTGCAGTACTTGCTAAATTGCTGACTTCCAGATGTGGAAAATATCTTTCTTGTTTAGGACCTATGTAACCTGATTGGATTACGACAGAAGCGTCACGTTGGAAGCTTTTGAGTGATTATTTAATTAACCATACAGTAGAAAGCTGTATTCTCCAGGAAATCCCTTCCATATTTGCATAACCAATCCCTTCAGAGCAAAGGTGGAGTCTTTTCTTTTTAATTTTACTTTAATTGTAATATCAAAAAATATATACTCCAAAACTTAGACCCCATGCCGTTTAATATCATGCTCTTCCTTCCCTGCTAAGTTTCTCTGTGGCCTTTCTCTTTTCTTCTCCTGCCTCCTTACACTCTCTCCCTCACTTTATAGTGAGGTCTCCCTGAGATGTAGAGAGATTCTGAGATCCGGAGTGTTCTATGTTAATTTACTTAGAGACCCTTTATTAAAATGCCAAACTACTTTTTAATATTAGGATCCAATCCAGAAATTCATCACACACACACCCTAACACACATGTCCTAGGATGCAGCTCTCATGCATTTTTTTTTTCTTTCTGGCTCTGGTACCTAAAAAGAACAAAAATAATAATAATAAGAGAAAGGGCAGATAATTTTGTTCCAGAAAAGCAGTGCTGAGATATCCACACAATTTGATGTGCATCTCAAATCTGATCATTAGAGATATCTGTACAAGAAGAGACGATCTGGATTTGAGATTTGAGGACCCGGGATCTTTCCCTTTAACTTTCGCCCCTTAGAGTTCTCCAGTTCTGTGAATGGTGTGCACGGTTTTCCGCCCTGTACTCTGTAGGATTTAGTGATGAGGATAATGATGCCAAAGGCTTGACGGGCGGGGGGGGGTGGGGGGGGTGGAGAAGGGAGGGAGGGAGGGAGGCGAAGGCGAAAGGGAGGGAGAGAGGAAGGGAGGGAGGTGGAATTTCATTTCTTCCACTAAAGCGTTTGCGGAGACTTCAAGGTATAATCTATCCCAGATCCTTTCCCAGAGAGAAACTTGGCGATCACGTTTTCACATGATGCTCACGCTCAGGGCGCTTCAATTATCCCTCCCCACAAAGATAGGTGGCGCGTGTTTCAGGGTCTCTCGTCTCTCTCCTACAGAAAAGAAAAAGAAAAAAATGTCATTAGAAGAGGCGTAACACGTCAGTCCGTCCCCAGGTTTGTGTTTCCTGGAGTGGCCGAAAGAGATCAGTTCTAACCTGCTCCGCAGGAATAACGGTCCTGCCTCCCGACACTCTTGGCGAGGTTTTTGTACAGTTTGCTCCGGGAGCTGTTTCTTCGCTTCCACCTTTTTCTCCCCCACACTTCGCGGCTTCTTCATGCTTTTTCTTCTCACCATTTCTGGCCAAAACTACAAACAAGACTTCGCAGGTAGGTTTTTTTTTCCTCCCCTTTTCTCTCATTTTATCCCTTTTTGGTGTGCTCGTCCTCCATCCTCCTTTTCTAATTTTCTCGTTTTGAGTGGGGATGTGAGTCTGAAGTGAGAAGGGGTGTCCGTGGGTAGGAATTTCAGGTGGGTTTAGCTCCTTTATGGAAAGCTTTTCCCAAGAGTGGCTTCTTCGCTTTCTCTTACACACACACTCTCTCTCCTTGCTTTTCTCTCCTTTTTTCCTCCCCCAAATAATTTCCCCTGTACCTGTCCATTCAGGTAAACAAAGGTGCCCTTTGCTATCCAGCCTAGGAAAAGTTTTATTGAGAATTATATGGCTGGAATAAAAACTCATCAAGGGGAGAGGTCCTGCTCTATTTTCGCATCTAGTTCCAATTCATTATATTCAGCAATTAGGACTTGGCAAATACCTGTTAATAATTACAAAACTTGGTCAGTTACAGACCTAAAAATTCGAGGGCAATTCTGTCTCTTAGACATGGCAGTTCATCCTCTCCCACCGAGAAGGCTGTTTTCTAAGCAGAAAGTTGTCTGTTTTTGTCTGCTTAGCGAGTTTCATTTCTTTATTTCATTCTTTGTGTGTGTATGTGTGTGAAGTAACACCTCACTTCTGTGATTATAAATAAAGAAGTGAAAGTCCTCATGGAACTTGAGTCGTTCACCAAAGTGGAGGGTGGGGGGGGGGGCACTACAGCTGGGAAGAAAACTGCTGTCAGGATATCAGGGTATTAAATTAGGATAACTTTTAAAATTGTATTTTAAATGGCAAAGTAATATAAACCTGAATTTAATAGAAGACACATACACACATATATCCCATTCCATACTTTGGCACTGAAAAGTCGAGAGAGAGATAGCAGGAGTTCCCAGGAAAAGTGATGAGCCCGGCTAACATGAATGTGTTTATCTCCCACCTACTGATATATTTTACATGCTCCCCCTGTAATGATGAAGGTAAGATTACTAACTCCAGACTTAGGAGTAACAGGCAAAGATAAAGTTTACAGCACAAATGTCCTGTCTCTCTCACACACAGACATGCTCATAAAACTAGCAACTTACTTTATTAAACATGTATTTATATGCAATCGTGTGTCTCAGGGTGAATACAGACAGGCCAACTGTTTCATCCCAGACACTTGTGTGACCATTTCTTTATTTCAGGATATCCCCCAACAATTTCAAATCAATAGGACAAGAAAAGAAATGATAAAATGTGTCAAACTTTAATTAAAAGTCTCCTACTATGTATGCCTAGGTAAATTTAAGGTGCTTTCTAAAATATCCACTTCCCTTTCTCTCTGCCCCCCGCCCTTCACCCCTCTCAGCAAACGTGTGGAAACTGATACTCACTTTCCAGGTTTTCTGCAAAGCTTCGAGCACAGGAGACAATAGGTGCGGGGCGTAAGGACTGAGTATGTCCGGCATAGAAAGGGTTAATGGCCCTTGTGTTACAGTTTGCATCTGTTACATCTTTTATAGCCCCCTGTTTAAACTAATCCTCGAGGCACAGCATCTTCCCTACCTCCACCGAGTTTTCAGGATTCTCCTCCTCTCCTGCCTGCCTCCGAGTTTCCCCTTCTCCAAGTTTTGACAGTTTCAGCTGAAAAAATGCAGCGCCTCTCTCGATTTTTAGGTACAAAAGTTTCGAAGCCAGAAAGGATACGATCATTTAGTAGAGCTTAAAAGTATTGCCGTAGCGGTTGGACTTTCTCTTTCCTTTCTTGAGGGAAAAAAAATTTTTTCTACTGGAACTATTTAAGGGAACCAGAGTGGGGGAGCATGTGTGTGAGTGAGGTGGGGTAAAATACTTAAGTAAATATTGTCAAAGTGGCGGGGGTGGGGGGGTAAGGGACAGTGTCCAAAGAGGCTTATAATTATATTTCTTATTGCGGCGTAAAACGGGAAATCTTAATTTGGGGGCGGGGGTGGGGGAAGAGACAGTGCCTCGATAAACTCCGAAAGGGGAGGGGAGGGGGCGCCGGGCGAGTGGGCTTCCTATAATTACTATTATCAATTTGCCCGAGTGTGCTTCATCCAGGGGGCTGTTTCGCCTTGTTTGTTTGTTTGTTTCCTCTGGGAAATGGGGGTGGGGGGGGATGAGAAAAGATGAGAGCGAAAAGAAAACCTCACCTCACCCCAACTTCCCGAGCCGGGGGGCTGAGGACTTTTCGGAGGAAAGGGTCCGCCTAGCCCTGAGTCAAGCGGTCTTACTGTACCGCCGTGTGCATTCCCTCATACGGTCAGGAGTTATGACTCATTTTGAAGATGTAATTCTTGTCTCTCTGATCCCCTCGCGGGTGCTACACACCAAACAGTAACAAACACAAAGCGCCTCGGGGCCAAGGCTGGGGGTGGGGGGCGGGGAGGGGGCCGCCGAAGTTTCGCTTTGGCGTTGGGGGGCGCGGATGGGTGCTCGCCGGGGCCCTGGCCCGGCTCCCCTGGGCGGCCCGCGCGCGTTTCAATGGGCGCGGGCGATGCCCACATTGTCGCTGTGTTTGGTTGCTAGATCGAGCCTGCGTGCTGCCGAAGCAGGGCGCCGAGTCCATGCGAACTGCCATCTGATCCGCTCTTATCAATGAAGCAGCCGATCATGGCGGATGGCCCCCGGTGCAAGAGGCGCAAACAAGCCAATCCCAGGAGGAAAAACGGTAAGAAGCGGCCCGAACCAAACTTTTCCGGGCCACTCCGCGGCTCGAGACCCAGGGAGAAGGAGGGGGAAAGGGAAAAGGAACCGAGGCGGCGGCGGCGGCGGCGGCGCCCAGGGCTCCAGGGCGAGCCTCCCTCCGCGGCCGGCGCCGGAGCCCGGCGCGCGCGGCGGCTGGACCGGGGGGGAGTTGGGGAAGTGCCGGGCAAAGTGAGCGTCAGGCGCCCGGGGGATCCGAGCGCGGGGGTCCCGCGAGGGCCCCGCGCCCCCAGCCCCGCTGCCCCCCTCGAGCCCCTGCCTCCGCCCTCCCTCCGCCTCCGCCTCCCGCTCCGCTAGCGCCCGGCCCGCCGGGTCTCCGGCCGGGCTTCGGCAGCGTCCGGCGAGGGCAGGGCGGGGGCCCGGACGCCGGGTCGCGCAGGATCCCGGGGCGGGGGCAGGGGTGGCAGAGAGACTGCGAGGGCAGGAGAGGGGACCCGGGGCTGCGCCTCAGCGAGGCTGAAAGTTTCTTGCCGGAGTCGCCCGGCCGCCTCTCGGTGCGCCAAGTAACGGTCCGCGGGCAGCGGGGCCCGGCCCAGCGCGCCCAGACCCCGGGGTGGGAGGGACTCGGCCGGCCCCGCGCAGGGTCCGGCGGGGTCGGTGACGGCTCGGGGATGGGTGACTCCTCTCCAGCAGGCTCTGGCCCCCCAGGCCGGGGACGCTAGGAGTCGCAGGGCGCAACGAGACTTTTCTCGGCAGTTTGTACATGGTCTGGAGGAGCCCGTTATCCAGGCTGAGTCAGGAAGGAGGAAGGAGATGGGGGTGCGAAGGGCACACGCAGATCCGAGGTGGGATATTAAAGCGGGGGGGGGGGGTGACAGTTTGGTAGGTCCATCTTGGAGAGAGCCAAAGAAGGGACGCGGGGGGGTGGGAGGAGAGAGAGAAACAGAGGAAGAGCGAGAGAGAGAGACCCCCTAGGTACTACCCCAAACAAAATCGTGGGAATAAAAGGGAAAAGTGATTGGCAAGAGCGCGGAAGGCGCCTGGGGGAGGGGAGAGGGCTGGAGACTAGCTAGGGTGCCGGGGGGGGGGCGGTGGGGGAGCTGACGGAGGATAACTGAGTTTAAAAAGAAAGAAACCAACCCCCGAAAACAAACAAGCGAACGAGCGCCAGCCCAGACTCGGAAAGGAAACTTCTCGCTCCCCTCGCTCTCAGCCGGATCATCCGGCGCGGGGCCGCGTAGACGCTCCCGAGGCAGGCGCGGGGACGCAGCGACCACCCGGCCTCCCGGCCTCCGCAGCCCCAGCCCGCGCCTCGAGGGGACCGCCCGGGCTCACTTGGAGCAACTTTCCTCTAGAGAAGACAATTGTGCGCGCCCCTGGCCTGCCCCAGAGCTGCGCGGCGCGGGGAGGGGGCGGCTGGGGGCGCAGTGTGAGGTGCTGGAAGGAGCAAAACACAAAGACGAGAGAATTTTGATTAGAGACAAATGATGCTTCTCTCTCTCTCTCTCTCTCTCTCTCTCTCTCTCTCTAGGTTTTGTGTGTGTATACGCGTGTGTGTGCGTCTGTGTGTCTTTTGCTTGTTGTGGTGGAGGTGTCGAGCCATATGGGGGAGTGATAGAGGAATTTTAGTCAGAAACTGTTCGTTACGTTATCCTGCCTTTCTCCTTTGTGCTGTCTTTGATCTATTTGCTTGGCTTAGTATTACAGAAAAACAAGTACAATAATATATTCCGAGCTGCTTCCCCAAGATTCAGTTCAAGCTGCTGCTTTTTAAGTCTCTCCCTCTCTCTTTCTCCCTCTCCCTCTCTCTCTTAATTTAATTTTTTTTTGCACTCTGGTGTCTGGCATTATTTAAGGTGGTCCTTACACAGGAGACCTCCCCTTCCCAATCTCTGAGTAATTTAGTAGACACTAAAATTACACCTAATGTCCCCCTCTCCTCTCTTGTGTTTCCTCTGTTCCTTTTATTAAATGTTGGTTATTGATTTTCTAAAATCAATGTCTGTTGTGGGGCTTCCCCCCCCCCCTTACAAGTATCTAAAGCACGTTGCTGATCAACTGGATAACAAAAGCTTTGTGTCAAGGAGGCTTTTCCCCCTTCTCTTAAACAATTTTTTTTTTTTTTTTTTTTTTGAGAGAAAAGAGAATGAGATTTAAAACAAGGCTTCCAGAAGTATTCTTTTGCAGGGAAGACTATTTAAGGTGTGCGTTTCTTCTTGCCTTCCTCCTTCCATCTCCTTCGGGATTTTGCCAGCGATGACCAGCCTGGCCCCAGCAGCGAGGTCAGGCCAGAGCCCAGGACTAAGGAAATAGAGGGATCCCGGCTTCCTGGGAACCCCTGGGGGACCTGGCAGAGAGGGAGGCCAGTTGGGGGCTTCGCAGGTGGAATGAAGTGCCAGAGATGTCCGCAGTCATGGACACTGCAACCATTTCCCCTCCACCCCGCCACTAACTTGGGAGAAGCCTCCACATTCCGAAGTGGAAAGTTGAATTGCACATTTTAAGGCGTTTAGCCCAGATCCTACACACTTAACATCAAGTCTGTCTATTGCTTACAGCTTCTCTAACTTTGACTGTTACCTGTCTCCTTTTCCAAATAATCTATGGGAAAACATGCTGTATATTGGTTACTTGTCAGTGTTTTTCACTGGGTTTAATCTGACTGAGCAATGTTCTGGTTTTGAGAAGCAGGTAGAAGTGTACTACCACCCCCACCTCTTTTTCATTTTCTTTCTCATCAAACACGTATCCAATGCCTTTCCCTTTGGGAATTGCTAGGATTTATCTGAACTGAGTGGATTTTTCTTCTTTCCTGGATTCATGGAAAAGATGTCACTTTTGAGCTTGTGTCTTTGCTGATAACACTAAATATGATGATGCTTATCAAAATCATATAGAAATTCTTGGAAAGAAATAATGGCAATAATAATCATAGAAGTAGAAGCTGCAAGAAAAAAAAAGAAAAGATGGTCATCCAGGAACCTAGAATGGCACTTTATATAATTTTAATGAAGTCAACAGTGTATATATAGACTAAGGCGACAGGAGATAAAATGTGTAAAGCAGTGTGTGTGTTTGAAAGGCTGGTCAAGAACGTGGGTTAGAAGACAATGCTGTGCACATTTATTAAAAAGCAAAGGAGAAGGAGGCAGTTGAAGGAAAAGAAATGTACAAAGAGAGAAACAAGTATCTAAAATACAACCTTCCAGATTCTCAGGCTAGCAAGATGCCTGGCAAAGGCAGTGCCAGGGACAAGTTAACCCATAACAGGCAGGCAGTCTCCTTTCCCCCACATGGAAAGGATGAAATCTCTTCCCAGAAAATAAGATGTGCAGGAGGAAACAGGGAGTGGGGTGAGGGGGAAGGAGGCAAAAAGCGAGTTGCCCGCAGACAAGAATGTGTGTCGGTTTCAAGAAAGTTCAGTCAGATGATCCTGTCGCCTGACTCACTTTGTAACACTTTCACTGAAGCTGGAGAGGAGGGGGAAACCCAGCCCCCCCCTTTTTCTTTCCCCTGATTATACCCCACTATCTCCACCACAGCCTTGGAGTCAGAAATGAGCTCTCGGAGCGGGGGATGCCCTGCTGCTGCTTGCCACCGATGCGGCCCATTTGTAACTTGCAAAGTTTGTTGCCTTTGCCCCTGATTTGGGCATCGGGTGCTGGGATGCTCCTGCTTCCCTCCTGCCTCCCATGGAGCTCAGGAAGAGGGGCTGCCTCCCCAGCCCGCCGCCTTCCAGCATCAGCCTCTGAAAAATCTCACAGACACATGCGCTTTGTAGCAAAAATCAAATCCGGAAAGGAATTGATTCAGAGAAAGGAATAAAGTTGTCTTTTCAAGGAAAACTGAATTAGGAGGAGAGAAAAAGGAAATAAGGGAAGGAAAGAAAAGTTAAACTTGATTTTTCTCCAGAGTTTCCACTAAAGGGTTGGGGACAGTGTGAAGGAGAATGGGAGCTTTTTACAAATGCCTTTGGTCTCTGATTTTCAGTGGCAAAGAACAGGGACCAAGTTAAATGTTCTCAGAGCTTTGGATCCTAGAGGAGAAACAATCAGAAGAGCAGAAATGATTATCTCTATTTAAAATAAGCCCTCACTCTACCACTTCCTTAAAGGAGTGGAGGTGCTGGTGGTGATGCAATGAGGGACGGAGAAGTTGCTCCCGTTTCAGAGATGCTTAAATGAAAAGGAAAGAAAATGCAGTCAACCCCTTCTCCAGAAGGTGACTCCTAGCTCTCCTCCTTGAGAGGTGAAGTTGGAATGAAGCAACAAGAGTCTCACACACTTAAGCAGGGAAGTTTCCTTCGGATCACAGTCAGTCCAGACTTGCTTATCTTTGCCAAGTGTGGAAATCTTTGGCAAGTAGCTTTCTTCGTAAAGTTGATGAGCTTATAGGGAGCCTGTTTTGCTGACTCTCAAAGCACTCAGGCAGCTTGTGTGGCAGGTACCAGTTCTGAGGGCACTCCAAAGATATCCATCTCCATCCTTTTTTCTCTATGGAGATCTTCTGCAAGTTTTGTCACGCTGCACACACACAAGGCTGGGGGCAACGTATCTAGGCTGATATTATTTGTTTTATTTTGGTCTGGAAAAGCTAAGTCAATTGGGGTAGAAACATGCTTTCCTTCGTAGCAGAGCCAGTAGGCTGGTGGTGTCCATAGGGTAACAGTCCACCGGGAGTAAGGGTGGGCTGAGGATTTTAAACTTTGCATTGTTTCTCTGTTGCCCAATACAAATAAATTCACATCTTCAAGCATTTGTTTTCAAATAGGGTAAAACCAAGATTAAAGTTCCCTGCTCAACTGCTGTGTCATAGGCTTCAGTGTTTCCCTTCTTTCTTAATTTGCTTAAAGAAAATTCCAAGAGGTTATTAAAGACCCTAATGCCATGTTAAGAATATTTCCTGGTAAAAATGTGTGTCTACCCCGAAGGTAGGGAAGGAGGGAGTTGCTAGCCTCTCTAGCAGTGCCGCGTTTATTCTAAGATGTGGGAGATTCTTTTCCTTGCAACAGTTTTTGTCATCTGCATTCTTCCAAGGCTTTTAAGGTGCATTTTCTTCTGTGTGAAAGGAAATTCTTTGTCCTTTTCCTCTCCAGCACCGTGGCTTCCCAAGGTAGACACTATTTTGTGCCTGTCACAGAGAGAGGGAGTGCAGGTTTGCAATGCTCACAGACAATTGATTGTCTGCCCTAATGTGTTTCATTTACATGTTTATAACGTCAATGGTGCTGGGGTGTCCACTGTACCATTCATTCCCGCATTCCCACAAGGGGGCAATTGTCTGAATAGCCAAGTCAGACACCTTTTTGATTGCTCTTTGGTTGTCTTTTCAGAGCAAAGAGATAAAGGAGGAAAATCTGTGATGCAGAAACACTAGTTGAAAATATACAGAATTAAATGTCACCACAAAAGCAGATGTTAACATAAGCCCAAATATGCTTTTTAGCCAAGATGTGAAGGTTGAAAAAAAATAATTCAGAGCAGAGGGAAGGATGATTTAAAGCAATAAGTATAGCCCTATTCCCCCTCTTTATTTCTTTTCTGTCTTTAGCAATCAGAAGGTGAAATGTAATTTTCCTTTTCATTTTTAAGCCTTGAAACATCTAGGCACCTCCTCATTATTTGTATGTTTGCTGTGATTTGTGAATTTTGTATATATTTACATAGCTCTGTTTATGTCAACAGCATCAGCTTACCACTTGGAAAATCTATTGAATGACTATTTGGGCTGTGGGGAGTGTAAACTTTTAAAAAGTAAGATCCAAGTATTTCTTCATCAAGCAGTTTTAAAAAGGAAGACGATAATAATCAGTAGGCTACATGGAAGCCTTTGCCTTCATAGCTATGTGCCAAATACTTTTATCTTGGGTGACAGTCATGTCAGAGCGAAAGCTCTCAGGAAAAGTGTAACTAGTAGTTACAAAGTAAATAAAGGATTTCGTTTTAAGGTGTTCTGTAGTGTTTTTATACTGTGTGTGTGTGCGCGTGTGTGTGTGTGTGTGTGTGTATTGTCTTGTGTTTCCTCTGAGGGAGGTAAAAGGAGAACCCATCCCTGCCTGTGTCTTTTGGCTTTTCTCTTCTTTTCGTTCTGCCCTACATATCACACATATATGTAGCCCACATGAATACACCTGTTTAAAAGAAAATCACAGTTCAGATGGTGCCTTGCTGGTTCATTTAGGAAACGCAGTTATTAGAAGTTGGTCTGATTTCGCGTGTGGTCCATGAAGAGAGAAAATACCAACTCTTGTGTCATCTAGTGGGAGGCAAACGGGGGAGGGGGAAAGTTTTATAATTTTGTAGTAAATTTGAGAGGGGGAAAAAATCGCCAGTCTGTGAAAAGCTTTTTGCCTCTCCGGGAAGACACACACACACAGTAGCTGCACCGTTAGCTGAACCCCTGACACGGCGGTCTTTTCAATGCCTTAGGTATGATTTCACTTTCGCTCACATCAATGCTGACCTGAATGCCTTTCATATCTGATCCGCTGTGTCTCTCCCAGTAAACATCCCCTGAGGGGAGAACAAAGAAAGGAGCTCTTCTTCTTCTTAATCACAATTCAGCCCTTTCACCGCCGGCAGGCTCCATTTGCATTCTGCCACAGAAAGCCAAGATGAAAAGAAAGAGAGAGAGAGAGAGAGAGAGAGGGAGAGAGAGAGAGAGGCAGGCACAGGGTAGTAGCTGAGTAAAATAACTTAGGTGTTTGTGGCTGTTTGTTGGGCTTCCCCTAGTTACCAGCCTTATATAGCTGATGCTCCACCAGGCCCTGTCCCTCCTGACAGGCATATAGTGTTACAAGATGGCATGCCTGTACTATTCATGGCCACCCGCTCAACACTTGAGGTAAAAAGTGTCAGGAGGGGATCCAGTTCTCCCCCAGAAGCCTGTTAGATTTGGGGTCAGGTGTGTGGACTTCCCGCCTTTGAGTGCTGCCTGCGATTTGGCTTTAATAAGTCTGATTGTTTACCAGCAGACCAGAGAGGTGAAGGCCCTGGGCGTGGGAGGGACAGGAGAGCTGCAGACTGGGCCCCTTGGTCTGGTTTCAGTGACGGGTGCTCACACCCAGCCTGAACACACTGATAAATCCTCAGGAAAACTGGAAAAGACTTTCCCATTTTTCCCCCTGACTTTTTATGATAATTCATATTTTCAAATGAAAGGGGAAAAAAGCCAAGAAGAAACTCTCAAATGAGCCAAAAAGGAAAAAAAAAAATTCTCTGAAAAGAATTTTAGGGGGAAAAGTTGTGCTATTTTAAAAAGCTTTGAGGGCTGTAAAGTGCCACGTTTTTCACACCTTCTCCATACTTTTTTTTCAGATTTTTTTAGTATGTTTAACATTTGTGAGATGACAGCCTTTTTGTATCTCAAACTGGATGCTTCAAGATTTGTAGGGAGGGGTTGGTGGTATTCACGTTCTCTTGTGAGAGAAAGTTTGTGCCTAAAGGCCCCTTCTTCCTGGGAACTGTTTAAACCCTCGCAGGCAGACCTGTCAGGTTTTACTGTGTCATTTGCCACCATTTTCAACATGCAAAAGTAACATGCAGTTAATGGTATGAGAATGAGACCACAGCCAGAGCAGGAACCTCTCGTGACAACTTTTCAGCGACATTATCTTGCTCCTAGACTGTCTTGTCTCTTTCTTCCCCTTTCTGAAACCACTTTTGAGATGCCAGTTTTCTCCCAACAATTAGATTAAGGATACAGTGCTCTCACACACATGCACCACATGCCCATGCACACACGCACACGCACGCGCGCACACACACACACACACACACACACACACAACTTTGGAAGTGCCATTTCTTCCAACAGCAAAGTGAATGATTTGAAACAGGGGCTTTTCCAAGTCCTTGTGGCAGATTTCACTTTTAAGAGCAAAACTAACGGATATATTAGAAGTTGTATGCGAACATGTGACACAGATTCCTGATTTTTTTCTTTTTCCCAGAAGATTTACAGAATTTACAAAAAGAGATTATCCCTACACCTTCCACCCCTCCTATCTACCCCCATGACCCAAGCAATGAAGGATTTAGGCAGATTTACTTCAGTAAACACCTTTGGACACTTGGGGGGAAAGTGGGAGTCTGTTTGCAAAAGGAGGCTTTTGTTAAGTGAGGTACCGGGATAATGCTTTACCAGGCAGCTGTGATATTAACCTACCCAGCAATGCGGGAACACTCTTTAACTCTTTGAGTGCCTGGCCCCTTGCGCTCAGCAGATAAAATCCCGGCTCTCCAAAGACACTCAGAATTCTGGCTCTAGCAGTTTATTATTCAGACAAGTCTTATAGGCATGAAAACTGTTCAAGCTTTTAAAACAATGTGGTTTAATTAGATGAGGTGGACTTACATTGCTCATAAGCCCTCCAAATGGTGGTTTATAATTGGCAAGGAAAAAAAAAAGATAAAAAAAAGGAATCAAGGCAGCACATTAAAAATTCCAGGAAATATCTTTAGAAAAGCTATTTTCATTTCTAGCTTTTAAAATATTAGACTACGGTAGCTAGAGGGAATGAAGCAGCTGGGGCCTCTCTCCTTCCTATAAAAGACACCAGAAGTTTGTGATGAAGAAAGGGGCTTCAACTTGAAAGCTGTAAGAAGCCAGTTTGGACAGTGATATGATCTCAGCCTTCACATCTTTTCAAGGGGGAAATACTGCCTATCTGTCCGAACCTGGGAGGTCATGTGAACCTCAGAGTCAGGGCCTCAGGCTGGCCGTTACCAGCTTGAGACTTTCCAAAGCAAGCAGACAGACATTTATGAGGAAGGAGTTAATGGTTATTTTTTGCTGGGCACAAGAATAACTTTACAGGTGTTGCATTTGGGCTTAAATAAGATTGCCTTATTTAGTTTCGAAAAAAGAGTGTAGGTGTCAACATTCGAGCAGCCACAAATGTGTGAGAAAGTAAAGGGTATGAGACATGACGGAATTAAAGGTGTTTGCTATGTTGTTACACCGTGTGTCAGGCTGCAAGCTCCCTTTGTCACAGCCTCCTGGTGATTTGACAGCGCAGATCTACTTCCCTTCTAGGTGAGACAGCATTTTTAAACTGGAGTTATAAATATGGTACACCCTTCGAGTTGCACCCTGCCTCCCAGATCCGTGAATCCTATTTGAAAGCATCCTGCCCTAAGACACAATGAACAAATGCCCGTATACAAGGGGGCTGTGGGCTCAGGGGCCTGGGCAGCGCCAGCATCACAGTAGCTGGCATTGACTGTTGTTTGGCAAGAAGGTCCTCTGCCAAATCATCCAATAATTAAGTTTTATGTTATTTGTATGAACGACCAAGCATGCAGTATTCCTTTTCAAATCAAAGGGAGGCTTAAAATTACTTTTTGAACACTTTCAGACCATGGTCAGGTCACAGTTTGGGGGCTGAATTAAAATGATCTCATT
Source organism: Saimiri boliviensis (assembly GCF_048565385.1). Taxonomy (NCBI): domain Eukaryota; kingdom Metazoa; phylum Chordata; class Mammalia; order Primates; family Cebidae; genus Saimiri; species Saimiri boliviensis. Next base: position 94,435,409 of record NC_133453.1, read on the forward strand.
CATGATCTAATTGAGGTTGGCAAAATCTTAGCAGTAGCAGGAGTACATAAATATAAATCAAAGACCAAAATTTAGCAAATCATATCATTTGCTAGAAATCTGCTCATGAATTATTCTCCGATTGCCAACCCAGAAGTTAAACTTTGTCTCCCCTCAGCAACAGTAACTGCGCATATTTTTTCAGGCTTCTGACAGGAAAGTTAGAGGAGCTGAAAAGAGAAAAGAGAAGGAGGATGATCACTGTGTCATCAGATATTGTGCGTTTGTGACCCAAGAAACTATGAGAGCTGATAAAGCCATGTACATTTACAATGGGTGCTGCAGCCTTGGTTGGAAATTAATGTGGGTTTCTAAAAACCAGACTTTGGAAGAGCAGGCAGCACAGACACATTAAGAGTGTAAGGGAAGCAAATGTTTCAAGAAGGGTCTGATTGTACTTTGCTTTCATTTTTCAATTGAGAAATGTAATCATCATAATGATTCATGATTATTTACAAATTTTGTTCTGTTACTGAGCTGGGTATAGGGATTGAGATTTGAAGTAGTGGTTAGAACTAGAAGACAATACGAAGCTGTTAGTGTGCATATTCAGGTTACCTTTCATACTTTCTTTCTTTTTAATTTAACACTGCTATAAAATTAAGACTCCAAATAAGTTTTCCTATAATCCATGGGATTAAATGTCATATTCTATTGTATCTAATCCATTTTTAAGTTGTTCTAAATTTTTCTTGGTTGCTGTGTGTGATTTCATCATAAACCCACACAACACTTTACTATAAACTAGAAGAGGTCTAATTCTGCACTTGAATCTTTTGAAGTTAAAATTTTAAATCTTGTGTAAAAGAAGATATTCTTTTAATCAAACAGTAAACACAGAACTGGTCAGCTGGCGAACTTTGTATATCACAAATACATGAAAGTATATTTTTAAATCTTCAGGATAAAGCAAGGTGGAAACATTTTAAAATAATCTCAGGTGAGAGAGGTAGATGACTACATTCTTTTGGGAATAAGTAGTCATTCCTGATTTCCTAAAATGTATTCTACATTAAAAAAAAAAACACAACTGTAATGGATTTCTCTTTAATAGTTACGTTGCCCATATGACAACATAGTGATTTTTGTTCTCTATATACTGTTTCTTATTTTTTTAATAGTAATTAACTCTAGGAAAGGTACTCCTGACAAGGCATAGCTACTCCCTCCGCCCAAATAAGAAATAATCAGTAATAGATGAACAGATTAAAATATTGTGCTATATAAAATCTGAGGTTTTTTTCTCAAATTGATGAGTAAATTTCAAGAAATTCACTGCCCAAGTGATCTATAAATGTAATATATAGCTTTCACTGTTTCTTAGTTTAAGAAAATATTTATTGTCTTGTATATCCAAGTAACTGTAATCAAAGAAATTGCAATTGCCTATTCTTGGAAGTACCTAAGTTTCTATTTTAGACACCATGCACATCAATGGAAGTGTTTCACATCATGAGAATTCTCAGTTTTAAGAGGTGAGGTTTATATATAAGGAACTCAGTAAGCTGTGTTTTCATAATAAATAGACCTATTAAGAGGGAAACATCTCTGAGCAAAATGGTTGTCCTCTAAAGATTTCCCATCACCTTTGCTCTGCTGATGGGAATTTGAAAACTAAATACAGCCCGTGTGCACACATTCCCACACGCACACAAACACAAATGCACCCTAGGATCCAAACTCTGAGAATTTTCCTCTTTAACTTTCACTACAATCGTCTGGCTTGTGAATGAAATACACTTAAACAAAAATAGTAGAGGTGAGGAATTAATGTAGATTCTTGTTTAGTAGGATTTATTGTAGGGGAAAAATGTGTTCCCTATGCCACATGACTCTTATGAAACTTACACCTATTAATCTAAGCTTTAAGTGTATTATTTAGGATAAATTACTAGCTTTGTGCTTTTGTAATGTTTTCACCCATTTCCCTTCAGTATTACCAACCTTAACAGATTATCCTAAACTGATTGCAAATTGTTATGGTTTTAAAAACAGCATTCTGGAGTACTGAATAAAGATAGCATTTTAAAGTACTGTTTACAATATTTAGAAGAAAAAAGGGTGGGGGGAGATTTAAAACTATACTGAACACTTAGAAATGTGTGGAGTTTTTTATACTTGTGCAGATAATTGTGAGGTAGCCTTGCCCTGTGAAACCAAGACCACAAATGATACGTGTCAGTAGGTTCTTTGATAGGGCTTCTGGCCACAGTGTTTTTGTGCTGTCAAACTGCTATGTTGAACAAACACCTCCTCTGGGACAGAGTGATAAATGCAGAGACAGGCTGGCTTCAACCAGTCTCAGCAACCTCCTCAACCACACCCCCACTCCCAGCCCACCTCCCACCTCCCACAATCCAGCCACCTCCCACCTCACTTTGCCCCTTTACCTGAAATTGACATTTATATAGAGTTGCCCAGGATTTTTTGAAGTGTCAGTGGTGAGTAATTGTTGATACTCCCCAAATCTTATGAATCAGTACTCTGAAACTGCAGGCAAAGTCCTTTTTCTGGCAGGCTTTATCTAGTCTTTTTAAATGGAACTGGACTGAGCTTCTAAACTTTTGCCAAGTTGAACTTTTTCCACCTTTGCTTAATCACTTGAAAACCACTTGCTTTCCTTGTCTTTCCCCTAGTCGCTTAAGTTTTATTTTCTAATGTTCAAGCAATTACATTGTGCAACACAAACAAAATTTTGCCTTAAAAAATCCAAACACTATTACCTCCTACTTTTCACTTTCTAGCATTTTTTTAGGGCTAACATTTCAAATGTATAGTCAACTGGGTTTTTTTTTTTTTTTTTTTCTTCTTCTCTCTCGGAGCCATTATTCTCTGACTAAAACCTGTTTACTGGTGCCTTTGTGTGTGCGTTTTTTTCCCCTGACATTAAATGAATTTCCATCTTCTACTTCTGCAATCTCTAAGAAATAGATAAACCATTATATTTTTTCCCTGCTCGTATTTTAAAGTGGTGATCCTGACAGCAGGACGATTATTGCACTTTATGTTTTAGTGGATGTTTGCTGTTGCTAGTTACAGCAACACTTATCATAAGACAGCAAGAAAAGAGTAGTCACTGGTAATTAAAGTAATGAAATATTCATTTACTCTACCTTTTCTGTAGTCTCACAAATTAGGCTGCTACATTTAATGCCTGCACTGCCTCTGTTTTTATTATAATGGCAGCTTTCGCATCTGCAATTAGGACTAATTCTGACAGTTACAATTTCTGAGGGATGGTAAACAGTGAACGAGATGTGCAGCAGAGGTATTACACGTGAAAAGCCCTTGTCTCTTTAACCTTGTTGTTTTTTTTTTCTCGCAGAGGTTACCTTTTCCCGATGGTGCAAAATCGACTTGACATAACTGTTCATCAGTTTCAGGGTTTTCCCTGGAGGTATTTGCATCAAATCAGCCCAGTCAAGCTTCAAGTTGAAATTGGCAGGCCAGAAACTCACAGGGTAGAGACTGGAAAAGAGACAGCCAAAGTACAGGCAGCAAACTGACAGCAGCAGAGTGAAAGACAGAGGGGTGGGGGGAGGTTGAGAGCGAGAGCTTTTCAACTTTAGTGTGCGGGGGAAATCTCAGCTTCTCCTGTACTCATCTCAGCAGCACGGTATCCTGAAGGAGCTTGAAAGGTTGGGATTCAGCACACCTTCAACTGATTCTTACCATTAGGGCTCACCAGCCTTGCTCCGTGGGTTTGCTCTCACTTAATCTGATTGGATGCCTAAAGAGGAGTGGGCACACTTAATTAAACGGAAGGAAAGTTCCGAAGCACCTCCCCAGCACTTATTAAAGCTTGAAAGCCAAATCTCATGATCAGTGTTATAGGAGGAAATTAAGGTGGTTTGGTTTTGTTTTTTTTTTTTTCTAATTGTTAACTTGTAGGAAAGTGAACAATCCCTCTCTTTACCAGGTTTGTTTTGTCGGGGGTTCTCTTCTGAGCAGATTAAATGTTCACAGAGACTAGAGCTCAGGGGACTGTCCATTAAAAAGCTAATGCATTTTGGCTAACAAAAATCCAGTACAAGTAGCAAAAATTATATTTGAAGAGATACTCCTTTGCATAACATGGGTTCGCCAGTTCTGTGTGTCAAATAATGCCCTCTATCCTGATAACATAAGAACATGTATTAAGTTGTTTGAAAGGTCAAGAAGCGTGGCAAAACCTTAAAATATCTATCATACTCAACTTTTAGTCTCAACAAGGTCACGTTAAGAAAATTCCATGATTGCAAAACTTTTATAATTGCTTTTACAAAGAAAACAAATATGAAAAGTGTTTCCTTTGCCTGAGAACATTTTTTCCCCTTGATGTCTTTAAAAAAAAAATGTCATCCTTCCCCATCTCTTCTAACTTTGGAGTGGGAGGGGGCTGGTGTTTTTTACTAGATGATTTAAAATCCTCCTCACTTTCCAAGTAGACTTGGGGGTCGAATAAGCCCTTGCTTTCAAACCATCTTCTAGCTCTGTGTATGACAGGCATTGGCTGATCTGCTGATGCCCATTCGACAGGCACTGTTGAACTAAAGTGGTGTGACGGCACAGTTTTGTTAAGCTGTGAACAAAGGGCTGAAGATGCCTTGCTGGCATCATCCATGTGCATATTGGCCTTGTCACAGTTTTGCTTGATTTAATGCTCTGTTTATTCCTAGATATTAAAACTTAAATTCTGAACAATATGTTTTCAAATACTACATACCAACTTTATTTTAAAAGCTTTAACTTTGAAGACCCTAGGGTCCATTTGCTCATCCAGTTTCTGTGTAGCCAGCATTAAAACACAGTTTTGGAAATAAATAGATTGCCAGTAGCCTCTTAGCTGTTATCCATTTAAAAATGGGATTCCAGTCTTTAAAAGTCTTATTAGGATAAAAGATTTATTTTTCTTTGATCATTGGTTGAAAGTCATTATTTATTTCCAACACTGGATTGTCACATAAATTCCTAAGGAAGAGTTACCTTGTGTGTACATAGTGCAGTCAGAGTAGACTTTTTAAAATGACAAATTATATTCAGTAATAAAAGAAAGCATTTACAAATATCTGTAATGGTAGGCACATCACCACTGACAGAAAAAAAAAAATCAAAGGAGTTTATGTTGAAGGGAGCCCTGTTTAAGAGATAGCAGCAGAATTAAGATTGAGACTTAAAAATGAAATAATTGTTACGAAAATCCGTGTTCCAGAGGCAACAGCTTGCCCATCAAAAGAAATCTTAAGTTTGGTACTAAATTTAGATTCCAGTGCCCCGTTGAATGTGCCTTGAGCTTTATCTGTGCTTGCTTTTTGTTCCCCCTCTGCCTCTCTTTCCACTCTTCAGGTTTGCTTCAAGTGTTTGCTAAGAGATTAGTTAGCAAGTTTATATTGAGGAGGTAGCCATGGGAGGCAGCTCTCTGCTTGAAGGAACGCGCAGTGGGTCAGAGTGAGAAGATACAGGGAGCTGAGACTGACTAAGGCCTGGGATCAGGTACTTTATTTTCTCTCAAAGACAAACTGCCCGTAGAAAGGTTGGTGGGCTGGCATCTGCCAGCAGGAGCACAGATGTTACCACTTTTAGAAACTTCCAAACAAGCATTATTGCTGGAACAACTTTATGAAAAAAAAAAAATCTGCTGCCAGAATACTCCCATTTCATTATGTAAAGAGGCTATAATTTGAGATATTCAAGGTTATTTTTACCTCCATTCATAAAACAGCATCTTTCTTGAGAGCTGTTACGAGTTAGGTGAGGAAGGTGGCAAAGGAGAGAAAAATGCTCAGCAGCCTAAAAGTATTGCTGCTGCTAATAACCAGTGAGACTCCACCAAGAATCTGAAATAGAATCTCCAGGGTAAAACACATCCACGTTTCTTCCTGTATTAACCGTGCTTTCGTAGCAGTGAGTGAAATGAATTAATGAATTGCCCATTTTTTCTTTCAGTGGTAGTTTTGCTCCATGTTCACTTATACCAAATAATTCCCACAGCCAGAAAGGATGATACAGGTAGGGGTGGCTAGGAGAGAACAAACCTTTATTGCTAGATTTTACATCATGCTCGAGAAAGACGCTTGCAAACAGCATAGACGACAAGACACTCTGTGGCCTGTCCCCTTAGTTTCATGAGAAAATTTTGCCCAATCCCATAGGTAAGAACAAGATGTAGACATGTAATCTCCAACCTGGGGAAGGGAGCTTTTAACGTATTAATGGGGCAGATTCTTACTTAATATATGACGTGAATTTTAGCATCAGTTTGGGGTTTCCTATTAATACTTTGTTAGCAACTGTTTATGAAAGAGACAAACAGCGGTCCATCCAAATAGTCCTCCTCCCCCAACTCTTATCTCGATATTAACAGCTTTGTCCTGTCAGCTCATAACATTCTATCTTTAAATTGCTCTAAATGAAGCCATAACTCTAGTTATGTTTTGTAACAAATCCATGGCTGGGACCAACATGACTTCTCACCTTTTAATGAACTGTTCTAGTTTAGGATCTTCGAAGGAATCGAGTGTAAAAAGAAGCAAAGCAGGAGATGAAGGGGTCTCGTAAATAGTTTCCTTTGAACATCCACAATTGCTTACATGGCCTTTTCCCCTTTTTTCCAGGCTAGCAGAAATGGCCTAGCCCAGGACTCATCCAAGTGAGCACATTTCAGAACTACTCATTGGATGATTGGAGGGAGACAGAAGCCCTACGATACCAATGCAGTGTATTAATGGGGAAAGTTCCTGAGATTGGGAGTGGGTGTGACATTAGGCTAGGGCATTCCTGAAGGGCTCTAATTCATGTGAGAATAGTGAGTGTATATCTTCTAGCTATCAGTTAGCATAAGGTTTCATAAACAGGTACTGATGGCTCTTTCGCTCCCTACCCCCGCCATCCAATTTCTAGCTGAGTGAGGAACAGGCTCTGCTTCGTATAAATAAGATCTTTGAATTTATCTGCAATGAGGTACAGCTTTAATGATCTGTATCTGCAAGCCAGGAGCATGAATGTGATCTTATTGTATCATAGTGTAGAGATGAGATAGGCTAGCGCTACAGCCCACCAGTGCATTGTGCCTGGGTGTCTGGAACAATCCTTCCGTTTCCAAAGCAGCAACTCTTTATTTTTCATCATTGTTTCTTTACCTCACTTGTATGCTCCTTGTGATACAGATCTGAGTGAGTTGTGCAAGCTTCAGACTTGCCATCCCCAGCTCCCAGGCCTAGTACAGAGTAATTCATAAACTTACCATATTAGACTATCAGATTGAAACCAAGGGTTTCTACTGTGGTGGAATTGGAAAGCCCATTGTTTTGATTATCATTTCATCAGCCCCAACTGATACTAGTATGCTCAAGGAAAACATACTTCAGTTACAGTTGATTTTCAGATTCCAAAATGGTGCTGCAAAGCCTGTGCATCTCTAATTATATTTTATGCTAGGCTGTGCAATACCAAAATATACGCCGCAGCAATCAGTGAGTGAACAGTATCAATCAATTTGTAAACAGATGAAGTCACTCATTCCCAAACTGGTTTTCCAAAAACAATTACTAAATTACAATAGAAAAAAATTGTACAGTTACTGTATTTGTGTGCTGTGTTACAATCAACATACCAGGGAAACAAAACAATTTAATGCAGAAAAATCATCATTCATCTACATTATAATTGCTTCTTTTTCACATCTACAGGGCGGTTAATTAAAATTGTGATTAAATGCGGTCGCGCTGCCTAAGATGTCTTGCCCAAAACAGGTGGTACAGAATTTAAAAGTAAAAAAAATGTAATTAGCATTGGAAATTGAGAAATTGCCTGTAAGAATCAGTGTTAATTTCAGTCAGTGATGAGGTAATTTATAAATGAATGCAGTGGAGGCTGTGCAAATGCACAATTGCCTTCCTTGCCATTCTTAGCATTCTCAGCATGCAGGTGAAAATGTTTTCAAAATATTGAGGTAATTTGAAAATCAATCCATGCATTCTGTATCTTTTTTCTCCCATTTGTACCAAATGCTGAACAAATGCTGCCATAGATGGCACAATCCATCAGTTTTTTACTTTCTAGAAGCAATGCTGCACATATTTTAGACCTAGATTAAGAAATATAAAGACACAAATTGCAAGCCTAAAATTGTTACATGGGTCAGAATTGTACACCTGAACATCTAACTAACGGAGATTTGGTTGGCTGTGAAATTCTCCCATCAATAAGACAGAGACCTGGAGGGAAATCTTTTCATGGTATAGGTAGTACAAACAGAATGACTATTAACCCATCCAATAAATACTTGAGAATAAATTTTTAAAGTTTAAGGAAGAAACAGAAAATTCATAAGGCTGGTATTTTCCTTAGAATCTTAAACTGTAACTTTGCTATTCCCTCTAGAAACATCTAAAACCAGTTAATAAACTTATCACTAGAAAAAATGTTTCCAGAAATTCACCGTTTTTCAATGTCATCTTTCCTTTCAACAAAAGTTACATCTGCAATTTTCTACACAACATTATAGGATCAACTTAACATATTTCCAGCATTCTATTAACACATGAGTATATTTATAAATTAGATACTAGTTAAAAATTATTTCTATATTTTTACTATTAAACCACCAGGCTTTTAAAATCTCCTCTTAATTGAAGAAATATAACTTTCTGGTGCTTATTCTGGCCCTCTGAACAATATGAATTTGAAATATTTTAATAATGAATTGTGAAGATGGGGTTTGAGTATTTGGCTTGATACCACTGAGTTAAGAGACTTTGTGGAGCTTTTAAGCATCCTCTTCTGCGTGTGGCATTCTGCAAAATGATCTCTCCATATAAAGCTCATCCTAAGAATATGTTTATTTAATTGTGGGAGATCAATCTGATAATCAAATTCTCTCATGTAAAATATTCTACATTTTTTTTCTGTTTCAGGCAGAAATCAATAATTTCATTTCACTCTGAAGTCATGTTTTTTAATACTGACATTTTGGGGAGAGAAGTAAAAAATAAGGAATACTGTATCTCTGGGAGTGTCTTCTTTATTCATTCATTCATCCATTTTTAGAGACAGGGTCTCACTCTGTGGTTCAGAATAGAGTGCAGTGGCACCATCCTAGCTCACAGCAGCCTCAGATTCCTGAGCTCAAGGGATCTCTGAGAGTATCTTGCTGTCCTCTGATTTCAGGCCTGGTATTGGGCCTTCCCTCATGACCCTTCCTGATCGTTTTTAGGATACAAATAAAAAGTGTAATTTAGAGGTGACAGCTCAGCTGGTTGTTCCAAGTGGCATGCCATCATTTCTCTCATATTTAAATCTGTTTCCCACTTAATATTACAAGTAGAAATAAAATGAGGCCTATAAATGGAGGAAACGGAAAGGTCACCAGTTAACTCCATGATCCCTCTCTTTTCACCAGCTCTTGCCTCCCACTAACTGTGATGAAGACAATTTCATATTCCAGCAGTAACTTCACCTTCAGTGTGGGTGTGTGCAGACTTCATCAAAGAATGGCTTCCTGGGTTACCTTCAGGACCTGTAAACATAAGATCTGCAAACACATGGGAATTGGTTCAAATTTCAGCAGAGTGATGGGATGGGGAAGGTATTATGACATGCTCCAGGCTGCACTGGTTCTGAGTTTGCAAGGGGTCACAAGGGTTATAGAATCACAGACATCAATAGAGCACCAGGATCTTCCTACCTCTTGAAATACTTGCAGTAGAACTCTTACCTCTTTACATTTGGTTCATAGTGCCCTATGAGCTTAGCAGGGCAATGTGGAGTTACTTGGGAGATTCCACCAATGTTATATGTATGTTCAGAATGACAGTGTCTTTTTATACAAGATCCCCCTGCCAAGGGTCATCTCTGTACTCTTAGAGGGTCATCAGGGTTGTCAGAAAAGGCCTGGACTACATGCCTATCTCAGCATTAGATTGGCATTTTTTAAAGTCCTTTTTTGTTTCAAAGTTTGCCATGTGAGCTTAACTCAATTCATTCTGCTATTATTACATGCATCACCTCTTTGAAGCTGATGTCAGATTCATGAAAGAAAAATGCACATTTTCTTTTTCTACTCAGGGCTTCTTTCACCTTTATTCCTGAGGGTGATCAGAGCTTTGCATTGTAAGAAAAAGAAAATTCTCATTGCAACAGTAATTGAAAAGTATGTCATCAGATCCTTTCTAGGTCTTTCTCTGGTATGTCAGCAGAAAATCGCAGTGTTTGTTTACTTTGCATTAATTATATACCTACTATGTGCAGGCTCTGTAGCTGAGGCTGTGATCAAAAAAATGGATGCTAGAGACTGGGCCCCTGAGAAGCTTGCTGTGTAGTGGGAAAAGCGAGTGCATTTAAGAAATAATGAAAATGTGGTGCCATAAAGAACTTTGTACCCAGTACAGAGAGAGTACAGAGGATGGCACAACTAGATCTGGGAGCAGGTGGTGAGGGGAGACTTGATGGCAGAGGTGACTTTTGAGGCAACTGTTGTCATAGGACATGGATTTCACCAGCAAGTGAGGGCATAGCACGCTGGGCTGAAAGGATGGCATGTACAACCCAGGAGAAAGTGTGAACAGTGCAGGCATTGTCAGCCAACTGAGATGTGTGAAACACAGGGCATGAGCAAAGAGGATGAGCTTGATTTGAGTCTGCAAAGGTGGTCAGAGAGCAGAAGAATATCCTATCCCATATTTTTGGCTTGTATCCAGTAAATAGGTGATGGTGAGCTTGCAAACCATGTTTTAAAGAAGAGTGACATAATCATATTTGTGTTTCAGTGACATGTCTCTGGCAACTGTACGAAAGATAATATTATCTAATATTTGTTGAGTACTTAAACAATATGCTGGGACCTGTGCTAAGAATTTTGCCTGTTATCTGATGTCGCCCTGATAATAATACTGTGAAATGGGTACTATTATTTTAATACTGTTTTTACTGATGAGGAAATTGAGGTTTAGAAAGGGCATGAGCGTGGAGTCAGGAAGAAAGTCTACGATGAAGTGTTATAGCAATTATGGAATTTCTAGAGTTACAGGCAACACAGGCAATAATGATCATTGACTTGAAGGACATTTGGGAAAGAAACCCCAGCATTTGATTCTGTTTCTCTGGGTGAATAGTGAGACTAAGAGGGGTATAGGGATGTTTATCCTCAACATTTATTCTTTCTTTCATCACTATGTCAGTTTGGAAAAAGTAAATGAAAAATGGTTGTTGATCCTCAAGAAACTAATCCTAGAATATGCTGCCTCTTTGGGAGTTTGGAAAGAGATGGTTAACAGACAGCCCTTCAAAATAGTGGAGTTTAGTAAACCCTGGAACACTGGCCTTGCTGATTAAATTCATGACATTAAGGCCTTCTTCAGCCTTATGAGGAAGCAGATGAAAATAATCCCTTTCCGATGACTATTTTCCCCCTTTTCTGAATTAACTCTTCCATTACCTAAGACTCACCAATCCTCAAACTTCTAAATTCTCCACACTGCCTTATCTCTGCCATCCCATGGCAAGCCCTAAAGCTGCTAACATTTTGTAACAACTATGTGACAAATTGTTGTGCTTTTATTCACGTTGGACATCTTTGCCAGGCTTGCTTGTTGTGTTTTCTGTTTGGCTGTGTCATGGGACCAAAGGTGCCTGCCTTTGTACAGCATGTCAAATCTGGTTAACATGCAGCCATTTATCTTTAAAACCACTCCTGCACAATGGCAGCAGTGGGCCAGGCCACAGGGCTCCAAGCACAACCCAATTTTTCAGACCATCTTTTCTGCATATGGGGAGCACGTTGGACAGCAGACAAGACATTCTGTGATTTGGGGAATCTCTTAGAGACAAATTGTAGAGTGCAAGCGCAGTGTAACTGGACTGCTGGGTGCCCAGTGAAGTGAGGAAAATCAGATACAGCACAGGCTGAAAGAATGAAGCAAGAATTCATATCTCTGTGCAGAACATGCACAATACTTTGCTCACATGGAGAGTTTACACATAGACAAAAGCACGTTTGCTTGTGGGTTATTTTCAGGGGATTCTATAGCCACAGTCTAAGCGTATATATTTGTACATAAGCTTTCTTTCTGCGTTTTATATTGGTAGGTGTGTCTACATGTGAACATGTAAACATGCGTATATGAGAAGACAATTTGCTGTTGCTGATTTAAGACATGGGAAAGGCCTCCTAGTTCACTGAGGCATTTCCCTCCTAATGCAGTAGAAGCAGAATCTTTTTGTTTTCTACAATTGTTTCAGTAAAGGACTCTGTATGTGTTTAAGAAAGAGCCAGAGAGTGTCAAGTGCTGCAGTGAAAAATACTGAAGACTTTTCTTTCCATAAGACGGTTGCAAACTTTATAACCTAATTCACTTTGGATTTTCATTTCTCAATTGTTTCAAGGTGTCTTGGGGATGATTTGCCCTTAAATAACTAATTATCAACAAAGGAGAAAATATAGCAATAAAAAATGTGATAAACCTGCATAGCATAATTTAACTAAAATGAAGGATTTCCTTGCTTGGAGTAGCTCAAGGACTGAACATAGCAACACTGTGTGATTTAAATGAAATGTTCAGAGTGGTCAATATAAATACGTATGTAGACAAGTGATACTATATGTGTATGTATATATTGAGTTACTTCTTGAATAGGCAGTTTTTCCTTTCTTTTTTCTTTTTCTTTCTTTCTTTCTTTTTTTTTTTTTTTTCTGAGTAAAGGACCCAAGAGATTGTCTTTCACTTTGAAAACAATCTCTAATATCAGGAAAATGCGCTGTTTGTTTATGCGTACATAATGCAAGTTTGTCCGCCTGGGAACTGCAGCAAATGGGAGAAGTATGCATGGATTTCACAGGTAACAGGATTACGTGGGCACATAATTGATCCATTTGGAGAAAAAAAATGACAGTGCTCTAAAGATGCCTAGGCTTTGGAGATGGAGTTTATGAAACAGGCATTTGTAAATTCAAAGGAATCAATATGTCAATTTTATTACATCTCAGAACCAGCTGGGCATTAAAGGAACAGTAGCCTTTAAAAAAAATTACAGCTGCTTATTCCTACATTGTCTACCTTTCTTAAAGGCCCTAGAATTTAAGGAAATGAACTTAGAGATTTGTACCTTTTCAGAAATGAATTTACATTGTCCAAAGAGAACAATAATTTAACATTTTATCAGTTATCAACCTAACAATTTGAAACGTCTGCCTTATCATTACAATTGAAGTCTATTAATAGATATAGATAATAAGCAGAATAGTGATTTTTCATATAGGTTGCACAGTCAAGGATTCATTGAAATTCATATTTGCGTTGTGCTTTTCAACAGTCTAGATTTTTACCTCTTTGCTGATGATAGGACACAATTTAAGAGCTAGCCTTTGGTTGTCCACAGAACTGGGTCTGTGCATGTGTGAAATATTCCTATTTTATTAGAGTTTTTGACAATTTAAAAAGGCCATGCTATTATAAATTATTAAGTTTCTAAATAATAGGATTTGGACAACAGCCATAAGAGATGTGAATGGGATGGGAATTTAAGATATTATTTTAATATCTCAAAGAGGTTACACAACGAATGATGAAAGTTAGCAGCTCTGAATTGGTCCACACACCAGCCATGTGCTATCTGCTAGAGCCTGCAAGGTGAGCTGCTTCAGTGTTTCAGGTTCACATCTCTACCTCCCAGACTCCTGCTCCAAGAACATCTCTAGATCTATTCACTTGTAACAAACAGAGTCCAGTACTCCTCTCTCCCCAAGGAGGCAAGATACTCAATACAATGAACATAACACAGGATTCAGACCCAAACAAATTTGCGTCCACATTCTGATTCTGCCATTTACTCTTGATTGTGCCCCTGGGTGCGTTTCTTAACCACTCTGAGCTTCAGTTCTTAAGGCTTAAACATCGGGAGCAGTATTTGTTTTATAGAATCTTTGGAAGTATTACACAAAATTCTAAAGAAAGTGTCTGGAGCCTAGAAAATGCTCACTAAATTCTGATTATCACTGTTTCAAGGTGTGACTAATCAGGATGCCGGAAACCCTACAGTGGAGGTACTTCAGTTTCTCCTGAAACCTTCCTAAAAAGAGGAAACAATTACCATAGCCTGAGATATTCACTCCTTTTTTTTTTTTTTTTTTTTTTTGACTCTTTGGGGAGTACTTAAGAAAGGAAGAAAAAGGAAATAGTCAGCAGTGCGCGGTGGCTCACACCTGTAATCCCAGCACTTTGGGAGGCCCAGCTGGGTGGATCACCTGAGGTCAGGAGTTTGAGATCAGCCTGGCCAACATAGCGAAACCCTGTCTCTACTTAAAAAATATAAAAAGTAGCTGGGCATAATGGCGCATTCCTGTAATCCCAGCTTCTGGGGCGGTGGCGGTGGGCGGGGGCTGAAACAGGAGGATTGCTTGAACCTGGGAGGCAGAGGTTGCAGTGAACTAAAACCATGCCACTGTACTCCAGCCTGGGCAACAGAGTGAGACTCCATGTCAAAAAAAAGGAAAGAAAATAAATAATCATAGTGATTGGCATGCTATTCTACCTCTACATTTCCAGGAAATATACAGGGTACTTTTTCTTATAGAAACAGCAGCGCCCCCAAAAACAAAAATCCTGAAGGAATATATTCTGAGATGACTTTTGTCACAGCACCTAATCTGATTCCCATTTGTCTCCCCACAAATGTGTAAATGCCGTGAGGGCAGTCTTGCTCATCTCAGCTCAGGCCATGACATACAAATTCTTTTTGTTAAAGCAAAGCTATACTGAATGCAGCAGGGATATTAAACATTTAGCATATATTATCATATCTAGAAAAAAAGCTTTTGGTAACTTTATGTTAGATTCCCTACCACCATATTAACAATTTGTTGAGATTCACTTTGTGACAGCTATGTTATTTTGAATACTTGGGTGGGTTTTTTTTTTTTTAAGTTTGTATTTAAATCAACTGGCTTTCTGCCTTTCCCAATGACACCTTTGCGACTTGGGAGTCAGGGAGGCAGAGAGGCAGTGTGGGTGCTCAAAAGAGTGTAGGCTTTGGACATCTGGGCTCAAATTTGGTTTCTACTTTCATACCAGCATAAGACCTGTAGCAAGTTGTTCAACCTGACTGCATCTCTGCTTCTCATCATAATTCTCATGTTCCAGGGCAATTGTGAAGAAATACTGGTAATAGATGAAGCGCCAAAAGCACGTAGTAGGTGTTTAGTGTTTTTTTCCCTCACTCCACTCTTCTTTGTCACTTGAACATTCACTTTGGGTTGGCATTTAGTGAGCTCCTTCTGCCCGTCAACAAGTCAATCAACATTTAATACATACCATGGGTAGATATCTTACCCCTGTTCCAAATTTCATTATGAAAATTGGACTATTTTCTACTCAAGGAAATGAGCATGCAGAAGTACCTTCTGTACTTAGAATCACAATCATTTTAGCTATTTTCTGCTTAATCTGACTGCTTCTTTGTTCCCATCATCTTTTTTAGTGAAGCACTTTGGTATTTCTGCGATCCTTTGCCACCATTCTGTGCTTGAGTATCTCAAATTTCTCTTCTCCCCTGATCCTTTGAAGACATCAGAAGGGAAGCAGCACAAGGTCTCTTGACTATACGTTTGCCATGCAACTGTGTGGATTGGTTAGTTAATAGAGTTGATTAAAACACTTTGTTTGATTCTGCTTAAGCATACCAGAAATACATTCAAAATCTACAGCTACAAAATGTAAAGAAGGTAGTCCAAATATAGTACTACATAATGAGGCTCCCTGTTGGTAGTATATAAAGCAGTTTAGAGTATAGCTTCAAATTCTAATGAAGATCATTTTAAATCTTGCACTGAATTGTGAATTTAAAATTCCCATGTTCTCCATAAGTATCTGAAGAGGGGCATGTAAATACCATAAGTGAATTAATTACTGCCTTAAGTTGGTAAAGCATGTGTGAATCCAAACTTTATTCTTGAACTTGCACTTCTCTTCCCAAGGTTTTTTGAACCATTTCCTATATGCTGAGTTCTGAGTACCTATTTAACTGCTGAGGACATATAAAGAAGGTAGTTTTCTTTGCATGCATTTAATGTTTCAATCTCTGAAAATCACCATCACCACAACAAAAAGTCTGCCCAGCACCGTCTATATGCACACGATAAAATTCCTAAAGCAGAGAAGATATATTTATAATCTGAAACTTACAAAAACGTGACAAAATGTTACCTTCACTTTTGTGCTCCTTTTTTCCATTAACAGCATTAGTTTTTATTAGCGTTGTTGTTTTTCCTCTCCCTCTCTCTCTCTCTCTCTCTCTCTCTCTCTCTCTCTCTCTCTCTGCGTGTGTGTCTCTCTCTGAGAAGAAACAAAAAGCAAAGTGGCAAGAGTATCTTTCACTTCTGCTCACGTTTTGGTGGTGTAACACTGGGACCACTGAAGTTACTGGAAAATTTTTGGGAGCTGACTCTTCTGAAGTAAACCCAAGGCAAAAGGAAAATGGAGCTGCTGGTAGGCTCAACGGATGGCGCCCACCCCAGCTCCTTCAGAGACTCCATAATTTCCACAGAAGGGCCAGAGGCCCTGCCAATATCTGCACATCATTGGCATGATAGACCATAACAGCTTCTTCTGAGCCGTTCCGGTCTATCGTGTCAATGCGTACTCGGGGAGTCCTCAGTGCACGGATCATTGACACGGCACTACATAACGGCTCCTTAGCAGCCATTATTGGGTATCAAGTCAATGCATACTCAGGGAGCCTTTATCGCACAGGCCTGCACAAGCAGACACGTTCCGAATGCTAAAATTCCTTAGGAAAATTAGTCATTGCCCATGTGTGATAGCTGTTTTCCATTTTGAATTTTAACCATTTTGGGAAAAGAATGAGAACGGGAAATACCAGTGTAGTCTGAACAGCCCTTAAAAAATGAGTGTGAAAGGTGTAAGGGCGGAGTGGACATGGGAAGATGATGAACTTGTCATTTTTTCCTTTCCATAGCTTCGTTTTATTGTGTCAAAGTCGTAGGCAGCACTTCACTTTCACTGGGGCTCTTTTTAGGCAGGGTACAGCCCAGAAAACGTTCTTTATGGCTCGGATATAAATCCCAGAAAACATAGTAGAAATGATGTCAGGATCTCTAACTATAAAATAATAGTGTTAGTAGTATCATTGTAATAATGTGATAGAACTCTACACATCAAAAATATCACCTTTTATCATGATTTCTGTTGGTAGTCATTCCAGACTTTTAATAAATAATATGTTGAATAGGAAGGGTTCTGTGAGGATCCAAATAATAATGAAAATGACAGTGATGATATAAATAATAATATTACAGCTACCATTTATTGTATCATTATTATGTGGCAGGCAGTTGTATACATTATCTCATTTAATTTTCTCAGTAGATGTGACAAATCAGGAAACTGTGGCTTAGCAAAGTTAAATAACTTGACTGATGTCAGGCAACCACTAAGTGACAGTGGTGGGATTTGAACTAGGTCTGGGGAGAGTCATGCTCTTCTCATTGCATTGCCTCTAATTATCATCGCTTTCAGGGAAGTAGGTTTTTAGTTAGAATATCCCAACCCATTGTCTGCTTACTGATCAGGAAACTGAGGCAGGGTAAATTTAATAATTCCCCCAAATAATAAAGAGAGTCAGAGTGAATACCAGAAAGCAACAAGAGGCAAAAATGGCCTTTCTCTCTGACAACGTGTTAACCACAAACAAGACTTGGGAATTTCAGAGCCTCTGTTTGTGTTTCAGAAGGAATGTCCACTGTTGCCATCAGTCCTGAAAAGATTTCCTTGCACCAAATCAAAATGATTTGCGTTTGCTGTTGTTGATATTTTTTTTTCCTTTTGTGTTCTGCTTACTGACTGACATCTGCTATCATGCTAAGCAGGTGTTCCTATGTAAACGAACGTGCCCTGTTTGTGTTTCGCCATCCTCGCTGCTGCGCACCCAAATGAGCAGCGTGATTAAGAATCCTGTAAATTTTTGAAAGGAAACGGATGGCTACCCTACTAGAACATAATTACACCGTTCCAACATCCGCAGCTCACTGCTGCAGCAGAGTTAGAGAACAGCAGAAATTAATAATATATAATAGCATCATTCTCGTAATTTATAAATGAAATAAAGTAGAGAGGAGATTCTGCTGATATGCATTTTCTCCTTAATTCTAAAAGACAAAGTATAGATTAGAATTTTAGTGGGGTGAAACCTGGCCAGCAGTCTCCCACCAGTTGCCTGATTCATGATAGGAATGTTTTTGCTTAGGGAAAAGAGCTAATATCTTTTATGAGGCCAGAGGAAAAAAAAATGAATAAACAAGGCCCTCTAAAGGCAATACTAAATAAAGGGGGTCTGAAAAAAAATCTCTGTGGATTGTGTGCCCCACTGTATTTAAAAAGATATTATTAGTTTAAGACTTCAACGTGTGCTGCATTTTTTCTTTCATTATAATAACATACCACCATAGGTCACCTCCTCTGAGAAAAGAGGGACTGATCAGTTAAAGATGTGGTCCAACATAAACTTTATGTTAAATAGCACTCGTGTAAATTCTAGAGATCTGCCAAACAACAATACATATATAGTTAACAATAATAGAGTAGATTTTGTGTTGTATGTTTTATCGCAATAAAAAAGAACATTCATGCCATTTTAAAACATTATTTTGAGCACCCAGTATGTATGTATGCGCAAAGGAGCCTCTTTATTACAAATCATCGTTAGATTAAGGGAGTTGATGCTTTTAATCAACCATGCTGGAGAAAGAACAGCACTTTCTAAAGAGGCAAATAAACTATATGTTAAAAGTAACCAGTGCATTTCTCTGTCACTTAGGGTTGTGGCAGGCAGTGTAGAAACTCTAATGTTTTTCTAATTTCACTTACCATGGGTAAGATGCCTGACAAATGGATGAGCTCAGTTGTTTCAAGAGTGTCTCCGTGAGCCAATGCCCATCACACACACACACACACACACACACACACACACACACCAGCGATTATCCTTAAGAAAAATAATATTTATAGCATTTAAAGTCTTATTTAAGCAACTTTTTCTGCTTAATTCCAAAGAATGACAATATGTCTTTTAAAAAAAAGTCAACATGGATTTTCTTCCTTTAATTAACCTTAGAGAACATGAAAATACTATTTGCCTTTCAAGAGAAGCATGTCCATTTAAGATGCTTATTCATTTAAGCAGTATTCATTTAAAGGTCCCCTTGAGTATTAACTCTATGTGTTTTGATTTGGTTCAGAGAAAATAAATTCGTTTAATAGATTTATTTCATTAACAGGTATTTATTTAAGTGGGTTCCACTGTATTTAAATCTCCAAACAGTTTCCATTACTTCCTGAGCTCACTTACTTGCTCCATGTTGACTAATTTTAATAAGCCTAAGGTGCCTAGGGTCTTATTGAGTGTTCAGTTTGATCAATATGGTTAAATTAAAATTGTGCAAAATATAAGCAAATGTACTCTAACAACACAGTGAAAAATGTGCTGTGTACTAAGCATTGATTGGTATTCTGTAGACACAGATACGTGGAGCTGGGTGGGCCTCTGAACTACCTGGAAACGACCACTCTCCTCCAAAGCTTCTCTGGCTTTATT
Source organism: Saimiri boliviensis (assembly GCF_048565385.1). Classification (NCBI taxonomy): domain Eukaryota; kingdom Metazoa; phylum Chordata; class Mammalia; order Primates; family Cebidae; genus Saimiri; species Saimiri boliviensis. Next base: position 94,455,029 of record NC_133453.1, read on the forward strand.
AGACACATGCATGTCATCTCCCACTCATTCATTCAGACAGCAGAGCAGACGCCCCCGTTGAAGTAGAAGGGGAAGGAGATTCATGTCAGGTGTTTCGCTTTTTTATTTAATGGAAAGCAGCATGTAAGGCTCACAATGAAATCCTATAGAAAGAAAAAAAAGCTAAGGTTTTATAAAATTCAGCTTTGAGTATTGCTGAAATGCTGTAGGTAATAAAGAATGCACACCCTTGTGCTTTTTCACAATATCTTTTTACTATGATTATCCTTAAATCTTAATCATTTGGTAACTTGAATTCTTTTTCAGAGATCTTACTTGTGAAGTTTGTTTTGGCAAATTACAAAACAAACAAAAAACAAAGCCAATCAGATTTTTAAAGTATACCAAAATCAGCTTTGCCATGAGTACTGCATTTGAAAACCTGATAGCTTTCTAACAAATTCATTGCTTTCTATGTAATGGTAAAGTTAAATAAATAACTGAATACTTTTTAGCGGATTCCTGTCAGAATGAATAAGTTTTCATCTTCTATTCCTAAATCTATTTCTTAACCTTTCCCCTTTTCTCTTCTTTTTTCCCCTTTTTTGCCTGTTTTATGGCAAGCACACTTAATATTCAGTGTCAATCTTTTTTTTTTTTTTTTTTTTTTTGAGATGGAGTCTTGCTCTGTCGCCCAGGCTAGAGTGCAATGGTGTGATCTCAGCTCACTGCAACCTCTGCCTCCTAGATTCAAGTGATTCTCTTGTCTCAGCCTCTCGAGTAGCTGGGATTGCAGGTGCCTGCCAGCATACCCGGCTAATGTTTGTATTTTCAGTAGAGAGGATTTTACCATGTTGGCCAGGCTGTTCTAGAACTCCTGACTTCATGATCTACCCACCTCAGCCTCCCTAAGTGCTGGGATTACATGGGTGAGCCACTGTGCCCAGCCTTAAGTGTCAATCTTGTTAAGCTTTTCAAAAATCAACCAAAATCACTTAGCAATCACAAGTATATATCATTCAAAATTGTCCTGATATGTGCTGGCTGTTAGGGCAGCTTCTTTTTCCTACCTGTTGTGTGCCCTTGTACCTATCTTTCATCTTCTTGCTAAGCGATAGCTACCATCACAACACTGGCTTTCCTTGATAGCATATCTTCCTGCATATCCAAAACTTAAGTTCACATGAGCAGAAGTTGATCTAATCAAAGGTAAATCAGGAGTTAAAAAAAAAATAACAGAGAGATAAAAACATCAAAAATGTACATCTTGCAAGCAGTGATGTTGAATTTAGCAGAAGTGTGTTCTGTTGAGATGAAAATCATTTTCTAGTTTAAACTGACCATGTAAGTTTATAAGCATAATAAAAATTTGAAGTTTTCTTTCAAATTAAATACAGTGTTTGAGCTTCCTAACATTTAATGTCACCAATAAGCCTGCAAAATAAAATAACGTTTGAGCCCCCAAATCATCAGAAATATGTAGACCAGAAGAATTGACTTTATTTTTGTAATTGGGCCAAGAAAAATACTTAGGTTTTTGTTTAGTTTTGTGTATATTATTCTTGATTTTTCCCAGTGTTTTGCATGTTTGGAGTTTTTCATATCAAAGGTACTGCTCTTTGTAAACAAGTGTAAGTTTACCCAGGCAGCTTCACTTACACCCTTCCCTTATAATCAGATGTGAAAATTACACCCTCCCTTTTGGATACATGATAATTACACATTTCAACATGCAAGGAATTGTCTCTGTTTCAGTTGTTGGAATGAAAAAGCTGAGACACTCAGTAAAATATATTATTATATTAAAGATCATTTCCATAATTGTTTTCAGGATTTGTAATCAAAACCATGATCAAGGTAGTTTTAGTTTTAAAAAGAATACACATGGAAATAAGGAGAGGATAAAATTAATTGCCAAATTCCACTTGAACGACTATTCTTTTACTTTATGAAAATATAATTGAGTAAAGTACATTATATTCTTTCTTTAAAAAAAACTTCTAGTATCTTATTTGACATTTTCTTTCTCCATGTTCATTGAATTACCTGTTTTTTCAAGTAGACTCAAAAAATGTAGAAATACAGATTTTTGTGATCAAGGTGAAAAATTTAATCAGCGGAGAGATATGAAGGAATCTTTTCAAGAAAAGATTGTTTGTTTTTGTTGGTAACAGTGCTTTTCAGCCAAATATAATAGTTTTGTAAACTCAGGTAAGGCACCTCACTTCACAATCAGATTTCTGGATTCATCTGGAGTATCACTCATATCATAGATAAAAATACATGTCACTATGGGTATAAAATAAACTGAAGCCTTAAAAATGCAGAGGTTTTGGCAAATAACACTAACTCAAAAATATCTCTTATATCTAAGGAGAGGGTTTAAATCACCGATTCCTTTTTACTTTCTTAAGCTAAGAAGAAAAGGAAGAGAGAAGGCAGCCTTGGATGGTTGATGTTATGGCTTCTTGAAACAGTTTATGGCATAAAGAAATAATTCCCCAACTCTTTAGCTTTCCAAGTATTTAAATGTTTCTGCTCATCCAAACACTAGCATAGGTAAGTAAGGACACATTTTTCATCTAGCCCAAATCTATTTTTTAAAAAGAATTCCTGCAGATTTTTTGCTTCTAAAAAAATACCCCAACCCAAATTTCTAAAAATTTTGATTTTTGGAATTAAATGTTAATACTGATTAGCACTTACCTATACATCGTCTTCTATTTTAAAATCATTGCGTAATCTGGCATTTATATTTAATTTTCTAAATCATTTTCCCTAGAGAGCATTCACATAATTTTAGGACTTGGAAGGAACCAGGATTTCAACTATACTCATCCCCAGGCTTTTCCCATTGGAAAACTGAAACAGAGCTGGCAGAACCAGGATTTGAACCCCAGCCTTTTGACTCCAAGTCAGGGACAAGATGCAGTTTTAAATGTTAATTCTTTTTTATTGGTTTTGATATTGTGGCCCCAAGATCCACTGTCTTACTTTTGTGCTAAGTGACTCTTTACTCTGAAGGGCCAGGTTATAATTGCCATGAATGCCAAGAGTGAAGGGGGCGAGGACCGGAACATCCAGTATGCCCGGGTGGTAAGTTATTAGACTATGGAGCTGTAAGTTCTGAACTCCATGTTCTTTGGTTTTACTGCTCCTATATTTTTTGACAGTTGCTTTTTAGGTGAGGTGTTTCATTTTCATAATTTCTGTACAGGCTGGGCAGAGAGTTCAGGAAATGTTCCACATTGTACTGACATTCCCCTGGCATTAAATGGGTTCCAACTTAAGTCCTATTCCACTAAGCCTATTTTGGCACCATAGAGAGGGTGATGAGAGGGAAGAGTCAGTGGAGGAGAAGACAGGAAAGTTGCCAGGAAGGAATTGAAAGGCATATGCTCCTGGCTCCATTGCCTGTGTCTGCCTTCACCACCTTTAGCTTGACAAGCAGTGGCCGTGGCAAATAGGAAAAGTTTTGGGTGGGAAAAATACAGAAGAAGCCATTCCTGATTAGGCCATGTGTCTTTCACTAGTTTCCATCAGAGTGGAAACTGGCTGACTGGTCTGTGAAGATCTGGGATCATGACTTAGTATAACAAGAAGAGTCCTATACTTGATTCAGGAAATTTGGATTCCTGGCCCACCCAGCCTGCCTTCCAGTCTGAGCATAGCCTTGGACACATCCTTAACCTCTCTGGGACTCACATCCCTAATGATAAAAAGCAGAGATTGGACAGAGGTTGCAAACTGATGGCTGATAGATATGTTTGATTTGGCCCACACAGTATTTTAAATACATTTGAATTGGTTGCCAATATTTAAAAATCGGGCTGTTTCACCAAAAAAAAAAAAAAAAAAAAAAAAAAAAAAAAAAAGTTACAGATTTCCAGATCCCCTGGGAATCTCAGAGGATCTGGTGTCTCAGGCCCACATAGCTATATGGAAAGATCATGTGGGAACAACTTTGAGTTTCATAAGAAAAATCAATCAACTTCTCTCACCTGCTTGGCCTGTGTAGCCTTTTGAGTGTGGGACCCCAATTCTCTCCAAGACTCCTTTGAAGCTCTAGTTTTGAAATTCCAAATATGATTTGGTTCACTATAAGATATATATATAATCCATAGTGGTTTCTATGTCTATGGCAGAATGCTAAGGTATTTATCTATACAGTCAGCATCAGGTAAAATTTGGAACTGTCTTAGGTCAAATAAATCAGCCCCATTTAGAACAAACACTGACTTTGAAATCTGACAATGGGAGGCAGGAATAGCTCAGTAAAGATGGCCTTTGAGGTGGTTACAGGAAAGATGGCTTGGTCACTGATTCACTATTATCTACAGAGCAAACTGTGTATTTTGCAAATTATCCAAAAGTAGATTCTTTAAAACCCAAAGCAAATAATAAGGGCCCTTCAGTTAACATTTTTTTCCTCATCTCCCACTCTAAACTAACATCTTTATGAATATTGAGTTCATACACTTTTTCTGTTCATGTAATTGCAAACAAATTATATTGGCCTGGGAACTGTTTGATCTTCAAAAGTAAAAGAACTACATTGGTTTTAAAAATTATACTTTTATAAACCATATTTCCAAATGTATTCACTTAAACACAAAAAATAACATTTGCAACTCATGGTTATAGAGTGTTTAATATTGTGCAAGGAACATTGAGCAAAATATGTTATTCGATCTTCGCAGCAATTGTAGGACCTAGACAGAGAAGATGTTTAATACAAATGAGGAGTCTGAGACCCAGAAAGGTTGGATGACTATTGGAAAATTGGCCTACTATTACTTGCTTAATATGAAAAGAGCCAGGATTCAAATATACAGCTTTTGGCTTCATATTTAATGTTTTCCATGGCATCACTATGCTTCCAGTGTCTTAGGGGGTGTGTGTGTGTGTGTGTGTGTGTGTCTGTGTGTGTCTGCATGTCTGTGTCTGTGTCTTACATAAACACTGACTTTTTCTCTCTGCGTGTCATGAACAAGAATCAAGAGGTTAAATGGGAATTGTTTCATGAATTGAGAAGTGTTTCATTTTTTTCTAAGTCAATGAAGAATCCTTTTCGGTAGCTATTCTTAAGTGGACGCTGGATTTTTATTAAGGGAAGCTAACAGATCTATAAAGACACCTTTATATATAAAAACACAATCTATGGAAGCATATTGCAGGGAAGTTTAAGATCAAGCTTTACAAGGAAATAATGATATAGACAAGAAGAGGAGAGGCAAAAAAACTGTCATAAAATAGGCAAGTAGCGGTTTCTGGAAAAATGAGGTGGTGGGGGAAGAGTCCACTGTAAAAGTAAAAAGGTAGAAGGTAGAATCATTGAAAAAAAAAAGAAATATCAGAAATATAAAGAGAAATACACAGCAAGAAGACTCCACAGTAGTTTAAGAAGCGAAACCTTTTAGGACAGAGGTAGGAGAGAAATGGGAAACACTGGAGAGGAAGTAACAATTAGGGAGTGTGGGAGAAAAACCTCTAGGCCAGAAATCTGAGCAAAGACTTGAGAAAGGATGATGGTAAATGTGAAACACCGAAAGGGATGTTTTAAGGGATTCAGACACTGAAAGGAAAGTAAATTTTCATCACAACACCCCATGACGACAAGCTCAACACACTTGGCTTATGAGAAAGGAAATTAACATGGTTAGAAGGAAAGAATAAAAATTAGTAAGAGAACTCTTTGGATGTCAATAGAGAAGAAGAAAAATGATATTAAAAGGAGAGAAGGCATGGGTGGAAAGTAGAACGAGATGAGAACCTATGGTAGGTGGAGATGAAAAATGAAATGCGTCAAGATAGATCATGACTGGGGCTGCTGCACACTGCAGTGGTATAGACAGAGAAGCTATTCTCCAGGAAACCTGCAAATAAAAAGAAACCTTAAGCTGTATTGGGAGGGAACCCAGCCCAGCAAGGTGAGAGAGCAAGAGGTTACATTCTGCAAAAAGAAAACATGAACAGGGAGAAGGCGGGAAACAAGGGAAAGAGAAAACAGCAAATCAAAGTTATGGAGCATACAGCATTGAAAGGAATGAGGCATTCTGTTGGAATTATTCATTTAAGCATAGGAATATTGGTATCCCTTTTCTAAAACTGGATCTTCTTTCTTATTTCCCATTTTCCTATAACACTATTATACTATTATAATACATTCACATGGAAAAGTACTTTACAAGGATGAGCAATTTTTTACTTTTAGAAATGTTTCAACAGGGGAGGTAAACTTGATGGTTATCTGTCTGAAGGATGATGCACTATAGTGGTGTGTGAGAATGGGGCCAGAGGTAATCATCATTTTTGAAACTGTTCTTTCAACAAGTTCATAATTCAAGTGAAGTAACTCATATGCACACATTTATGGCAAAACACACTCTAGATACTAATTTACATTGCTTATCCTGAAGATCTCTTGAGTTTTCAAAAAGTTTGATTTACAGATTTTTCACATGAAAGATTTTTTTTTGTAGATCCTATCTTATAATCAAGTTGTCTGGACTCCTCAGTAAGTCTTTACCTTTATACTGTGTATACTCATTTATCAAGATTAATATACTTTCTTGCTCTGAATGTTCTAAAAGTGTACCCCTTGGGGTTCTAGAATTCAGACAGCTCTCCTCCCTATTTCTAGTCTACCTTTTCAATTGAGTTAATATAATGGCTTTAGTAAAACAATTTCTATGTTGCAGTGAAAAAATGGGGTTAAATGTCATAACAGGCACAAGAAACAGGAGGAAATGAGAATTGTGTACTTTCAGTCACACCCTGGCCATGTGCTCGGACCATGTGCTCAGGCCACATACAGCATGCAGCCCTCTGGAGTGGGCTGTGTAACCTGGGGCACACATGACGTTAGGGCACACAGAGGATTCATTTACTGAAAGTGATAGACAATCCCTCTGCCACACATGCAAACATCTTTTCATAAGGACCCAAAGCAATTAGTTTTCTTCAATAATGTATTTAATCTTTTCCTCCTTCCTTTCCTCTTCCTTTTCCCTCTTTTTCCTCTCTTCCTCTATGAACAGTGGTCTTCATCTAAGATCTCCAACTCCAAGGTATAGGTGCCTGCAAAGAAAAACAAAATCAATGTATTGTGGTACTAACAAATTATGCTGCAATTATTAGAAAAAAAAAACAGATTGAAGCAAGATACAAAATTCTCAAAAGTAGCTATCTATACGAAAATCTTTGTACTTCTAGAGAGTATGTGAATGACTATATCTTTTATATCATGAAAGCAGATGCTTATATGCAATCACCCTTAAAAAAAAAGAAACAAAATATCACAGTGGTGACGATGCCTATCTTACGTGAGTAGGAAAACTAGACAAATAGCTTTGGGAACATTTATTAGCCTTGTTCTTTAAAAACAAAACAAAACAAAACAAAAAAAAAACCTTTAGTATAGAGAGAAAATAGAGATGACAGGTAGGTGGCTAAGCAGGGTGACAGAATGGCAGACAGCATTCCTATCAGAGCAGAAAGAATTTATAAGGGAGCTGCCACTTATAGCATAATGCGGCTAAGTTAAGAATTGCAAACAGAGTAGGGGCCAAGCAACATTTGAAGAACAATTGTCCTTAAACATTCTTGTAATGCTAAGTCACTCATCCTTGTTTCCCGCTTGCTTCCTAGAGTTAAGAAAAGTTCTTTCCTAACTCTGGTTGCTATGCAGAGATGTGAAATTTCATTGGCTCCAAATGCTTTTCTGTCTAGTAGGGACTACTGGGAACCCTGCTAATGTGCATATTGATATACCCTGTAGCTTCAGAGATGATGAAAGAGCATATTACTTATTTCCACAACAACAAAGCTAAGAGAAATTTGAAAGCAGCCAGTTATTTTACCTGGGGACTTTCTCTCAGGTGACGAGGCTATGGAACCATGGAATTTAAATATGGGGGCCGTCCTATTTTCTAAAAAGTTTTTATGGGGAGCTTTAATACCACTCCCAAGCAGAAATCAAATGAAATAAAAAGACTATTGCTTTCATTTGCATTTATTTAGTCAACTATGCCTAAAATACGGAAAAGACATTATCATGCTCATTCAGAGTGTATTTTATTCGTTGTTTACTAGGCTGGACTGACATGATATGATTTGTGCTTTGCGGGGTCACAACAAGCTACTAGCAGGACAATTTGCTGAATCAAGAGGATGATTGTGTCTGGTGCCAGTCAGTCGCAATTAGGACCAGGATCAGGGAGGCCCGGGGCTTGTGCATCGTCTTGGGCAAGCTGCATAGAAATCAGCTCACCTGAAACTAATTGTCACAACAGAGACCTTATGCAAATGAGCCCTGGGGTTAGCGTGGGAAAAGAAAAACTGTCGCAAAGATAGGTGACCTGCTGAGCAGGGGGTCTGTTGCTGGGGAAATCTTTGTTCAATGAGTTTAAAAATGTTTTCATTGTTCAAAATCCACCCCCCCTACACACACAAAAAAGTAGCATACACACTCACTAAGAGTATGGCAAACACACTCATCTAAAATTCCAATAAAGCAGAAGCCTGCTTTGGAGAATGCAATAAATTGGGAGTCTTTATACTTTATAAGGGCTACAGCAGGAGAATAATTTCCCTTTGCAAGGGCCTTTAAAGTTTAGGTGCTGCGGACTGCAGAGTGGCCTACCTTGAAAATTCACTTGCAAGGTCAGGCCTACTGCTAGACTGGCAGGACCTGCATCGCCTTTTCTCCCTGCATTCCAGCAGTCCACTGCCACACAGCCATGAGGGACGCCTGTGAACTAGACAAGAAAGGCCTGGTTTCTAATTGACCTTTACTGGTATCTCAGGTAGAAGAGACCGGCCAAGAGAGTTCTCTAACACACAGCAAAAGAATCCGGGAAAACAATGGCAGTTTCTTGAATTGTGGTTTCTCAGATACTCACAAATTCAAATGAAATGCAAGCATTGTGAAATTCCAAGAATGGTAACACAGCCCAAGTGGTAATTGTAAAAATTTATCAAAAGAAAAGTAAAAATTATTTCTAAATTATGATTTGCTTTATTTGTAAATCCCTGAAAAAAACATGTATAAGTTGGAAATGTTGTTTGATTTTATTATAGCACTCCTTTGAAATAATCTTTAATATGTTCTACTTTAGAAAACCAGATGAAGAAAAGTTACTCAAAGGTAATGATAAATATTTTGATACGTTACTGTAACAAAATTGCATTTGGGTTCTTCAGTTGATTTTTAGCTTTTCAATCTTGTTTTCCTGAAAACATGGGCAAAGAGATTGATACTTTTTAGCTTTTCACTGAAGATTTCCCAGTGACATAGTTGATAATGTATATTCATACAGGAGTATAAATATAATATCAAGGAAATGAAATAGAGTATTACAAGCTTTTGCAGTAACAGAGAGCACAGATATTTTGTCAAATGATTTCAAAGAAAGAATAATTTGAATTTAAAAATGTAGGTGAGAGAAAAAGAAAGAAATTTCATTGCATTGGCGTTGAATACAAATGCTATTTTGTTTGGCAAATTACTGAGCCTAAGAAAGTAAGTGTTTTTATTGTGTTTCCTTTAGGGCTGGATTGAAATTTGGACTTCTATCTGATAAGCAAGCTCAGGAATTAACTTGGTAGCCACTATAAAACCTAAAGAAAATTAGGCTTAGAAGAAGTGCAACTTAATCGCGAGTTAAATTAAAACACACACACACACACACACACACACACACACACACAACTCTTTTGTCCCTTCACCACTGTCTGAAATAATTTCCACATATAGGAGACATTTCACAGTGGGTACGAAGTGCTCAGCTTTCACTCATCAAACTTTAATCGGAACTGCATTTTAGTTTTTGAATAAAGAACACTTAAAAAATTTAGATGCAAATTATTTTGCATTATTCATGCTCTAAGTGTCCTTGTAGATTTAAACACTTCTGAGGCCACCTTGATTCAAGTAATTACCTAGGCCCTCACTGCTCCGTCATGAATAAGGTATTTTGTACAAGTAAAGTATGCACCCAATGAGCTTTTAAAGTGGCTTTACACTGAACTTGTGTATTGCTTCTTGTGCATGAGTGAGCCGAACATGCGTCGCAATCTGTCTCAGGTGGGAAACCCTGGCTGGGCATCCATGGGTGACGGGATGAAACCCGAGCGTCTCCTTCACACACATGCTCTTCCTTTGTCTAGACCTAAGAATGCTCCTGCCTGATTCTAGTAGTTGTTTTAAAAATTAAAGAAAGCAGTAGATTCCAGGAAAAGAGACAGGGAAAGCGACAGTGATTCCACTTAACCCTTTCATCACCAGAGTTTATTGGAAATGCCCAGTTTTCAGGCCGCCTCATCTCCATCAGCAAAGGCTTCCTTGTAAGGTAATAAGTCTTTCTGATTTTACATGGTTCTGTACATCTGTCTCCCCATCTGTCAGCCTAGCCTCCTGAGCTATTAGAGCTAGGTGCTACCTCCACCACAGTATTCACACGAAATGGAACAGGCTTCAAACTCAAAAGCAGCTGAAGAATACTTACAATGAAAATGAAAGTGATCAGAGAGCATAAATCTGTAAGTTTATCCACACACACAAAAAAGAGGGTTTGTAAGAGTTAAATGTAATTGGCTGAAGCTTATAGCTGGCGTTTGTTACAAAGTGCCCAAGCCTTTCCTTTCCAATTCCGTGGCTTTGAAGAATTATAGGAATTTTATGATGTGCTGTTGGAGTTATACTGGCAGAGATTACAGAAAAGGGGTTAAAGTTGGTTTATGGTAGAAAAAAATTATGCAGAAACCAATAAAAATAAACACACTCAAGTAGACTAAACTTGCTGGGCTTTTAGTTTTAGTTTAACAAAGGAAGTTTAGATGAAAGTAAATGTTGCAGCTTTTAGAAAATTAGTTGACACTCACACTTGATCATCTTTACTACACAGCGGTATAATTAATATTTAAACATTCTAATAATGCAGCTTGCTTTGCATGCACTTTTCAGCCTCACAACAGTATATTTTATCTGGAATTGTGCTAGCATTTTCTTGGGTAGTGCCTATTTTCATAGAGTTAAATTTAAAATAGAGTAGGGCCTTAGCTCTTATTGCCAGCAAAACATCAATAGGAGACTGAACAGGTTTCATACATCTACCAGACAGTTTATTGTTAAGAACAATATTTATTTGAGATAATAGATAATATATAAATTTTGTTTCATTGCACCATGAATGTTTTTAAATGATCAGAATAGATTAAGTTTGAAAGTTGCATTTGGCTGTTGTCCACTCACTGTTCAAAACAGGAGAATTTTGACGATGTAAAGGCAGTGTGAAATCAGCAAATGATACATGAAATATGGAACCCCCATGCCTGCCCATTCATTGGGGCATCTGATTAACATAGTGAGGAATGTTTATTTTCAGTACATAAAATTGTAGAATTTTGGGAGCATCTTCTGAATTACAAAATCTGAATACCCAGGAACTTAGTGAAACAATAAAAACATAGAGAAGTAAGCTAATTGGGAGAAGCCTGAGCTAGTTTATTTTCCTGTGAGAAGTTTCTTCCTGTTCCAGTCTCAGGGCTGCAGGTGGTAAGGAAAAGTTGTTTCAGGTGCTGCTCTCAGCTTAGTCCCTTTGAAGAGTGCAAGGTGCCCAGTGTTCTTGATCTTCTAGTTTGAATGATGAGAAAGAGCATTCTACTTTTCCACCATCACTTAAGTGTCCTTCGAAATCCAATTTGCATGCACATATTTACTGCTCCGTCTTTTTAAGTGAGTAGGTGTGCTGAGCTTCAAGTCTATTTTGAGACTCAGCCCATGTTAACCCCTTGAGGCCCACTCTATGATAGGTACCGCCCTGTGGGAATCCTGTCATTTAGTGAAGCATGAAGCCATAATAGATCCACAGCCATGCCACCATTGGGGCATCTCATTTTGATTAATTCCCTGAAGCCTTTGGTGTTGTGGTTTGCACAAATCAAATGGTGCAAATGAGAACTATAAAATTAGGCAGGTTAAATTTCACAAGACAAAAAAGATAAGCAGTAGAAAAAAATAGTGTAAAATATTACTACACAGGAGCAATATGTAAACTAAGTTCCACACTGAAGGAACCACCAGATCTCAAGAAGTAGATATCAAGAAACAGTTTGCACTGGCTGTTTTATTTCCTCATATCAGAAGGAAGTCAGTTTTTACAGATCCCTGGACATGATCATCTTTGTTTCTGATATTCCGAAACGGAACCAGCAGTTTGGTGTCTATTTATTTTATTGTGTTTGTTTTTGAGAAAGGGAGTTAAATAAACTCAGTTTACAAATAACTAACAGCCCCTGGACTATTTAAAACCTGCTATTGAGGTGATAGAGATAAGATAAGTTGAACCCAACTGCTGTCACATGTATGGGTTTGTCCAAGAGTGGACAAATTAAAAGCATTTTTCATATGCTAATCTCCACCAGCACAGGAATAATTTTTTTAAAGGAGGCAGCCTACTGGCAGAGTAAATTCGAGAGCTATCAGTAGTACATTACTTCAAGGAATTATGACATGAAAAAATGAATAAGTACTTCTATGAGAAAAGTCTGCTGTGGAATCTTAATTTCAGATGGGTGTCCTGACAGCAATGTGCCAACAATATTGTGGAAAGAAAAATGACATATATATATATATATATATATATATATATATATATATATATATGGCTTTTAAACTTGAATAATAATTTCTTCCATATGTAATAGGTTCAAAATTATATCTAAGGAGTTACTTTTTTAGTTGCAAATAAAGATCAAAGTGAAAATAATAGTCTACCTTGCTCTTCAGATGTCAGTTACATGTGAGCTACATAGTGAGTATAAGAGACAGTCAGGGATGTCAATCAGAACCTACAGATTAACCCGCAGCAGTGAAATCTGAGACGGTTTATAACAAGTAGGTAACAGTTTCAGGCCTCTGTGAGAACACATAAACTAAAACTTCATGCTGGGACAAAACAGGGCAGGACATTTGAGGTAGAGAGTGAGAAAACTGTACTTTTATTATGACAAAGCCTCTCTCATACTTGTTAAAATGTCACTGGGTTGTTATTAAATGCTCACCATTTCTCTAGGTTTTATATTATTTTACAAAAAGCTTTTAGAGTTTCCTTTAATTTTGATAAACATTCAAATTTGTGCGTAATTTCTGCACTTCAGCTTTGAATGATAGAAAATTTCCCATGGCTTGTTGAGTTTCCTTTCAACTAAGAAATTCTTATAATATATAAAAATGTTACATTTCTTTCTTCCAATGTTATCAAGTTAATAAACCCTTACCTTAGTTTATAAATTTTAAAGTTAGTAATGTATTGAAATGAGAACAAAAATACTCCAAGAAAAATCTTAAACATCAGATAATAATGATCGTAATGAATGGATGGTGATGATTATGGATGGAAATGATGATCTCATGTAAGGTCCTATCTCTTTTTAATAAACAGTTCTCTGTCTCAAGAAATTCAGGGTTAAAGTGCCTATAACCAGATTAGAATCCTCAGTTGTTACATAGTACTCTTTTAAGACCCATGAATTAAGTTATAATCAATGATTACAACACTGGTATTATTTACTAATGTACCCTTCTCTTCTAGGGTAGCAGAGACCGGTTTCTGACACCTTAAAACTCTTCGTGTGCAAGAGAAAACTGAAATAATACCAACATTTTTAGGCACTAGGCAAAATGATTTGTTTTGGCTTTACCTACAGGGAAACCTGGGCAATGGTCATTAGACGTTTTTAATGGATAAGTCTGATACCATGTGGCCAGGTGCTAACATGGAAAAGAGTTTGCATCACTGACATTCTTTGATTGGAGAGCACATTAGGAGGTAGATAAGGGGACAGCATAGGCGACTCACCTCCGGGCCAGGAGAAGAGGACAGTGCCTGGAATGTCTGCAATGTGTTACTATTTTTGTCACACACACCTATGTGTGGCCATCCATCTGGTCTGAATCAATCAGCCTCATCCCAGGGCTCTGCTCCTCTCCCAGCTGAAATAATACCCTTCTTTCCTCAGTGCTCTCTCTTCAAGAGGGGTGCTGCTCAGGACTGCCCAGGCAAGGCCAATTAAGGAGGCTGTGTATTTGCAAACACTGACCCAGGATTAGGAATTGGAGAAAAATTTCTTTAAATTTTCTATAAACTCTGCTCTCCTAGAAACAGTACTTGAGAAAACTTGATGAATCATTAGAGAAATAATTGACCCCAGAAAGCGAAAGAATGATGCTACTTTATTTTGTATACATACATTTTATTTTCTAAAGAAAATGTCCTTGCCTTGAATTTAAACCATGAATTGTTCTGCTGTTATACCCAAAGTAGATAAAGCCAAGGTGCGAGGCACTGGCCATGACTTAGCCTTAAGTATTTTCTTCAGCCACTTCACTTTGCTCTATGCTAAGTATTCAATTTCCCTGTACCTCGGTAACAACCCTACCCCTCTGCTTCTGGATAATCCTCCTGGCATTCCTCATGTGCACATCCTATTCTCTGGCAGTCCCTTACCCATGCTCCCCCATCAGATTCCTGCATACCTGACAGCCTCTTGCTTGCAATTTCAGCTACTAGATTATTGACCTCTATTGCTCATGCCTGCAACCCAGCACTTTGGGAGGCCAAGGTGGTAGGATGGCTGGAGCCCAGGAGTTTGAGACCAGCCTGGGCAACATAGTGGGACCCTGTCTCTACCAAAAAGAGAATCAAGGTATTCATCAGCTAAGCCAGCCACGTTTTAGGACTACATAGCACTCTTCCCACAGAAGACCTCAAAACTTAATGACATAGGCTTTGGCAAATTCAATAACATGACATAAAACTACTCATTTTCCCTATCTGCCTAGTTTTCCATCGCAGTGGGAAATACCACCCTATCGTGGACCTCCCAACCAGGAACCCCATGGTTATTTTTGTCTCACTGCTGTCTTTCTCACTCCCCACATCCAGTCTGTTACCAACCGTTGCTACTTTTCTTTGCCAATGTTTCCTGAATCCACCCCTTTCCTTTCCATTCTCATAGTTGTGGTCTTAGTCTAGGCTTTGGCCATGGCCCACTGAGGCTTTTCAGCCTTCTTCCCCCTCTCCCTACACATTCATGTATCAAATTCCAGCTTACTTTATTTAATAACACTGACAATTTTTTTTTCTCTTGTCTGTGTTTTTGGTCCATTCATTTTCTTTGAGCTCCATTGAGACTGCCAGCTGTTCTCTGGACTGGCTTCTAATGTTCACTTTATACATCTCACCTCTTCATCCAGCTACCTCCTAATTGTTCCAATCTTGTTTCTTTCTTTTTGGAGGTAAGCTCATCTGACACTTCTTTTTTCCTCATTCTCACATTGCTTCAGAAACCATTCTCGTGTTATATGTGTTCCTGATATCCACCCCTCAAGGGCAGATTCTGACACTTTCTTTCGATAGTCCTTCTTTCATTCGTTCCTTTCTGATGTAGCAAAGTGTCCTTTTGTGAGCATGTCCAGATTCAAAACTTCCAGTTCCACCACCTGCTACCTATGACATTGGGCAGTTACCCAAGAGCACTGCGCCTCGGCTTCCTTGTCTGTAAAATGGATTGTTGTGAAGAGTAATGAGATCATTTATTTAGAACACTGCTGGCACACAGTAAGCACTGTTCACATGTTTGCTATTAGTATTATTACCATATCGCAAAGGACAACTCCCCAATCACACCCCACTTCAGTCACCATCATGCTGTGTGCCAAGGACAACATAGCTGGGTTTTAAAAAAATTTGGTTCTAACAGTAGTTTATGTCTTAGAAATCAGGGCAAAGTTAATTGAAGACACCTGATATCAAACCAGGTAATGATGAAAACTTTAAATGCTTTTTGAGGATGATTTATAAAGAACATTATGATAAGGATGTTGATGATGATGATGGTGAAGAAAACATGGCCAAATTCTTCTTTGGGTTAATACTCTGCTTATAAAGCTAAGTCTCCAGGAAACACACAGTATTCCTCCTGAAATTAGTTTTTTCCCATTACATAGAAACATGTTATGCATAAGAAAATATATTGTGCAGTATGCATGAGATTTATTTTTCAGAAAGCAGAGAAATGGTAAGAATTTTAAGTGTTCTACATACTTATTTAGATCTCACATCAGGAGATAAAACAAATGAAAACTCTGACTTGTTAATAATTTACATTTTAGTGGAAAATTCATACAAGCTGTTAAGATACCTCTAAGACCCAACACAGAAAATGCAAATAACTTATATCCACTGTGCACTGAAGAAAATTTGTCTGAAAAGAAAACAACATCAATTAAAAAAAATCCAAGTGATTTCAAGGGAATATTGACCATATTTACAGGCCTGTAATTATTTTTATTAATTTCAGATGTCTCTTTTGAAATATTCATGTAAATGATCTCGCCACTTATCAGGTGTTTCTTACAGAAAGTCCACCGGGCTATCTCACTACCTAGGGAGGTGGCTTACAAATAGGGGATTTCTTTTCAGAAAGCCACACCATTACTTTTTTCTAACAGCTTATGCAAAAGTTTCGTGGGGGAGGGAAAAACCCAAGCCAACAAAAAAAAAAGAGAGAGAGAGAGAGAGAGAGAGAGAGAGAGAAGAGTGTGCATGACAATAACTACCTCTGTCCCTTAGGTTTTTGTTCTTTTCATGTCATGGAACTTTTTAGCTGTGCTGCCTGGGTAACTGCTCTGGAAGGTTGGAATATCTGTTGTTGAAGGAGGTTTGTGATTGAGGGCCCTCTGACACAACCTTTTGTTGCATTGAGGTGTTTGATCCTCTTTCCCTTTCTTCTAAAACCAATCCCATCCCTTTAAAAAATGGATAACCAGCACTTCTTTTACTTATTGTCAGCTTTTGGAAAGTTACTCTGGGGGTTTGTAGAAGTTTAACTAGTTAACTCTTTGCATGCTGATGTCCTGTCGCTGAATATTCTTCTTCTTTTTAAGCAGGAAGGATTTTAATCGCTTATATCAGGTAACTACTGCTGTTACGCAGGCATAGCAAGTGAAACATATTAAGGTCCAGAAATAAAGTGTTTGTGTTCAAGGTCTTGAAATGTGAGAGTGATTGAGGCTTTGCAATGAGACACATTCTTATTTTCTTTTTGTCCTAGAACCGAAACATGTGAGAGTTATGACTCTGCCATTTGAAAAAATATGATGGTATACTAACTTTTGGTTGAAGAACAACAGACTTTGGTACTAAGTAAATGCAAAGGCTTACTTCAGTTCTGGGGTATATAACTAAATGGTGACAAAGAAAGAGAGCCTTAGAATGAAAAGTGTAGGGGTCTTGTTGCAGTCTGCTGACTAAATGCTGGAATATTTTTTCCCCAAAGAAGGGACACAACCCAGGCTCTAGGAAAGAAAAGAAGCTTAAGTGGATTATTTAACAAAAAAGCAACTTATGGCTTCTAGATAGTGACCTACATTCTGCACACAATAATGATGTTTTACGGTGGTGATAGGGTTAATAACCTAACATCATTCATGTAGTGTTTTTTGAAAATTGAATTTTACTGCTACAAAGTAAATGTAACAGCCCTCTGGAGACAATATTACAGGCACTTTATTGTTTGCTAAGCTGATGTCATCTTTCTACAGACTGACTTTAAAACAAAGGCAGAACATTTATTACAAATATCACTGTGTGAAAGGAAATCTACTGAAATATTGTTTAGAAGGTGAGCTGATAAAAAAGTATTAATACTTGGCTTTGATCATCTTACACTGTAAAGTTATGACTTCAAAATGCTTCTCATGTGATCTCTATTCAAGGCAAACTTCATCCTGGCAGTTTCTACCCATGTCTCCAACATTATTTGCCCTCAAGTTGAAATATTTGTTTAAGCTTCATGCATGTTTTAAATACATTTTTACTCTCTAAGGCAATTTCTTAAGAGAGTTGATGAGTTTTTGAGAGAGAGAGATTAAATAGCATCTTTCAGAGATAATATATGTATGATTTTAAAAACAAAGTATGGAGATTAAGCTGTTTAGTTTATATAATGAACTTTCAAAATCACCTGTAAGTGGTGACTGCAAAGTTTGCAATTTAAATAAGCTGTTTCAGGCACTGCCAAGCAAGCATTCTGCATCACAGGTTGCTTGCAACTCAGAAGGTTTGGTCTCTGTTATCTGATGCACGTGTAATACAGCGTGAAGTTGTTTGTGGATCACACAGGAGCTTCTTAGAGCTTCATTTCCACACTGTAACCCTTGAAAATGTATCAAATGAGCAGACGCGCTTGGCTCTTCCTTACAAGGCACAAGTAATTTGTTTGTAAATCAGTTACCTTTCAAGAAAAGTTAAATTAGGGGGAATTCTTGTTTCTTTGATGTTTTCCCTCTTAGAAAGCCAAAGAGCAAATTAATGATCATTTTGAAGTAATAATGATAATGAGGAAAATATAATTTAGTGAGCTACACTATCCCAAAATAACTTTTTCAGGTACAGCATATAAATAACAGCCCAAAGTACTGAAGTAGCCTGATGGTGTTTTTCTAAGAAAATGATTTACGGCTCTGCCTTTGTTTCTGAAGTCTGGTTAGAAGGAAAACACAGGTCAAGGAAATTGGGTTAGGGGAAAAAAAAGGCTGTTATGGGCTAGGTGTAGAATTGTATGAATAGTGACTAATTGGGAGTCTGTAGCACTCAGATCAGTGTGTGCAAGGCTCAGTACTGGCTGATGGTATTTATATCAGTCAAAAAATGAAGCTGGATACATCTTCGTGTGCTCTGTGAAAGCAGTGTGTTAGTTGGTGAATTGGCCGTGCCCAGGAGAAAGCTACCAGTCGTACTATGATTGTGATTAAACCAGGAGCTGAACTGCAATGTTTTAAAAACTTATTTTGCTAATAAGCATACTTCTGTATAGAAAAATCATTTAAAAAAACAACAACAACTGTTTGAAACATTTTACTATAAGTCTGTCTTTGATTTATTCGGGAAGCTATTTTATATGCACTCAATTCATTATTGTATTTGACAAATATTAGCTACTTAACATGTGCCAGCACCAAAGGTTCAAAGGTGAGTTCTCACAGAGCCTTACAGATTAGTGTCAGAAAGAACTACTTTGCAAAGGTCAGAGTGTGACACATTGTGAGTATTCAAGAAACGTTTGTTGAGTGACTGATAGAATGAATCGAGGGATGATCAAGGTAAGTCCTTGATTTGTTATATGGACAAGGAGGATTTGAGTTTCTCTGCTTGAACAGGTCAGTAAAACTATAAGAAAGGACATGCTTAAGCCGGCCTTTAAAAAAACAGCTGAGTGGCATGTCGCATGTGAATATGAACAGAAATGGGCCACTGGTAGTAGAAACAGCATCCCAGAATATGGTCTGAGTTTTAGCAGCACAGCCCATTTCTGACTCCTGCACTCCACAAAGCCACTTTAAGAATTTGGTCTTTGCCCTTCTCTCCCCAACCCGTTGTACTGTAATACACACATGCATTCGTGTGCGTTTACACACACACATACACACACACACACACACACACACATACACATGCTCACTCCATCATTGAAATTCGAGTGTCCACCTCCTCAAGAATCAAAGCATCTCCTAAAAGAAAAGAAACAGCATGCCCATTCCTCACTTTTGTCCATAACACTCACATTTGAGAGGTCTACAATGAGACCTCATTTTTTGGACAAAACATTGTTCTTTAGCATCAGACACAAAAGAAAAAAAGGAAAGAGGAGCAGGTAATATTTAAACCACCCACTATTCCTATAATGAAAGGACTTTTCAAATATCAAGATGAACGTGTTTTATCAAATTATTAAAGTTACTTTTGTCTCCAACTTAGCAACAAGTCATAGATGAGACACTCAAAACAGGCCGATGTGGGACACTTCCAACTGTATGAAGCCTTGTGTCATTACCTCCATAAATGGAATCGGCCTTCCCTTCTTCTGCAGCTATCCATTTCCTTGCCTTTGATTCCCCACTCTGCATTCTCTCCCGGCAGGCCTTTCCTCTCTCCTCTATCCAGCCACTCTATAGGCAGATGTGCCTCCTTTTCCATTTGCCAGATCCTCCCTACCCAGATCTTCCAAACTACTTCCCTTTGAAGTCTCTATTACCAATACAATCACTTTTGTTTCCCTTCCATCCCCTCTCTCACCGCTCCAGTTTCCTCTCTCCCTAACCCCATTAGTTACATCTGCTGCCCCTACCATTCAGCCTGTGTTAAATCGTAATGCGCTTGACATAACTTCAGTTTGTCTGCTAAGTACTCAATCAGCACGCAGTGCTATCTTCTGATTTGTAGGAAAGGGGGCAAGACTGAGTAAGCTGGCTCAGAATTCTCTGAGTGATTCAGCACTGCCCAATTAGCACAACCAAAGTGGGAAATTGACAACTAATAATAATGAAAGAAATGGGTTTTAGTTGTGAATATAAATCCCACAAACTTGGTTCCTTATGCCTGGGGTAGATACTGTATGCTTCATATGGTGGTCAGATGGCTCAGAGAATTCAGAGGTAGATGAATGAAGGGGAGTGTGTCAATAACTGTAATATTTATTAAAGTTAACTGGGATTCTTTCCATGGAATTCATTAATGGATTTTTTTTTTTTTAAAGAATCTTCAAACCACCAGAAATTGCATGTAACATTTAGTACATTGATGCATTTTTCCTGGGTAGTGGGTCCATACGTTTGAGCAGATTCTTAAAAGGCTCTGTATCTCCTCACTATCCCACCTCACCAAAAAAAGGTTAAGAATCATTGCTCTAAGTGAAGACACTTATTTGGTCTATGTTTCCATGTGGTTGGCTTTTTTTTTCCCCCGGCCCATTTTAACATTCCACGTGATTTGAGCAGTTCAGAGAGTAGAAACATAGGGTTTTAAAGGCAAAATTTACCTTCTTTAAGAGGAAAAATGTTTAAACCACCTACCAGGTTATACAATTCGCATTTTAAAAATTATTTTAGTTTTACCACAATTCAGACAGGTCTTTTTTTTTTTTTTTAACAATGGGTATAATCACACATCTGAACATAAGAATTAGTTTTATGCAGTTCCATAGAAAACCAAAATCTTGAGGAACACTTTCAAAACAACCAGAGAAAAATAAACCATTCCTTATGTCAGTCTTGTTAGGGAGGGATTAAGAAACTGGCAATTATTCTGGCGACCTTAATTGTTGCGCGGCAGGAAAATATGTAATTAGAGCACATTCCCAGGCCTGCACACCTGCAGCACATCCTACAGCATAATGTCAGCTTTCAGTGCCCGTCGGTGCCAGGTTCTAGCACAACCAGTCACAGTGACGCTCTGAGAACATTTCGGACTCATGTAATGTGGCTTCTGTGTATGAAAGAAGCAGGCATTTACACTACCACACAATGGAGTGCATTGCTGCAACACTGGTTTCATTATTTTCTGACGCCTACCTTCAGCACTGCCCTGGTTTACTCCGTTTGAGGTTTTATTGTTACGGTATAATAGTCCTGTACATTTTTGAAATTCCCTTATTATTCAGCTTATTAATACAGTACTGACTTGATTATCAGGCTGCAGTTGCGCAGCAGAAGATTCAGTGCGTTAGCTAAGTCAGAAGCTGAGTAAATTCTTGGTATAATGAGAACAATTGTTTGACATTTTTTTATGTAGAAAGATGGGCCATGGTAGTTCTCTATATAGTTGCATTTTGGAATTCACTCTATATTCCCTATATGTTGTTGAGTATTCGTTTTTCATATAAAGAAAGCTTAAAATGTGTTCTCACTAATTTGAAAGTGTTTCAGGGTATGGGAGGACTCCATCATGATTCTCATTAGCTTTTTTCTTCTTTTTCTTTTATTGGCTTTCTCAACAAAAAGAAACTCTGATGTTAGAAAAAGTAGTGAAAATGAAGAAACGGTATGCACGAAGCCTGTTTTTCAGATAATTCCATCATCTGGCATAGTGATAGTTAACAGACTTTCCCCCCCCTAAGGGAGATACACTGTATTTTGCTATCTGACATGTTGTCATATATAAAGAAATCAATTGGTAATTAAATGATGCACCTTGTGAAGATGACAAAAGGCATTTGGTTGCGAAAAGAGAACTGGGTTTTGAGGGGTTTGTAATGAAGGCCTAATGACTATTCATAAGAGATTTTCAGTCCGTTGATCCACTTGACTGGAAAGTTCTGCCCTGGAGAGTTAGTGCTGTCAGTTTCTCTCACCTCAGAAAGCCGCCGCAGTCGACGGTGTAGAGGATGAGCGAGAAATTATCTAGTAGTTGCTCTAGGCCTGTCTTAGGTCACGTGCAGAAGGCACATCTGGCTTCCTGTAGGTACAACCTCAGGACATAAACTTTGACTGATTTTTAAACTATAAATACGTACGAGTGACACTGAATAAGTTACCTTTTATTCATATTTCCTTTATTTTAGAAGGCATGCAAGTGGTTCGGTAAGCTGCCATTTTGGCCTTATTTTTCTTCCAATTTTAACTGCTACACATTTGCTTGTTAAGCTAAGAGTGACTGTTTATGAAAGTTGTCAAGGACCAAATGATAACAGTCTCCTTCTGTGAAGTCCGACAATGGTACCTTTGCAGAGAATATGCCAAAGTTGCCCTGCAGGAAGGTCAGCTGAGACAAATACAGAGTGTATGATTGTGTAGCGCTCCTGATGGGTGTTTATTGCCCTATTTGGCAAAAGGCAGTAAGATATCAAAATGTGCATACATAGGACTGGATGTAAGGCTGCTACCACATCAAGACGATCTCTAGAACTGCAGGACATTGTCCCTCTAGTGTCTCCATCGACACAATCACAAAAACTACGATGAAAATTCATGCATTCAAAACAGAGCGGTTACTGTCCACCGTGGGCCAGACACCATCCTAGCTTCGGAGGAGAGAAAGATGAGGGAAGCAAAACCTCAGTCCTCATAGTTTGCTGAGAAACAAACAAGAAAATAGTTACACTACAACATGGAAAGAGTTATGGTTGAGTTGCGTAATAGCCCAGAGTCTTAGAATCCGGGAAAGGGTTTTCTGAGAACCGTTGGGGTCCATAAGCGAGGTAAAGATTTCTTACACGAGTTACTCTTTGCATTGTCAGAGCCAAATGAGCTGGCGAAAAGGTGAGTTGGACAAGTGAGTGTCTCTGTTGTATGTGGAATTTCAACAGAACAGTAGTGGCCCGCAGTTTCTGTACATATTTACTTTTGGAAAGTGCTTCTCCATGTTATCTTATCAAGAAGCTCACCTAATCAAAGGCAAACACATTTCTCGCCTCATTAAGGCTTGTTTTATGGCCACTTCAATGTCATGTTTGAGGTGGAACTATCTGTCACAGTCCTTGTCTAGAATGTATGTAAAAGAAATTTCATGGAAACTGAAGAGGTTTTAATCTCTCAATATCAAAATAATTTAATGCATAACATATATCTGAGAAGATGTCACTGATGATTTCTACTTGTGTGTTGTGTTTACTGAGTTTTGCTGACACATTTGCTAGAGCTGTCAAGGTGGACCAAATGAATGGACAGATGCCAAAAAAACAATTATGCTTATTAATGTACATTGATTGCTTGTTTAGGTTATAAAACAAATTTAAAAATACATTAGTATTTCAACCCTTTTATAGCTGAGCTAATGATTGCTTGTAATATAGTGTCTACTAAAGAATATTCTATAATACCTGTAAAGCCCAGCTATGTTATCTAATTAGTAGACTTTGATTTAAGTGGCTATAATTATGGAATTGAATAGTTGCCTTTCTAAATAATCAAATGGTAGATTTAAATATATAAAGATGTTGACTTGATTATTTAATATTTGTAGCAAAGACAAACCACCTAAATAGAGAGATTAATTCCACATCAGTGCAACATTAAAAGGGAGAGAGGATGCCAAGAATCCCATTAATTTGGGATATAAGTGTCTGAAATTTCCTCAAAACATTTACACCAAGGAATACCAACAAGACAATATCAAGCAGCTTTCCCTAAGGGTAGAGAGGTACGGCAAACATGATTTTAAACTGCACAATATCACACAATAAAATTAAGGACAATGTGTTCCACCAGATCAGCAATTTATTGAGCTACAATGTTCTAGACTAAATAAGCATTTTGTATATGTATGAGCTCCATGATCTCTTTCCCCATGAAGCGTTCCCTGAACCTCAGTATCCACTCTTTCCTTTACCATGAATCCATGTCTTCCCTCCCTCCCTCCCTCCCTTCCTTCCTTTTCCTTCCTTCCTTCCTTCCTTCCTTCCTTCTTTTGAGACAGGGTCTCACTCTGGCACCCAGGCTGGAGTGCAATGGCATGATTATGATTCACTGAAAGCTTGATTTACCGGGCTCAAGCCATCCTCCTGCATTAGCGTCCCAAGCAGCTTGGACCACATGCGTGTACCACCATGCCCAGCTAATTATTTTTATTTTTTATAGAGACGGGGTTTCACTAGGTTACCCAAACTGGTTTAAATTCCTGAGCTCAAGTGATCCTCATACCTCAGCCTCCCAAAGTGCTGGGATTACAAGTGTGAGCCATGCACCCAGCCCATGTTTTCAATAACGATGGTACTACTTAAAACCATGGCATGTCACGTGTATATAATTTTATTTCACCAGGTGTTTAAGTGAGATAACCCTAGTCCCAAGAAAGCTTCAATATTTGCTTAGTTAAATGGCCAATGTGACAGAGAAGAGGTAACCTCTTTTTTTCTCTTATGATTTACTTTAGATATTACTTTTGAAACATACATGTTATATTCCCCAATTATATCTCATTACATCCTTCACAGGCTGTTCAAGCATTTCCGTACTTCTAACAAAAACCTTAGTTGACTGGGTTTATATAGTTTTTCTGTTTCTTGCCCTATTTCTTTCAAGGCCTTTGAGTCAGAAGCATTCAGTGCCGTGTATGATAGCCACTATTCGCTTTGCCCTTTTAACTTTTGGGAGTTACTTCTGACCATAGTACAACTGCTCAGAAGGGCTTTTTCACAAATTGTTTACCACGGCAGTTGCTACCCTATTGGGTTTTGCATTCAGAACACATAAGCAGAGAGCAATGGTGTCAGTCTAACAAATAATGTGTACAATTTTTTTTAATGCTGAATTTACCAAATCCCCATATTATGTTTTCACACTGCTCTTTCAGAAACTGTGCTAATGCAATACTCCTATAAACCGATCTTGGTCCTGGCAGGCCTTATTGGAACTAATGGGGCCTGACAGTTCTTCAGTTAAAAATTATACATGAGGGTCACTTTCCCTCAAATTATCTATTGTATGCCAGCTGTTCACAACTGCACTGCTTCACTTTCTTTGCAGTGCTAGAAATGTCTAATTTTCTCATAATATCCATAGCAACTATTCTCATGGAGGACATTGAAGTTAGTAAGACTTCAAACACACCTTCACGGAAATCATGCTAGAGTTGCATTTTCCATTTTCTTTAATTTTATTTTTTTGGTTGTGAAAAATGTTTAGATGGCTCATTTTGCCGGTTTCATGCCATAGCACTTGAGTTATATCATAATTTCTCATTTGCTGCACAACTTTATTCTATTTTTATGCTCCTAAATGACGCAGCTCTAAGTACCAGTGAGTGGCACTTCCGTGCTGTGAGTGCTATCAAAGGCAACCTCAGACAGATAAAACTCCTGGGTTTTTTGTTTTCTTTTTTTTTTTTTTTTTTTTTTTTTTGCTGGAGAGGGGAGAAGCGGAGTCATCACCAAGGGCCTTCTTTTGTTTTTGAGGCATATTAAAACTATATAACCAACAGAACCATTTAAAAGGAAGAAAAACATCACTCAAGTTCCGTGTCTGAAAGAGGGCTCTCTTCTCAAATGCTCCTCATTACTCCAGAGCAGTTATCTTTGGATTATAATTAAAATGAGGCGCTCTTTTTTTTCTTTTATGCTTCGTTTTTCCCAGAATGCCTCAAGTGAAGCATACCTCCCAAAGTTATTACACCTCTTTACCAACAAGTGCTGGGATTTTAATAAGCCTGTCCCCACTCCTTATCCTGTACAGAGGAACGGATGGCAAAGAGTGGATGTGGTACAAAGGTTACAGATTCAGTGATATTTTCTGCTTTTATTGGTAAAAATGGGGAGGTGGGTGGAGGATTTCCTTTAATTATGAAATAAGTGTGATGCGAGTAGTTATTTCTGTAACCTGGTGAAAATGCTGCATATTTCAGGCCTAATTTTTAGCATATGTTACCATGTGTGTAATAAAACGGTGATCTGTGCTCTCTGAATCTTTTGGCTGTTAAGAAGCACTCTGATTATAACTAGTTGCTGTAGAAACCTGGTCATCCAGATGCTTATCAAGAATGCATTATTATTTTTTAAACCTTGGTGGAGAAGCCACAGACTGCCGCACTTGGACAAGGTCACATATCAGTGGAAGCGACAAGTCTTTCCCCTTTTCATTGTGTGATCGTCCGGGGCCTGGGGGCATTAATATGCAACGGTTCTGTTTTTCTTTCAGAAGGACTTGTAAACTCTTTAAACAGAGGCACACAGTTGCAATTGTTGCGGTACTGAGTGGGTGTATAGAAGCTAGGGCTGCAGCCTTGTCCAGTTGCAGATAGAATAAAACTGACAATGATGCAATGGGCCTGGCATGTAGACAACTCTGTGGGATGGATGAATGGTGCGTCTCTCGCTGTCCCTCCTGTGGTGGTAGGCCCTGTAATAGCTAGCGTAGGAAGGGTGGTGAAAATTGATATGCACTATTACTACATGTATAAAATTTAACACTGGGGCCATTGCACAGGTGGGGGGTTCCTGTTTATTGATTTTTATGACTTTGTTAGAACATGCACTTAATGCTTTTATACTCCAGGAGCTCTGGGAGGGCTCACCTCAGGTAATAAACCTTTCCGTACTTTGCAATCGCTCACAATTTACATGGGGACTCGCATTATCCAGTACAAAGCCCAGCATCTCCCTTCTATTTGGTTTTAGGAGTGTGATACAAAAAAAAAAAAAAAAAAAAAAAGCAAAGAAAATAACTATAGCACTTACTTTGAATTTTTTAAAAACCTGTCCACTCCTGCTAGGAAAATGGCCCCTAATTCTAATTACTCATATTTTCAAGAAAAATTAGTCACACAAACTTATGTTATGTGTTGTCTCAGAGGTTGAAAGCAAATCAGGTTTCCAATAAGACAGTACATCAAACAAAGTAGCATGTTCTTGATGCCGATGACTTTTTTTTAGAATTATGGTTGGACATTTTTGGCAGACAGATTGTCTTTTGCTCTATCAAAATGACAGTTTCTTTTGTAACTGCAACATTCATAATTAGAAGGAGAGAAGCAATCTGCCCAATTTAATATACTAAAAGAAGTTTAGAGTCTCTGCTAGTAATTTCATTATTTTTAAATTTGAATTAATTGACTTAAAATAATACAGTTAAGAAGTATAACCAGCAGGATTATGGAGAGAGGTTTCTTTTTCCTTAAAAAACAGCGCTCTCAGTATTATACTTAAGATGAGATTGAAATTTTCTTTTTACACCAGGTGCCCCATTCTAAGATTCAGAGCAGGAATGTGAATATTCATCCTTGCAATGGAGCTCAGAGAAGTTGTAGGGCAAATCCTGGGAACAAGGTCACTTTAAACAAAAAGTTCTCCAAGTTTCCCATGCTTCTGAGGCTGGCTGGGCTTAATTAAAGTCAATGGATGACCAATAAATAAATAAATAAATAAATAAATAAATGGAAAAGAGAGAGAAAGAAAAGAAAATGAAAGAACAACCACCCACCCCACATCAGTCTCTTTCTAGGCTTAGTTGACATTGCATACCTTAGCTGTTGATGTTCCAGCTCTTTACATAGAGCAAGAATAATATTTCTTAAATCCCTCGACAACACTGATGTGTCCATGCTTTAATCAGTCTTCCCCATTCCACATCTCCAACCTTCGTCACTTAGGTGGCTCTCACCCACACCGCCACAACAAAAACAAAGCCAGAATTGCATTCAGAATGAAATCATCATCATATAGCAACCTTGCTCAGGATGTGACCTTTGGGTTTGAGCAACTCTGTTTTATGCAGCCCTGGCCAACCTTAACCTTTCCTGTTGGCTCAGAGGGTACTCTTTCTTCATGTTTTCTTCGGGATCTCTCCTTACAGGACCCAGTATGTTGCATGCCTATGATACACAAGGCCAAAAGTTTCGGAGTGTTAAAATCTACGAGCCTGTTTTCCTCTATGAGAGAATGAAGCCTGCACTCATTTTAAAGAATACATACGTAGCAAGATCTCTTTTTACCCTTCCTGTATAATTTTGGTCATGCTCAACTGTAAAGGAAACCAGTTCTTTTTCGCTGTTACCTTATTTTGTACCTTAGCTGATTGTCATCTTTACATGAGCGTCAGATATGAATGTGACAAAGATTTTTTAAAAATAATAACAACCAGGCTTTACGAGTTGTTAAGTGTTTTTCTCTCCCACAATAAATTACAACACAAAGTGCCCTATGTATTTTTTTGGTATGTTGATAAGACAGCAGGAAATTTTTTAACCCTCAAAACTTTCTGATTATACGCTGTGTTCTAAATTTACACAGGCAATGTTCCAAGTCCCACACTCCTTTACAAGTATATCATTACAGACCTGCAAGTGAGAAGGTAAATTTCCCCATGGCAGTTCTGAAATCTGACTTCAGGCTAAGAGGTCACGGACTCAGAGGGTTGATTGTACTGGACACCTACATTTCAAAATATCTTCTAGTATTTTAGTAGTTCTGTCTGTCCTTTTTGCAACCCTGTGTCCTACAGAAGTGACATTGTGTTTTCTTTTTATTTATCTTACTCTACTTAGTTGTATATCAGAAGATATACACATTTATATAACCCAAGGAGCCAGGGATTAAAGCACAATATTTCTTAACACAGCTTCCTCTAAGATCTCCAATACCTACCTAACGCTTAAAGCTTGGGCTGACATGGCTTATAAGGTTATATTAGCTTTATAGATATTTCTGTTTGTGTATATGCTATGTTTATATATGCAATACATATGTGTGTGGCTTACGGCTATGTTGACATGTTATTTTCTATGTGTTCATTTATTATAAACAGCAGGCAAGCAGACGTTTCACCTCACACCTCACTCTTGTCTCTCTCAGTCAAAAAATATTGCAAGATTTCCATTCTAAATTAAATACATCCTAGGTGACGTCTTTTATCAATTCTTTATTCTTGGTATCTCAAAATTCTGGTCTTCTTCCTTTGTCTCAAAAAGGGAAACTGCTGAAAGCATTTCCACCTGGATGTTTAAATTATTTAAGTTGCAGGAACCAGACCTTTTCCCTCCTGAGTAGTTGTGGGTTTTAAAGGCTAAAATTGCTTCATCATGCCAAAGTGAAAGTATGCATAAATTATTTAGTTAAACCTGAGAAAATACAGACTTTTCCCAGTGATCTTTCAAGGGCTGCCTACTTAAATTTCAGAAGAATGGGCAAGATTTTTTTTTTCCATTCTCCTGGAAAATTAAAGCATCTGCTGTGTCTTCTGTCAGTTAAAATGTGAACAAAATTACAAAATGATAATTTTTGCAAAGTCCAAGCTTCATAATATCCAATATATTTATATCATTCCAAGGTGAATACTGTGGTAATCAATCAATACCAGGAAGACTCCTCCAGCTGGTGAGAATTGCAAACCCTCTCTCAATGTATTCTTATGAAAATCCAGCAACTTGTTATAGGTCTCTCCCTGATGCCAAGCTAAAGACCGGGGAGCATTTTCAATTAAATTTCTAGTCATCCAGAGTTTGTACTTCAGTTATAAAAGTAGAAAGTAAGGTAAATTTTAGATGTTATGAAAACTTCATTGACATTTTTAATTTGCTTTTTTTCTTTACTTTTACTCCAGTAAATAACATAGCAGAAAAGTATGAAGTTGTGTGGTGGTGGTAGTTGGGGTGTGTGTGTGTGTGTGTGTGTGTGTGTGTGTGTGACACAGATAATATTAAAGTAGCAATGAAAAGAGCCCAGAAATATAGGCAATATAGGGCCAATTTTAAGTTTTTGTAGCATAAGGCATTCGGTTTCCCATGTATATTACAGAATCTACCACATTATATATCTGATCTCTAAATTGGCCTTAGTATAAGTGCTCCAAGTACATTCTCATTACTAAGAAAAGAATGATATTTTTAATTGAATACCGACCCTCAAATCCTGAAAGAAGTCTGAATTGGGACAGGACAAAAATGTCAACACAAAAGTACTTATATGAGTTATGGGGTATACAGCTCTCTGTTCATTTGTAGAATCCATTTGAATTGTATGTTCAGAGAAATTGGGAGATGAGAGTAAATATGGGGGGAGATTGGTGTATAAATTTGGTGAGTTTTTATTAAAAAATAAAAACTTAAAAAACCTTCCAAGCAAAATAAAACCTGTTCCATTCACAAATGATGGATGTCACTGATCCCATTAATACCTATTACACAGTAGGTCCTCTTCCTTATATCCAGCTTGCTTTCTCTCCGAATGTCAGTGTAGTTGCTCTTGACTTTGCCTTTTTTCTCCCCTCCTCCTTCTCACTTCTGCCGAGGCACAGTTATGTCCACTAAACCAGATGGGCGAAGATTTCATACTGACACCACCACACTCTGTTAAATTGTTAAAAATCCTATTTTGGCTTTTGTTTGCTTACTTAGATTTGTACCCCCGAGGTGATGAAAAGAGAACAGATAGAATCTAGAGACAAATAGGATCTGGAGTCAGGAATCAGATCCAGATTCTAACACAAGGTCATATGGGGAAAAGTCAGCTAAAATTTCTGGGATTCAATTTACTCATCTATAAAACCATCCTCATAATAATTGCTCCCCCCTTCAAAGGACTGTTATGAGGAGCAAGTGGAAAAATGTCTATTAACAGACTCTGCTGTCAGTAGATGAATGCATAAATCCAGGTATTATTATATAATCAAAATGTTCTTTTAAATGTAGAAGAAAGGGTTTTTAAGGCACACATGAGATTCTGGAAACAGAGACATTATAGAAAGTCTATAGGGACTAAAAATGCATTTTCTTCTACATGCATTTCTCTTGCCGGAGGTAAATGCAGCCCTTTGAGGGATGCTGCTCTGGCCAGGACCGTGGTGGAGAGCTCTGACTCTTGACTGTGAGAGTTCGAACGATTCAGAAAAGACAGGAGGGAAACTTCAAGGTCAGGTGACTTCTTTCTAACTGCAGCAGGTTCTCAGATCCCTAGGCTGGCCCACGATGAGAGAACAGTCAGCAAAGAGTCTGGCACAGTAAGCCTAAGTCTCAGTGTCATCTGATTGTGAAATCTGCTTGTTTGCATACTCATACAGTACCAGAGCTTAAGCCCTGGCCACTGTACAGATGAACGCGCAAGAGCAGGATCTAAGACCAAGGGATTGTTTTGGACTAAGGAAGAAAAATTTATTAGAGTTACTTCAAGGAAATCTATTGAATAATCTCACCAAATACATTAATGCCATCAATTATTGTGTTTCACTTATTTTTTTTTAACACCAGATACACAGTATATTGAAGAATCTGTGAAAGTCCCCTATGTGAGTCAGTATTAACCATGATAGGAGTAATCAGGACTGGCCCAAGAAAGAAAGCAATGAGAATTTATAAATGTGTCCAATTCTCACCACAGTTGCTTGAAGAAAATTGAAATGAAAGAAGCCAAAAAGGGATTTATGAATATTTTTTAAAGCTTAAAAAGCCCACATACTTATCATTGAATTGTCTGCGTATGATAGGAGCTGGAAGAGTCCCTTCTATCCACTCAACTGTACTTACATTTTAAATGGTTGTTTTCCTTTCTCTTACACTACTGCAAGAGAAAGGAAATGCCTAGGCAAATAAACTCTGTTAAAATAACTTTACGGTTGTGACACAGTTTGACAAAAGCAAAGGAAATTCAGAGTCACTGCTCACACTCTATCCTCAGCTGATTCCAACTGTGGAAAATAAAGTGCTTAAAAAAAAAAAAAAAAAAAAACAATGGAACAAACTTGGGATGGATTCAGTCAGTCTTCGAGGCAGGCTTCTTAAATGCTGAATCTCTGAGTTCTTACAAGAGTTGCAATATATGTATTCATCATAAATCTGGTCAGAGTTAAAGAAGAGTATTTGGTTAAGTAGTGCCTGCAAAAATACTTTGTCATATATTTGTTTAAGATTATGCGATTCTAAATCAAAGCTGTAACTTCTTGGGGGTCAATAACTTACCTGGAGATATACTCTAAGTAGTAATAATGGCTTCTTGGGATTAGGCAAGATATTAAACTTACCTATTTTTAACGATCCTGGAAGTACTATTGCAGGAGGGATGTGGGGGAGGGAGAGAGAGAAGAGAGAAACATTTTGACCAAAATTCCATATTCACTATTGCTATGCAACTCATAAACCTAACAGAGAGGTGATATATCATTTTTATTAAATTTATGCGGCACAAATAGTGTTTACAAAGAAGAGTATAAAGTTAATTCCCTCCCGGGAAGCATTTCTAAAAAATATAAATTGTATTTTGAGAGTTAATCAATTTGTTTTTTCTCTTTTGGCATTTTAATTGAAGCTTCCAAACCGTATGCTTCCTCAAAGTATCAGAAGGCAAATATCAGTCGTGCGGTTATAAAATCAACTCTTAATTTTCTTTCAATGAAGTAGCAGATAGCCTGTAAATTTTACCTATATTACTATGGAGCTGCAGCGCTATAAATTCAAAACAGTGTGCAGGTTGGTGGAAATTGAGGTCCAGGCAGCAAGGCATGTCCATAAACTTTTCTCAGGTTATTGGAACAGAACGAATCAAAAGCGGTTCCTGGTTGTATGATATTCTCTTTTGATAGAGCAGGCTGCTTGTTGTTAGCAATCCAAGTGCAGAGGTTAGTCAGAGCAGAATGTAATTTCTAGCAATCTGACAGACCTGCGGATTGAAGCGGCAGGTTTTCCCTTCCGATTTCAGGGAATTGCTTCTTACTGTGACAAATGATTAGCTGTTATCTCTGACTGAATTTGATTTCTACAAGCAGCTGAGTCAGGTAACTTTGCAGCGTTTGAGGGGGTTTTTTACAGGAAATGAAATCGGCTCCCTAGTCATATGTGGACCAAATGAAATCTTCTCTGTCAGGGCAAAATAGTGCTTTTGGTTAATTGAAGGCAGATTTAGCATAGACGGTGTGTGTGGTGATGTGTGTGCCGGGTGTGTGTGTGATGCTCTGATGTAGGCAGGCACACCCATGTGTATACATTTACCAGAACGAGGGATCATTTCATGGATTCTCTCCCAACTTTGAAAATCCTGGGTTCAAACAAAATCCCTACATTCTGAGCAGGGTTGAAGCTTTTAGTATGAACTGTAAGTGGGGACAGTCATGTGGGTGTCAGAATAATGAGCCTTCATATAAGGACATCCTATTTCAAAAGAGTTTCAACTGCAATATTAATCAAAACACAATAGATACTCACTGAGCATGGTTTTTACAAAAGTATTCATCAAAGGGCAGCTGTGTTCAAACCCAGAGATTTAGGTTGAAAAAAAGTTAATCCTTGATCTCTTCCAGGTTTTTGTGTAAATTTTGAATAGGGAGGGGTTCTAGTGTGGCATGGGAAATTCCAGGTTTACCTAGTGCTTCTTGTTCACTTTTGATGGAATCTTAATAGTGACTACCCAATTAGGATCAGGTTTATCCTTCTGTTTACAGTTA